>NC_064640.1:1006512213-1006816406 GCF_023864345.2 Schistocerca serialis cubense
CGAGGAATTAGGACTCATATGGAAGCATATAGATAGTCCTTTGTCCCTCGCTCGATTTGCGAGCGGAACAGGAAAGGAAACGACTAGTAGTAGGACGGGGTACCCACCGCCAGGCACCGCACGAAGGCTTGCAGAGCATGTATGTAGACGTAGATGTAGAGACAAGAAGCCTACTCAAGCAGTCACTGTCCGGAGAAACAACATAGTTAGCCACCTAGTGTGCCATTCATCCCAGTGCACTGCTTTGATCGAGGGAAAGATGGAGGGAAGAAGACAGAAAGGAAGACCGAGACAGTTCAAGGACGAAATTAAAGCCGGCGGAAGATACGAGAACACCAAGAAGTGAGGAAGTATGAGCAAGCCCACCGATTTAGCTTGTAGGAGAAAGTGAGGTAGAGGTATTATAGTAGAATTGCGAGCAGTAACATTCCTTCTAAGAGCTTGAAATTATTGTTTAAGGTCGAAATTTGAACCACACTTCTCTCGAATTACAGTCGAGTGTGGTAATCAGTTAAGCTTCTTCGCTTAGTCTTCGACGACGAGGTTATTAGAGGTTAAAGTACAAGTCGGGTCAGCCTTTTGAGGCTTCAGGCCACGAATATTGTGGGACTGGTTAGTATCTGAGAACTTTCGTGGGGGAACGACGAAGCACATTGCATTCAGCCCTGAGCTTGGCTGTGGCCTTCACTATCCCTCGTCTGAGGGTAACGGCAGTACGCTGACAGCAAAATGTTTGGTAGAGGTAACGGGTGAGCGTTATGGAAGGAGATTTATGAAAAGTGAGAAATCAAATTTTTCCAACACGAGTACTCTACAATGAGATGACAAATGCCATGGGATACCTCCTCATATCGTGTCGGACGTCCTTTCGCCGGCACAGTGCAGCTGCACGACGTAGCAAGGACTCAGCAAGTAGTTGGAAGTCCCCTGCAGAAATATCGACCCATGCTGCCTCTATAGCCGTCCATAACTGCGAAAGTACTGCTGATGATGGATGTTATGCACGAACTGACCTGTTGATTATGTCTTATAAATGCTCGATGGGTTTCATGTTGGGCGATTTCGGAGGCCAAATTATTCGTTCCAACTGTCCAGAATGTTCTACAAGCCAATCGCGGAGAAATGTGGCTCGGTGACACGACATCGGTATTTGGTAGCATGAAAGGTCGCAAATGGTTTCCAAGTAGCCGAACATAACTGTTTCCAGTGATCGGTTCAGTTGGACCAGAGGACCCAATCCATTCCCTGTAAACACAGCGCACACCATTATAGAGCCACCTCTAGTTTGCACACAGTGTCTTGTTGACAGCGTGGGTCCATGGATTCGTGTGGCCTGTGTCACACTCGAACCGTACCTTCAGCTCTTACCAACTGAATTCGGGACTCATCGGACCAGGCCACGGTTCTCCAGTCGTCTAGGGTACAACTGATATGGTCACGATCGCTGCAGGCGATGTCCTGCTGTCAGCAAAGGCACTCGCGACGGTCGTCTACTGCCATAGCTCATTAACGGCACTGACGTAACGGATACGATCGTCGTACGTCCCAGATTGATTTCTGCTGTTATTTCACGCAGCGTTGCTTGTCTGTTAGTACTGACAACTCTACGCAAACGCCACTACTCTCGGTCGTCAAACAGAGCGGGGCAGCGCAGTGGTTAGCACACTGGATTCGCATTCGGGAGGTCGACGGTCCGAATCCGCATCCGGCCATCCTGATTTAAGTTTTCTGTGATTTCCTTAAATCGCTTAAGGCAAATACTGGGATGGTTCCTTCGAAAGGGCACGCCGCTTTCCTTCTCCATCCTTCCCTAATACGAGCTTGTGCCCCGTCTCTGACGATTTCGTTGTCGACGGGACGTTAAACACTAATCTCCTCTTTCTCCTCCTCTCGGTCGTTAAGTGAAGACCGTCGGCCACTGCGTTGTCCATGGTGAGAGATAATACCTGAAATTTAGTATTCTAGGTATACCCTTGACACTGTGCATCTCGGAATGTTGAATTCTCTAACGATTTCCGAAATGGAATGTCCCGCATGTATCTAGGTCCAACTACCATTTCGTGTTCAAAGCCTGTTAATCCCCGTCGTGTGGCCATAATGACGTCGCAAACCTGTTCGTATGAGTCACCTGAGTACAAGTAATGCTCCGCCAATGCACTGTCCTATTAAACCTTGAGTAAGCGATACTACCACCATCTGTACATGCGGATACCGCTGTCCCCTGACTTGTCACCTCAGTTTACTGCCAACAGCATGGTTTCCATGGAAACTGACTCAGTACGTGAGGTAACCTGGGCTCCACAGGAGATACGTCTTGCTAAATCGGACCCTGAATCTACACTCACTGTACGGATTCCTTAGCATGGTTTCGTAACAGGTGCTATCGGCGATTTATTCCTGCTGCTTCTTGGCTGAGAGCACTTATCTCCGCAGAGCCCGACCATTTAACGAAGAACCTTTTTCGGTCTAGTTTCTGGGTCAGTGTGTGATGGACACTCTCAGACATGCCTACTGAGAAACTGATCGGCCGTTAATAAGACGAAAGACTTTCTGTGACCAATAACTGTTACTTTTGCTTATAACTCGAGACAAAGCCCTCTGAAACGAAGAAAAATAGGCCATTATACAGGAGCACTATCTTTGTCGCAAAACAGCGAGGGAGGGGCACTATCCTTATTTTTCTGTTATTTTCCAAGTTTAGGAAGACTGTCAACGGCCACAGTCCTCAGCTGAAGAAAATTAAAAAATGGAAAAAATATCTTTTCAAACAAAAATAAATTTAATATACGTGATGGAAGAATAAGAAAGCGATATTTATAGTTTCCTTTCCATAACAGTAACGCTGATTGTGTTTCTGTCGATGAGTTAAAGATGACGTTTGACAGTATCGATAGAAAGAAAACTTCCTTTAAAAAAAACTGCAACAGGAATATTCTCGTGAGGCCAAGCAAAGAAGCATCGACAGAGATAACAGTAAATGATGTTTTTGTGAAAACCGAATGGTTTTGGTCAGATGGGCTACCTTTAAACTTTGAAAGGACACAGCTAATACGGATTTGTACTGTCAGAAGTTTTCCTACTTCCAGTTCACGAAGTCCACCAAGAAAGTATTTAGAATTATGTGTGGGGTTCACACGCGCACAGGGATCGGACAATTATATGAACACCAAAAACACAACCACGTATCATGTCTAATACACGTCCAAAACAGCTCCCAGTCGTCTCGGAACGGGTAAATACAGGTCCGGTATGGTGTTCAAGGGACTCTTGTACCATTCTTCTTGCAAGATAGTGGCAAGTTCAGGTAACGACGCTGGAGGAGGACAGCCATTACGCACCCTCCTCTCCAACGTAGACCACAAAGACTCAATAATAATGAGATCTGGTGACTGCGGTGGCCAGGGGCGATGTGACAGTTCATCCTGGTGCTCACAAAGCCAGTCCTGTCACTACTGTGAACAGTGGCTCCGTTGTCTTGGAACACAGGATCACCATTGGGGAACAAACATTGTACTATGGGATGGGCCTCATCAGCCAAAACTGTCACATAATCCTCTGCAGTCTTGCAGAGTGACCGTGGAATACCAGGATATGGCTGCCCAAACCATCATCGAACCTCAGCCATGTCTCACTCTTGAGACATAAACTCGGTGAGAAGTTGGAAACACGGTGAAACAAGAATGATCTGACCAAGTAACTTTTTTCCATTGCTCCATAGCCCAGGTTTTATGGATTCGGCAGCACGTTTTTCAGTGGTTTTGCAATTACAGCTCACCCTACAGTTCCCTGCTTATGGAGCTCCCTTCGTGTGCTTTTGGTGCTGACAGAGTTTGCTAGTGCGACATAAGTTCTGCAGTATCATTCTCAGCTGTCATCCTCTTACCTTTTGTCACAATTCCCTTCAATGACCGTGTGTCATTTTCGTTCGTGTTGTGACTTAGCGGACGATGCTTTGCCGTTTTCCCTGTGTTGTTGTTGTTATGGTTTTCAGTCCAAAGACTGATTTGATGCAGCTCTCCATGCTACTCTATCCTGTGCAAGCCTCTTCACCTTCGAGTAACTATTGCAACCTACATCCTTCTGAATCTGCTTAATGTATTCATCTCTTAGCCTCCCTCTAAGATGTTTTCCCTTATCCCCTCCTACGCTTTCCTCCAGTACTAAACTGGTGATTCCTTAACGCCTTAGAATGTGTCCTACCAACCGATTTCTTCTTCTAGTTAGGTTGTGCCACAAATTTTTCTTCTCCGCAATTCTATTCAGTACCTCCTCATTAGTTACGTGACCTTCCCATCTAATCTTCAGCATTCATCTGTAGCACCACATTTCAAAAGCTTCTGTTCTCTTCTTGTCTAAACTGCCTACCGCCATACTTCACATCCATAAGTGGCTATACTCCATACAAACACTTTCTGAAAGGATTTACTGACATTTAAATCTATACACGTTGTTAAAAAATTTCGCTTCTTTAGAAACGCTTTTCTTGCCATTGCCAGTCTACATTTCATATCCTCCCTACTTCGATCATCATCACTTATTTTGCTTTCCAAATAGCAAAACTCATCTACTACTTTGAGTGTCTCATTTTCTAATCTAATTCCCTCAGCATCACCTGATTTAATTCGACTACACTACATTATCCTCGTTTTGCTTTTGTTGAGAGAGGAGGAGGAGATTTAGTGTTTAACGTCCCGTCGACAACGAGGTCGTTAGAGACGGAGCGCAAGCTCGGGTTAGGGAAGGATGGGGAAGCAAATCGGCCGTGCCCTTTCAAAGGATCCATCCCGGCATTTGCCTAAAGCGATTTAGGGAAATCACGGAAAACCTAAATCAGGATGGCCGGAGACGGGATTGAACCGTCGTCCTCCCGAATGCGAGTGTGCTAACCACTGCGCCACCTCGCTCGGTACTTTTGTTCAAAAATGGTTCAAATGGCTCTGAGCACTATGGGACTTAACATCTATGGTCATCAGTCCCCTAGAACTTAGAACTACTTAAACCTAACTAACCTAAGGACATCACACAACACCCAGTCATCACGAGGCAGAGAAAATCACTGACCCCGCCGGGAATCGAACCCAGGACCCCGCGCTCGGGAAGCGAGAGGTACTTTTGTTGATGTTCATCTTATATCCTCCTTTATCGACACTGTCCATTCCATTCAACTGCTCTTCCAAGTCCTTTGCTGCCACCGACAAATTGCAATGTCATCGGCAAACCTCAAGGTTTTTATTTTTTCTCCCTGGATATTTATTCCTACTCCAAATTTTTGTTTTGTTTCCTCCACTGCTTGCTTAATATGTAGATTGAGTAACATCGTGGATGGGCTACAACCCTGCCCCACTGCATTCTCAATCACCGCTTCCTTTTCGTGTCCCTCGACCCGTTATAACTGACATCTAGTTTCTGTACAAACTGTAAATAGTTTTTCGCTCCGTATATTTTATCCCTGCCACCTTTAGAATTTGAAAGAGAGTATTGCAGTCAACATTGTCAAAAGCTTTCTCTAAGTCTACAAATGCTATTAATGTAGATTTGCCTTTCCTTAACCTTTCTTCTATGAGAAGTCGTAGGATCAGTATTGCCTTGCGTGTTCCTACATTACTCCGGAATCCAAACTGATCTTCGCCGACGTCGGCTTCTACCAGTTTTTCCATTCTTCTATAAAGGATTCGTGTTAGCATTTTGGGACTGTGACTTATTACACTGATAGGTCGGTAATTTTCACACCTGTCAGCACCTGCTTTCTTTGGAATGGTTCAAATGGCTCTGAGCACTATGGGACCCACCTGCTGTGGTCATCAGTCCCCTAGAACTTAGAACTACTGAAACCTAACAAACCTAAGGACATCACACACATCCATGCCCGAGGAGCGATTCGAACCTGCGACCGTAGCAGTCGCGCGGCTCCAGACTGTAGCGCCTAGAACCGCTTGGCCACTCCGGCCGGCTGCTTTCTTTGGAATTCGTATTATTATATTCTTCGTGAAATCTTCGAGTGCCTTATCAAATTCTTCACGTAATATCATTTCGCCCTTCTCATCTTCACCTACGACCTCTTCCGTTTCCGTAGTAATGCCCTCAAGTAAATCTCCCTTGTATAGACCCTCTATATACTCTTTTCACCTTTCTGCTTTCCCTTCCTTGCTCAGGTCTGGTTTTCCACGTGAGCTCTTGATATTCATACAGATGGTTCTCTTTTCTCCTAAAATCTCTTTAATTTTCCTGTAGGCAGCATCTATCTTACTTCTAGTGACATATGCTTCTGCGTCCTTACATTTGTCCTCTAGCCATTCCTGCTTAGCCATTTTGCACTTCCTGTCTATCTTATTTTTTAGACGTTTGTATTCCCTTTGGCCTGCTTCATTTATTGCATTTTTACTCATATATTTTCTGCTTTCATCGATTAAATTCAATATCCTTTCTGTTACCCAAGGTTTCCTAGTAGCCCTCGTTTTTTACCTACTTGATTCTCTGCTTCATTCACTATTTATTCTTTTCCTGTATGAGGTATAAATGTTCGATATGGTGCTTCTTGAAACTCCAAATACTTCGGCTCTCTTGGTTATGGAAGCTCTGGTTCAAATGGCTCTGAGCACTATGGGACTCAACTGCTGAGGTCATTAGTCTCCTAGAACTTAGAACTAGTTAAACCTAACTAACCTAAGGACATCACAAACATCCATGCCCGAGACAGGATTCGAACCTGCGACCGTAGCGGTCTTGCGGTTCCAGACTGCAGCGCCTTTAACCGCACGGCCACTTCGGCCGGCTGTTATGGAAGCACCACCATAAGACCACCAACAACTAGCCCACATTCGAACTCACTTGTCTTTGACATAATGCAAGCACAGCTACACAGAAAACTGTTCCGACCACGGCTGACACTTGAAACGTGTTGAGGACATCGCACACGTGCCATTCGTGGTCAAATACAACAGCGCCGCCTGCGGACTTTGTGGGATCCTGCCCACTCGTCTGATATAGGGTGCCTGGGAAGCTGTTTTCTCGGATAGCTAGACAACAACAAGCAAACCTTATTAATGGAGTTTATTACGGTAAAATGAATTGACAATACTTAACTTTGCCTTTTCACAAACAGGTGTCGCATGCAATTGGCGACATGCAAATAATCAGTGTCCTTTGATATATAGAATTTCCATGCAAGCAATTAATATAGATCACAAGTCACGGTTCGTCTTCTAGTGTGGCTCTTCTAGTGCTGGTCTTCTATTGCTGCCGAGGCTATCTGGAGCGGCGCTTATGTTCTCTTCGTAGAGGTGCCGCTCCTGTCACGGTGCGGTCCTAGTTAGCGTTCTGTTGGCTGACGTCGTCTTACAGCCTTCTCTGCTGTATCGTTTCGGGCCGATGTGCCGGCGCTTGATGTTACGCCGGAACAGTTTTGGGTAGCATCTACACTCCTGGAAATTGAAATAAGAACACCGTGAATTCATTGTCCCAGGAAGGGGAAACTTTATTGACACATTCCTGGGGTCAGATACATCACATGATCACACTGACAGAACCACAGGCACATAGACACAGGCAACAGAGCATGCACAATGTCGGCACTAGTACAGTGTATATCCACCTTTCGCAGCAATGCAGGCTGCTATTCTCCCATGGAGACGATCGTAGAGATGCTGGATGTAGTCCTGTGGAACGGCTTGCCATGCCATTTCCACCTGGCGCCTCAGTTGGACCAGCGTTCGTGCTGGACGTGCAGACCGCGTGAGACGACGCTTCATCCAGTCCCAAACATGCTCAATGGGGGACAGATCCGGAGATCTTGCTGGCCAGGGTAGTTGACTTACACCTTCTAGAGCACGTTGGGTGGCACGGGATACATGCAGACGTGCATTGTCCTGTTGGAACAGCAAGTTCCCTTGCCGGTCTAGGAATGGTAGAACGATGGGTTCGATGACGGTTTGGATGTACCGTGCACCCCTCGACGATCACCAGTGGTGTACGGCCAGTGTAGGAGATCGCTCCCCACACCATGATGCCGGGTGTTGGCCCTGTGTGCCTCGGTCGTATGCAGTCCTGATTGTGGCGCTCACCTGCACGGCGCCAAACACGCATACGACCATCATTGGCACCGAGGCAGAAGCGACTCTCATCGCTGAAGACGACACGTCTCCATTCGTCCCTCCATTCACGCCTGTCGCGACACCACTGGAGGCGGGCTGCACGATGTTGGGGCGTGAGCGGAAGACGGCCTAACGGTGTGCGGGACCGTAGCCCAGCTTCATGGAGACGGTTGCGAATGGTCCTCGCCGATACCCCAGGAGCAACAGTGTCCCTAATTTGCTGGGAAGTGGCGGTGCGGTCCCCTACGGCACTGCGTAGGATCCTACGGTCTTGGCGTGCATCCGTGCGTCGCTGCGGTCCGGTCCCAGATCGACGGACACGTGCACCTTCCGCCAACCACTGGCGACAACATTGATGTACTGTGGAGACCTCACGCCCCACGTGTTGAGCAATTCGGCGGTACGTCCACCCGGCCTCCCGCATGCCCACTATACGCCCTCGCTCAAAGTCCGTCATCTGCACATACGGTTCACGTCCACGCTGTCGCGGCATGCTACCAGTGTTAAAAGACTGCGATGGAGTTCCGTATGCCACGGCAAACTGGCTGACACTGACGGCGGCGGTGCACAAATGCTGCGCAGCTAGCGCCATTCGACGGCCAACACCGCGGTTCCTGGTGTGTCCGCTGTGCCGTGCGTGTGATCATTGCTTGTACAGCCCTCTCGCAGTGTCCGGAGCAAGTATGGTGGGTCTGACACACCGGCGTCAATGTGTTCTTTTTTCCATTTCCAGGAGTGTATATTAATGTTGAAGCAAGCATTCCTTGTGGTGTTTCCATATTTTCGTCCAGCCCCTGTACATCTTCCAGGCTTTTCTTTAAGCAGCTGAGAATGTTAACATCATAGTACATTTATTCGCTTATGAAATTCATTATCAACAATTCATCTGAATCTGAGAGTAACATTTACTCATGAGTGGAACACTAGAAGAGAAAAAAATCTACATTAAACTTTACGTATTACCTTTTAATTAGCCTTCCGTTGGCACAGAAAGGGGTAGAATATACAACTGTAAGAGTCTTTGACACTCTGCCCATAGAAATAACATGTCTGGCGTATATAAGAAGTGCTTTCATATGTGGATTACAGATGTTTCTGCATAAAAACTTCTTCTATATCGTAGGTGAATGTTTGAACGGAAATAATAAGTCATTTATGCAGAAAAAAATCTATAAATGTCCAGCATGTAGCAATACACTTTTTTTTCATTAGAAAAGTGTGTTCCATGTTTGTTCAATTGATACTTCTACATCATTTATGCAGAAAAAGTCTATAAATGTCCAGCATGTAGCAATACATTTTCTTTCATTAGAAAAGCATGTTCTAGGTTTGTTCTGTTGATACTTATACATCATCATAACATTCATCGTGAATATGATCCATGGAGCACGTCTCTAACTAACTAACTGGATTTGGGAGAATGTGCATATATGCTGTTGATCATGATGTTGCAGAAGGAGAGGTTAGCAGTTGATGGATTAGTTTTTGCGTGAGTGAGATATTAAGTTGGAAGATGCTGCTGAGTGAATGAAACTATTTTGTTAGGGACAGAAGCTGGATTTTGGTTTAAAAACAGGCTGGTTGTGTTGGGAGCCGAAGGGAAAGATGTGGAAAGGTGAGGAAGTCAAAAGGAGGAAAAATGAAGATAAGGTAGATATCATAAATAATTGAATTGGTAGATGTCAGTATGGATGTCAGAATCTTGAGTTGGGTTGCGATAGGATGAGAAGGGTATTTATGTGTGAGGTTGGAGGACGAGAGTCGAAGAGCTGCTTATACAGTGATAGCAGCGTACCATGTCTATAAACCATCGGAAAACGATAGGGTTGTTGGTGTCGACTTCGCAGGTTACATAGGATGTCCGCACGTGCTGATCGTGGGCGAAAAAGGATGGGAGTTTAATGAGCCTATAGAAGATCCATGTCCGAAAGTAAGAGGGTGTGAAAAGTAAAGAGTTCAAGTATTCGGAGGGCGTGATAAAATTTTCTGGTGAGCACAGTTCTAGGTAATATTGGAAGTGATGTAAGTAACTCGGATGAAGTTCTTATCAGTTAGTAAGACATTCCGAGAATCTCACCCTCGTATTCAGTGGGCTAGAAATCTTCCTGAGTTAACTTTCTGTGTTACAGTTATTAGGAGTGGTGTCCATGTCAACTTCCAATCGAAGATTAGTTCGATGTATT
This sequence comes from Schistocerca serialis cubense, assembly GCF_023864345.2. Taxonomy (NCBI): domain Eukaryota; kingdom Metazoa; phylum Arthropoda; class Insecta; order Orthoptera; family Acrididae; genus Schistocerca; species Schistocerca serialis. Next base: position 1,006,522,487 of record NC_064640.1, read on the forward strand.
TCAGCCTGATGATTAGCTGAGTAGGGTAGTTGAAAAGGGTTAGTTAGAAAATTTAGAGCCGGGATTCGTCGCAGAACTATTGCCTGGGTTCTGGAAGGATTTGCTGTAAAGATCTGCTTGCACTTCGGTGAGATGGAAGTGGAACAATAGCTGGGGTTTGTGGAGTTTAAGTGAGAGAGCTCATTTAATGAGAGAAAGGAGTAATGGTAAATTACATCCGCCAACACCTTACTAAGAGAGCAATGTAGCATTATCACATTACCCCAAATAAACATTTGTGAATATGGGAGTTAAAATTCGACATATCTCTGGGACCGACACGCGTCGGTCAGTGTGGAAAGAAGTTGCAAAAGACAGTTAAAGCCAGCAGCAGTCAGAGTGGTGTTAATCGTATAGGCTTTACACTCAAACATAACTCATCAAACGCTGCTCTCATATCATTTTCGGCCTGAGTGTACCACACACAGTACGCAAAACTCACACAAGCGAAATTCGTTTTCACATAGCAGATGAAGCGCAACGTAATTGTGCGATGGAGGATGGTTTGATGACCATTTTCATCAACTAGTCCGTGCATACATTAAATGTATTCACAGTTGCGAATATGGGCAACCATCATTTGGAGAACGGAATGACGAAAATGAAAATTTATGCCAGACCGGGACTCGAACCCGGATTTCCCGCTGATCACGAGCGGTCGCCTTGCCTTTTTTTCAACACTTTAACCAGCTCGTCGAGTGAGCCGAGGACGCTGTCTCTCGTGAGAATGGATTTCCCTTCAAGTCTTTTTTTTTAATTTTTGCCTTCTCTTTCCGAATATTTTTTTCGTGAGATGCGAACCAGCAACACATTACGTGACTCTCGCAATTCTTCTACACTACTTGTGTTTTTTGTCTTTTCATTGCGTGCGGTCGCCTTACCCTTTTTTAATTTTTCCTCTTTTTTTATGCTCCGACCACTTTTTTTCTTTGAAAAGCAACTCAAAGAAACACTTCTAGAACTCGCCACATGCGGCGTCGATACTCCACGAGCGCCCTGGCCTACCAAGTTTATTTATTTAAGTTTTAATTTCTTTCTTTAATTGAGGAGCACAGTGAGCGGGAGGTTGGAGGAGGCAAGGCGGGCAGGGGTCAGATTCCGAGGCATGGCCATGATGTTTTATATTATTTTTATTTTTTGATCTTTATAATGTCTCACGCAAGGGCTGAGTCTCAACAGATCGCAGCATGGCAACCGCTCTACCGAGTAATCTTTTGTCTATTCATGCACGACTCACGGCCAGACCCAAACTACAATATGCGTTTAAAGTCTGTACTCTTACATCCATTATGTATATTCCCGTACAGGTGAGACATTTTACTTGAAAGTCGCTTGCCCGGTGTCAGCAGATAAATGCGATATTGCAGTGCCTGTGTTATTCTGAATTACGATGCAAAGTTCCTTTGGACATGCCTGAAAGTCATCATTTCATTCTACAGCTGATGGTTGTCCATATTCGCAATTGCGAATACATTTAATGTATTTCAGAACGGCCGTAATCGCCGCAATGCCTGTTCCTTTGGACATGAATACATATCCAGGGGAACTTTGCATTGTAATTCAGAATAACAAATGGTTCAAATGGCTCTGAGCACTATGGGACTTAACATCATAGGTCATCAGTCCCCTAGAACTTAGAACTACGTAAGCCTAACTAACCTAAGGACACCACACACATCCATGCCCGAGGCAGGATTCGAACCTGCTACCGTAGTAGTCCCGCGGTTCCGGACTGCAGCGCCTAGAACCGCACGGCCACCGCGGCCGGCTCAGAATAAATAGGTACTGCAATATTGTAGTCACTTCATAGTCGCAATGTGTAAAGGAATAGGGGACTGTGAGCTATTTGATTTATCGTATTTATGTAATTAGTCCTGTCGCAGTCGCCATGTGTGTGATAAGTAAGCAACTAACAAAGTACTGGCAGCACAGAATCACGTTTATACAACGTACACTTGGCAATGACTGAAATTTGAATTACCCTCAATGCTATGCATGATCTACTCGCATTACTGGGTGTACAGATCTGCTCATAAAAGTAAAGAACACTTGCAATTGTGGGTGAGTAGAAGTATTCTTTCGCACTTAGCGTAAAGATGTACCCTCAACAAACGCCCAAGAAAACTGCACCGCATCATTCGTGGCATTGCAGAACTAGTAAAGGCACTTCATTTCGTGATGTGGAAGGAAGACGGGAAGGAAGGAAGGAAGGTCCTTAACATCCCGTCGACATGGAGGTCATTAGAGACAGAGCCCAAGCTCGGATTAAGGAAGGATGAGGTACAAAATACGTCACTGATTCTACGTATCAGGGATCCGACAGATTTTTTGTAGGTTTTCGGAGGTATGTGGCACTAAATGTCTACACACAGGTCATGGAAATCGCGTAAATAACGGTCCGCTGGTTAGCGTACGCGGTGATGGCGCCCGATAGCGACCCAGTTGGGTTCCATAGGACTTACATCTGGCGAATTTGACATCAACGTGAGTTCACTATAATGGTCCTCTAAACCACTCACGGTCCGAGACACGGACAATTATACCGCTGAAACATGACATCGCCGTCAGGGAGGACATCAAACGTGAAGTGATGTAAGTGGTTCACACCTGTCAACGTGTCTTCGATTACTACCACAGATCCCATGCAAGCACAAGAGAATGTCTCCCACTGCATAACACTGCTCCCACCAGCCTGCGTCCGTGGCGCGCTCAACTCGATGACGACGTTTGTGGAGACGACCAGCGATCTAGTGTAGCAAAAATGTGATTCACCCGAACGGCTGATACGTTTCCATTGATCAACGGTCGAATCCCGATGGTCCCGTGCCCACTGCAGTCGTTATTGACGATATCTTTGGGTCAACATGTCACCACGTAGGGGTGGTCTGCTGCGGAGCTCCATGTTCAACAATGTACGAGGAATGATGTGCTCCGAAACACTTGTGTGTGCACCAGCATTACGCTCTTTCATCATCTATTATATTTTACAGAACGGATAAGCTTCCGAACAGCACGTTCTGCGAAGAGTCGCGGACGTCCAACGATTTAACGCCTAGTTGTGGTTTCACTGTCCTACTTATTTCCGTAGATGCTCACGGCACATGCTCGTGAACTTTGGACCAGCTTCGCCGTTTTCGAGATACTTGTTCACGGGCTCGGCATAGTAATAATTTGCCCTTTGGCAAATTCGCTTACCTCAATGAATTTCCCATTTGCAGCCCATATCTTTGCGGCTATAGCCCGTCTGTGTGTACTTCCCTTACATTTCTTCGTTACTGCGTCACGTGCCATCCACCAGGCGGCATCCGCCGTCACGATGGGCACTGGTCATAATGTATTGCCTTAACAGTGTATATAGGATATAGTTGTCGCACTGATGGGATCACAATACTATATTAGTATTGTGATCTATCCTGTGAAACATTCCAAGCCCACGGGAACACATCCAGCTCCAAACTGCCACAGGCGCGCCAGCCACTGCGAGACGACTCAGAGATGTATTTGGTATCTCAACGGCACCTTGCTGCTTCTGTGCTAGTAATGTACCATCACTCGCCAAGGAAAATACTGATTCGTCGGAAAACATTTCGTTTCGGCAGACACGATTGATATTGTCTTTGGCAAACGATAATCAGTAGAGTCGATGATCGTCACAGGGCAGCTCCTTGACGGTTGCACGTTTTCTAAGCATCCCGGCCTTCCGAAGCCGCTGCTGAACCGTATGCACCGACCTGGGATTTGTCAGAGGGATTTGACCTAGCTCGTGAACTGTCACTGTCCATTATACACTGAAGCGCCACAGAAACTGGTATAGGCATGCGTATTCAAATACAGAGATATGTAAACAGACAGAATATGACAATGCGGTCGGCAACGCCTATATAAGACAACAAGTGTCTGGCGCAGTTGTTAGATAGGTTACTGCTGCTACAATGGCAGGTTATCAAGATTTAAGTGAGTTTGCACGTGGTGTTATAGTCGGCGCACGAGCGATGGGACACAGCATCTCCGAGGCAGCGATGAAGTGGGGATTTTCCCTTACGACCATTTCACGAATGTACCGTGCATATTAGGAAACTGGTAAAACATCAAATCTCCGACATCACTGCGACCGGAAAAAAGATCCTGCGACAACGGGACCAACGACTAGAGAGAATCGTTCAACGGGACGGAAGTGCAACCCTTCCGCAAATTGTCGCAGGTTTCAATGCTGGGCCATCAACAAGTGTCAGCGTGCGAACCATTCAAAGAAACATTATTGATACGGGCTTTCGAAGCCGAAGGCCCACTCGCGCACCCTTGATGACTGCTCGACACAAAGCTTTACGCCTAGCCTGGGCCGGTCAGCACCGACATTGGACTGTTGATGACTGGAAACGTGTTGCATGGTCGGACGAGTCTCGTTTCAAGTTGTATCGAGCGGATGGATATGTACGGATGGACGTGTACGGGTATGTAGACAACCTCATGAATCCATGGACCCCGCATGTCAGCAGGGGACTGTTCAAGCTGGTGGAGGCTCTGCAGTGGTGTGGGGCGTGAGCAGTTGGAGTGATATGGAACCCCTGATACGTCTAGATACGAATCTGACAGGCGACACGTACGTAAGCATCCTGTCTGGTCACCTGCAACCATTCATGTCCATTGTGCATTCCGACGGAAATGGGCAATTCCAGTAGCACAGTGCGACACCCCACACGTTCAGAATTGCTACAGAGTTGCTCCAGGAACACTCTTCTTAGTTTGAACATTTTCGCTGGCCACCAAACTCCCCAAACATGAACATTATTGGGCATATCTGGGATGCCTTGCAACGTGCTGTCCAGAAGAGATCTCCATCCTCTCGTACTCTTACGGATTTATGGACAGCCCAGCAAAATTCATGGTGTCAATTCCCCCCCCCCCCCCCCCCCCCCCCCGGCGCTACTTCAGACATTAGTCGAATCCATGCCACGTCGTGTTGCTGCACTTTTTATTGCTCGCGGGGTACCTACGCGATATTAGGCAGGTGTACCAGCTTCTCTGGCTCTTCAGTGTAGAACGAATAGTTCGCTTGCAGACCTAACCCTCCGTGGCAGATTGTCAGTCCGTTATCGTGTAATATCAGTGAAACTGTCTGAGTAATTCCCATGTATTATGTCAAATATAGGTAGTAAATTTAAGTTTTTGACTCAGGGGAGGTCATTCTCCATCAAAAGTGACTCTCATTTATTTATAACCACACTTCCGTCGCATCTTCTGTGGGAAATTAGCTGCACATCATCGAAAGGTGTTTTATGTACTACAATGGGAGGCTTCACAGAGAACAAAATCGCTACACCAGTAGACTGTGTCTCATGGCAGGAAGAAGGTTCACATGGATTCGAACAGACACTTGACATATAATGCCTATATGTTGGTTATTCAGCTACAGCGACCATTTACGGACATACATCTATTCAGCAAACGTGCACTATACTTATAGATAATACCACCATATTCTATTTGCAGAAAAGATTTTGTGTCGTCTTGGAATGCTGACAAGATCAGTAGCTAGTAATATTTGAAGTAATATCTCCTCGATTGTGGAATGTTATATTTCATTCATTTCAGTGCTGTACCGGACTTTAACCATGGCTGCTGTTCCCATCAGCTAATTTTTCTGCTGTGAAGTGTACATAGTGTTGTGGTTGGCAGGAGAGCCAACACCCTGTTACTAGAGGAGGCTGAAACGCACGCGTTTTAGCTCACGCAGGCTGGCGTGAGATCTGGAACAGGACAAGGAAATTAGAATTTAGAAAAACGGACGTAGCTGGTGGAATACGTAACTTTAATCCATTAATGATGAACGTCGCTCTTGACGGTACATGATTCACAATATTAATAGTAACTGAATATGGCGCCTCGCTAGGTCGTAGCAAATGACGTAGCTGGAGGCTATGCTAAACTATCGTCTCGGCAAATGAGAGCGTATTTAGTCAGTGAACCATCGCTAGCAAAGTCGGTTGTACAACTGGGGCGAGTGCTAGGAAGTCTCTCTAGACCTGCCGTGTGGCGGCGCTCGGTCTGCAATCACTGATAGTGGCGACACGCGGGCCCGACGTATACTAACGGACCGCGGCCGATTTAAAGGCTACCACCTAGCAAGTGCGGTGTCTGGCGGAGACACCACATTCCTCCCCCGCAAATCGGCGTACGGTTGTGGCATAAGGCTTCCGCCCGCCGTGGGGAGGACCCCATGTTGACGTATGCGACGAGGTGGGGAGCCTAACAACAGGCGAGGCTGTGCCACCCGCACCCTGCCATTCGGACTGCGGGGAGCTAGGAAACGTCTTAAAACCTGCTCCAGGGTGCATGCCAACATGCGGTGTAAGCGCCCGCAGAGAGACAGGAGGGGCCGAAGGGTCGACCTCCATCGGGCCGGGGCACCCGACGGGCGAAGACGACATATGGTCCGGAGCGGGCAAGAGTTCCATGTCGGAGGACAACTGGTCACGGAAAGCGATCGGCGGCGCGTGACCCAGGGAGGCACCCAGCGGCTGCAGCGAAGCGTCCACTGCGGGGGTCGCTGGCGGGAGAACAGGCGGCGGCGGCGGCGCGTCGCCATAGGGCAAAATGGAAGGCAGCGTCGGTAACACCTGGGGCTGAGGCGAACCAGTAGATGGGGCCCCAGGGCGCTGACCGGACGGCACCGTCGCTGAAAGCAGACGGGGAGCGGCAGATTCCGTGCGACAACAGAGGCGCAGCTGATTGAGATGCCGACGCACCTCACCAGAGGCCCCCAAAACCAGATACATAGCGCGGCCGAGGCAGCGAAGAATGCACCCTTCGAGCCAACGCCGTGAACCTCGATAGTGGCGATAGTAGACAACGTCGCCTGGAGCAAAAGCAGGTGTCTGCCGCTGCACAGGAACCTGATGCGGCGGATGTAGCAAAGACATCAAGGTTCGATGATGACGACCGTGGAGCAAGTCAGCCGGCGAGCGACCATCTCGGGGTTAAGAGCGATACGAGGACAAAAAGAGCAATAACGCGTCCTTTCAACTTCAACATCTGTGACTTGGACGTCCTGACCAATCGTTCAGCGGCACCATTTGACTGTGGCGAAAAGGGCGCGGACGTCAGATGTTGAATACCATTGGCCTTGCAGAATGACTGAAATTCTGCGGACATGAATTGTGGGCCATTGCCGGAAACAATAGTCTGTGGAAGACCTTCAATGCAAAAGATAGCAGATAACGCTTGGATGGTGGCAGATGACGTCGTGGAAGACATCCGGACAACAAAAGGAAAATTACTGAATGAATCTATCACAACCAATCATCGAGCATTCCAGAATGGACCAGTAAAATCGATGTGTAAGCGTTGCCAAGGGCAAGCAGTACAACGCATCGGCGTTTCCGTGCTTAGCAGTGGACCGATACAAGATATCGTAGCGGTACTGCGAGAGGAAAATAGACCAGCGAATGAATTTCTGCGCTGTACGTGGAGGTACAGGCTTGGTCGGATGAAAAAGCGATGTCAAAGGTTTGTGGTCTGTGATTATGGTAAAGTGACGACCATACAAGAAATCATGAAACTTTGTAACACCAAATACGAGAGCCAATGCTTCTTTCTCGATCTGTGAATAATTTCTTTGCGCAGACGAGAGCAATTTGGACGCAAAGGCAATAGGGCGATCGTGCGATCCATCTTTGAGCGCAAGTACAGCACCGATCCCGAAATCCGATGCATCCATCATCAACGAAAGGGGCTTCTGGGGATCGAATGGCGTAAGGCAAGCATTGGAAAGCAACGCCGATTTCAACTGGCGAAAGGCGCGTTCGCATTCCGTCGTCCAGACGAACGGAACACCTTTACGGCGTAAGCGATGAAGCGGAGCTGAAATGGAAGAGGCATGTGGCACATATCTGTTATAGTAATTTATTTTTCCCAGCACACTCTGTAGCTGCTTCAAATTCTGCGGCGAAGGTAAGTCTTGTATGGCACGAAGGTGCATGGGACTGGGATGTATGCCTTGGGCATTGAGTACACGTCCCAGGTATGGCAAATCCCGAGCAAAAAACACACATTTGTCCTTCCGCAAGCGAAGACCGTTTTGTCGCAAGACCTGAAATAATGTTCTGAGATTGGCCAAATGTTCTTCTTCCGTCTTTCCGGAGATCACAATATCGTCCAGGTACCAGGTAGTTTGCTGCAGTAGGGACCGACGCACAAACAATTTGTAGATATTGCTGAAACAATGCAGGGGCAGATGCACACCCGAATGGCAGTCGTTTGAATCGATACAAACCAAGCTGCGTGTTAACCACCACAACGCGCTGAGATTCTTCGTCCACCAGTATTTGCAAGTACGCATCTGCTAGGTCCAACTTCGAAAAATGTTTACCCGGGCACAGTTTGTCAAAAAGATCTTCCGGGCGGGGTAAAGGAAAAGTTGCAATCACTAGTTGTGGATTCACTGTTGCCTTGGAGTCCACACAAAGTCTCAATTTTCCGGAAGGTTTTGGCAAAATTACTAAGGGTGATGCCCAGAGCGAAGCCTGCACACGTTCAATTACACCTTGTGATTCCAGATCGTGTAATGTTTTTGCGACCTCATCACGCAATGCGTGGGGAACATTGCGCGCTCTGAAAAATTTCGGTTGCGCATTTATTTTCAGTTCCAAATGTGCTTTATAGTTCTTAGCACAACCAAGGCGCAGTGCAAAAATGTCTGCAAATTCTTCACATAGATGAGAAACACTGTCTGAAGGCACAGTCTGGTTCACTGACAGGACCTGATTTACTATAGACAAGTTAAACAACTGAAATAAATCGAAACCAAACAAGTTCACTGCAGAAGAAGAACGAAGGACGTAAAATGACACAAGTTTTGTGTGTCCTTTGTATGTTGCAAGAAGGCTGCACTGTCCTAACACAGGGATCTCTTGACCTGAATAGCTAGTTAACTTAACATTTGCGGCACGCATCGGAGGTGTGCCCAGCTGTTTGTACGTGTCTTGATTGATCAGTGAAACTGCAGCTCCGGTATCGAGCTGGAATGGTATCACTTTGCCGTTAATGTCCAAGTCCACAAAAAGTTTATTGTCCTGCTGATGACAAGAGCGACTGTCTCGTGCAATGTGAACTGACACTGGTACATAATCACTTGCGACTTGACGGGATTTCCGGCGATGTCGACACACACTGTTTGTGGGACGAACACAGTCACTGTTAGAGAGAGTGGCACTGAGCGGAGTGGAATGAACTACATGATTTTCCATTGGCAAAGTTTCACGAGCCTGAGTATCCTTGGTTCGAATCCGGCACGAAGCAAAGGGCCTGGAATGGTTGTGAGTTTCCGAACTGAGCTTTTTCTGGCAAACACTCTGAACATGTCCTTTTTTATTACAGAAAAAGCAAATAGCTTGGCGTGACGGGCAATTCTCGTGCGATGTCTAGGAGCGCACTGCGGGCATGATTTTAGCACTGCATTTGCTTGCCGGCGCGCCACATGTGGCTGAGAGCCTGGCGGCAATGGCGCGGCTGGGCGCGAGGGCTGTTTACTGCTCCGTGCAGCTCGCCCGGTGGGCCGGTTAACCTGACACACGGCTGGCGAAGTTTCAAATGATTCCTGAGCAAAGTCAAGTGTGTCCTGCCGATCCATTATGTCAATCACTTGTTGAAGGGAGGGATTGACTAGTTTCAAAATCTGTTCCCTTATACGAACATCAGAAATGCTCTGTGCAATTGCATCACGTACCATAGTATCTGAATAAGGGAGTCCACATTGACACTCAAAAGCACAATCCCTAGTAAGGCCTTGCAAGGTTGCAACCCACTCCCGATTAGTCTGACCTGCCTTACATTTTGTATGAAAGAAGGTATACCTTTTCGCAACTACATTGACTGATTCTTTGAAATATGCATCTAATGCAGACAAAATTTCTTCATAGGACAGAGTTGCTACGTCGCGTCGGGGAAATAATTTGACTATCACACGGTACGTTTGTACGCCGACCGATGATAAGAGATAAGGCTGCCGCTTGTTACCTTGAGTTCTGTAGCTGGCGAGATGGAATCCAAATTGGCGTGACCACTCCGTCCAGCTTTCCAGGTCAGCATCAAAAGGTCGAAAAGTTGGTGCAACAGCGTGTTGTGGGTGCATTAGCGGTGGAGCGGCAGCTGCTGCATCGTTGTGCATTGCACATTGACCCTGGACGAGCTGTCCAAGGGCATCCAGTAATGCCTGCGTCTGCTGATTCTGTAAGCGATAAAATTCGGACAGTACATCTGGAGATTGTGGCGAAGCCATTACACAAGTAAATCAGGGCAGTTTAAAGAAGAACGCGGTTTTGCCTCGTCGCCAATGTTGTGGTTGGCAGGAGAGCCAACACCGTGTTACTAGAGGAGGCCGAAATGCACGCATTTTAGCTCACGCAGGCTGGCGTGATATCTGGAACAGGACAAGGAAATTAGAATTTAGAAAAACGGACGTAGCTGGTGGAATACGTAACTTTAATCCATTAATGATGAACGTCGCTCTTGACGGTACATGATTCACAGTATTAATAGTAACTGAATATGGCGCCTCGCTAGGTCGTAGCAAATGACGTAGCTGGAGGCTATGCTAAACTATCGTCTCGGCAAATGAGAGCGTATTTTGTCAATGAACCATTACTAGCAAAGTCGGTTGTACAACTGGGGCGAGTGCTAGGAAGTCTCTCTAGACCTGCCGTGTGGCGGCGCTCGGTCTGCAATCACTGATAGTGGCGACACGCGGGTCCGACGTATACTAACGGACCGCGGCCGATTTAAAGGCTACCACCTAGCAAGTGTGGTGTCTGGCGGTGACAACACACATAGATACACACATCAGCACACTTGTAGATGGCTGGGCCCGTATCCAAGGTGAAGTCGTCGTGAATAAACACAGCACACGTCAGTAACACTGCACCGATGAAACTGACAGACATGTTCGAGTGCAAGGCACTGTCCTCCTAGGACAGGACAGAAATATTGACAAGACCAACCCAAAGGTGAACTACAAGAACTAGAGGCGTAATCTTGCAGCGTCATGCAGAGCGCAAGCAAACTTTAGGCAGGCTACAGCAGCCGGGCATACGGCGTTCCCAGTTGTTAGATACGCTGCCTCAAGTGTAGAGTTGTAAAACTACCGCAGGCTACGGTAGATTATCGTATGCAAGCGAAGAGTATGGTAGGTCTCCAAGTAGCCTTGGTCAGTCAAGGTCGTAACCGCATTACCTGTGCGTTAAGTGTGTTTCTTACCTGTCGGGCGTTAACCCATTTCGATCCATTTGTTTACGTATTCGGTCAGTGTATTACTAGATGCCCCTAGAAACTGGTAGTGGCGGACCATCTAGAAACTGAGTGGGGATATATAAGGGGCTGCATAACTTATAGAACATTTTTGTACAAAATAGTTATTCTCCTGTCTGTTAGTTAAAAACCAACTGTATTTATAGCAAAATTGAAATTTTAAAAGTTTAATTCTGTTTTTATTCGAAAACTGTTGATTTGCAACCAGTATGTCGCCCAGGCCACTATCCAGCTGATGCAAATGAAAGCTCTCTTCCTTACAAACTTACTTTCTTCCGTCGTCTGCTACCCTGCCATTTCTGCTCACACGCCGCCACTTCTACAACAACAAACCAGTTTCACGGCGTAAAATAAAATTTCGCTCTGACTTGAGTTGCTGTCAGTATGGAGATTATGACTTAATTCCACCACCAAGAGTGTATATTTACACGGTCAGTATCCCAGCATTATTCCTCGCGTGTAGAACAAGTTGATAGTCAGCTGTAGCTGTTCATTATTTAGGTTAATGGTGGTTTGTGTTACATCCGACAAACTAGATCCACGAGGACTCGTTAACACTAGCAATTTGTAAGTAACTTATATAAAAATTGAAGCACCAAGAATACACGATTACATTTGGGGGTGTACAAGGTGTAAAATTTTGTTCACAGATGTACCACCTCTGACAGCAGCAACGGCTCTAATCCCGCTGGCATCAACTCGGACTGAGCTTGGATGACAGCATACACGTATGTCAGTTCACGATGCTTCAGCTCTATGCCGAGAGTTGATCAGTAGTAGAGCCTAGTGATAGGTGGCGTTCCAGTCACTCGGAAACCTGTTATCTGATGCTTTAAATGGGTGAGATGTCTGGAGGCACCAGTCGAAGACGCTTTGTATCAAAGTAGGCCACAACATCACGTGCTCTCTCATTAGTTTGTTGAGAGTCGACACCACAGATACCTCATTATAGGGCACATCAGAAATGAGACACTGGCTGTCCAAATTACCGGCTATTTGTGATGGGCACAATCGAAAGAAAACAATCGATTTATTCGGTTGTGGGAAAATGATCGACTCATTCTTTGTAGTTTTATGTATCGTTTGAATTATTCGTTCGCCTTTTTGAGTGAAACCAGTCTGTGGGAGCAGTCGAAAGAAAATAATCGATTCAGCCTGTTATAGTTTTATGTGTCATTTGCCATCTTATTAATTCGTCTATTTTGAGTGAATCCAGCCTGTGGGGCCAACAAAAGGAAAACAGTCGATAGTTTTGCGTACTGACTGAGTCACTCGTTCTTTCTTTTTCAAGTGAAACCAGTACATAGTTCTCATGTCGATTGAACCATTTATTCATTTGTTCTTTCAAGTGAAACCACGCTCTAGTGTTTTAGTTGACTGGGCTATCCATTCATTCTTCAGAGTGAAACCAGTCTTCAGTACTCTCATTATTTGACTAAAGTTGTGATATACGTCTGGCATAAACATACCCCTGGAGGACCCCTGCGGTACATGAAGACACCTGGGGGGGGGGGGGGGGGAAGGTCAATCTTAAAGTAACCATTCAGCATTCAGTTACGCACTGAAGAGACTAGTTCTTCTTTTCGTCATTTAAAATATAATATTAGTATATTGATGTGGATTACATTGTTCCACATACAGTTAACGTGTGACTAATGAAGCTGTTGTATCTTTGGGGGTACAAAGTTTGAGAGGTAGCATGAGCCCCCTCTCATATTTCTATCTTACTCTGAGTAATTCGATTTTCCTCTCTAATTGCATGCGGTGAAAAGTTGCTATTCCTTCACACGCGGACTTCCCACGCAGCGTCTCTCGTCACCCAGGTGGTCCAGTGACAGGCGGGTACTGCTGAGCTTGAAAGAGTTAAGCTGACGGGTTTGAGGGAGTTGAGTGGATGATTTCCAGATGCCGACATTGTCATAAGAGCGGGAGCGACACGCCCACAGGGGCCTGAATGAGCGGCTGGGCTAGAGATTCCGTTACTTCGCAGAAACTTAGTGAAAACACTTTCTGGCGGGCTACCAGCGAGGCGTGGGAATGACTTGTGTTCCCAGGCAGTCATGGCGGGCAAATTCCCGCGTTTTCTGCAAAATCTAACTGTGATTGGCTTGCTCAGGGCATAGCTCCGTGACGTAGCAAAATCGGCGCAGAAATTGGCGCCAAGAATCTCCATTGGTGGAATGGTAGTGCTTCGGCAATAGAGTGGGATTTTCCGCCGGTTTTTCGAGTTGCTGACTGGAACCTTTTAACCACGGCCACTGTCGTGGGGGCGGGAATGTTCTGTGTTCGGCTTGTACGGGTGCTCTTGAGAGTCGCTCTCGCCTTTCGATCGGGGTAGGTTACAAGACTGAGCTCTCGCTGCTCTGGACAGCCTGCCTTCCGTTGGCTGTCTAATATACTTTCATTTTTAATTGTAACTGTTTGACGAAGTTGCTGAAGTTTCGACTTCAACGTACCTTTCCGAGTACCATTGGCAATTGAGCGTTTTGCGTACAAGCGGCCTATGTTGTCCGTCTTGAGCAGTTTTGGCTAAAGTTGACTGTATCGGAGTTATTGTGTGACTTCGCTTGTTAAAATCAATCACTGTACCGTCAGTGATTGTGTGGTGAGCCTTCTTCGTCTCCCTCAGAGGCGCATTTGTATTGCTAGGAAGTCTTTAGTCTAGAACAACCAGCCCAGGATAATTTGTTTCGGGCTATACTCGCGACATTAACATCACCACGACGGGACGTCGAAGCAACCAGCCATCGCTTCCGGTACGCCAGATCGTGTCCTTACAGTTAAGAAGACAGCTTGGTGATGTATGTTCACAGCAATGGCTGATTAGGGAATTTGCTATGTGATAATCAGAGCTCAGCAGAGCGCGCCTGTTCCCGTCTTTTCTTACGTGGTCCTGTCTTGGATGTTCATTGCCTGAGTTCTCACTACTGTAGCAGCAATTAATGTTGGGTTGGCTGGGTGTTTCTCTTAAGATTTGAGTTGCAAGGAATTGGCTCCACATACCACTTGGTCATAAATGTCACAATCTAGTTTATGGACAACCTCACTTTCACAGCATTTATTTGAGTATCCTATTTGATGTATTGTAAATGTTTCATGTGTTTGTTTACTATTTTGAGTTTAGTCATAATAAATCAAATTGCTGTTTTGGACAGAACTTTCATTCTGTTAATCGGTAGAGCAACCCTTTCATTTCTCACTACATTAATGAAACTTTCCTTTATCTAATTAATTTCTATCAAATTAAATTATTGCAGGAGCCAAACTTTTTTCTACTCCACTTGCAGGGTCGATTACAGTCAGTTCGCGTTTCTTCTTAATCCATGTGCAACAGCAAAAGTCGGAGTTAGAAAAGGGGGGGCTTAGAGCATCATTTCCATATGAAGATTCTAGAAGAATTTAGTGTTAAACACACTGATAGCTCCGGCACCTCGCATAAAATGGCGAGCCTTAGCCTCGGATCTTTCCTGTGAAACATTGATAAGCAAACAGTAGTCTTAGTAGGAATATTCAAAAATTTTTTTCTCTGCATTTTTTAATGATTAATACCCAAGTTCTTTTTCGTGTAGTTCCGCGATTAGTTGTAAGTAGCGGCGCATGATTACAGTTTTTGTTTTAAGTGTATATATTTTTGTTTGTTAATTGTTTTTTGTGTTTCTTTTATGTGGTGTCCGTACCACATCACACTTTGTCGGATTTGTGTGCGGTTTCTGTACCACAACCAATCGTGCATGTAATTACAGCGTTGGAACGGCGTTGCTGAATTTTTATGCCTATGTGTAAAAATATTAGGAGTCGATGATTTTTATTGTGCATTTTAGATAAATTTGTTTTTTCATGAATGATCACGAGAAGTAAGGCACGACTATTATCGAGCGAAACTAAAACAAAAGAGGATAGCATAATGGATAAGGGGCAGGTTACTGACGAGGATAGGTTTTTAGCAGGACAGGACAACAGGGTCATTGATGAGGAAGGTGATTTGGACGCGATCTTAGAGAAACGTCGCGACCGTGATTATAATAGTGAGGTGGAGGATGAAACAGAGACAGGCACACAGATCGAGACGGTAGCAGAAGTTTATAGTCAAACGAACGAGTGCAGACAGAGGCCAGCTCGGTCACGTCAGAGCTCTAGCGCCCAGGTGTCCAGAGTTACATCGCCCATGTGTGACGAGGATCAAAAAGATGACATTAACCCAATACTAAGCTTCCTACGATCAATGAAAGACGAACCTGACGAACAACGTAAGAAGGACAAGGAAGAAGATGAGAAACAACGTAAGAAGGAGAAGGAAGAAGATGAGAAACAGCGTAAGAAGGAGAAGGAAGAAGCTGACGAACAGCGTAAGAAGGTCACTGAGGCAATAATTTCGCATATAGGGGAAATTCGTGGGGAATTACTAACAATAAAGAAAGAATGTGGAGAACAAAACAAATGTCACTGGTAACACAAAGAGTAGCAGGTCTAGCCAAAACGGCAGCAACAGGGGCAATGAAAATCGCAAAAGTAACTTCTCAACTCGCAGGTCGCTTGCGACGTGCGACACAAGCCCACTCCAAATCCCTAGCGTTCTCAAAACTCAAGGTAATACCGCAGTTACGAACATCACGAAACGAATGAAAGAAGTAGAGAGTCGAATAGCAAAACTAGAGCGAAACGGACACACGAGCACTGCGCGTTCAGATACCAATTGATGGAGTACGCAAAATTGTGTCTCCGAGGAAAATCCCGCCGTGCTCTAGCCCAGTGACAGAGTGCGAAACTAACAATGCATACGCAGAAACAGCGAGTAATAGCTCCAATAATTGCAGCCCACTTAGAAGAGTGAATGCTGAATGCCACTTCCACTGTGATACAGAGGTAGCACATCACAGTTACCAGCAAGATAGCTCAGGACACTCAGCAGACGTGCAAGTACCGGAAACGAGTGACAACACTAGTGCGATGATCGGAAAGGATTTTCATCGCAATCACTTCCTGTCGATAGTAAAATTCCAAAAGTTCAGAGATAATGGAGGGTCGATGCATCCCAAGAGCTGGGTGATGCAGTTTACAAATTCATTACCGTCATCATGGCCAACCTTGGCAAAATTAGAATTCAAGTGTGGACACATCGAAGGCCAAGCCGCGGAAAAGATGCGGGGTGTGACAGCAACGTGTCAGACTTATCAGGAATTTGTTGATGCGTTCCTGCGGATCTACTGGTCAAAGGAAACGCAATACAGGATTAAAGAGGAAATAATATTTTGTCCTGAACTGGAAGTGTCCGGGCAAAGGAAAGCAACCAAATTTTTTGATGATTTACTCAAGAAGAATCAATTTTTAGATAGTCCATATAGCAAGGGAGAAATCATCAAATTTTGTTTTTCCAAATTGCCAGGTAGGTACCAACAGACACTTGTCGGGAAGTGTTGATATGACATAGAAGGATTCAAGAGTCTATTGCGTGAACTCGAAGTTGTCTTTGACAAACAAGATGCAAAGGACACGACGTTCAAATGGTTCAAATGGCTCTGAGCACTATGGGACTTAACATCTGCCGTCATCAGTCCCCTAGAACTTAGAACTACTTAAACCTAACTAACCTAAGGACATCACACAACACCCAGTCATAGGACAGGAAGAAGGGGCAGAGTAACAAATACCAACGACCAGCAAGGGAGGACGACAACAGATGGCATAATCGCACTGGTCATTTAGGAAACGAGGGTTACGGAAATCAAGATTACGCTAACCAAGGTTATGAAAACCAGAGACACGGAAACCAGAACGTCAGGGAACAGGGTCATGCTAGACAAGGAAGCGGGGACAGGAGGAATAACGAACGGCAAAGCGACCGTAATTGGAGAGAGCGAAATCAAGGACAACAGGAGAACCAGGAGATTGAAATTAGACCTGCAAATCCTAATGCACGTCAGAGGAGGGGGAGTCTAACAAGGGATTGGCGCTAGTCCATAGGACTCCACCACATCTCTCACACAAAGAAGTTCGTGGAATATTAGTATGGCTCAAATGGCTCTGAGCAGTATGGGACTTAACTTATGAGGTCATTAGGCCCCTAGAACTTAGAACTAGTTAAACCTAACTAACCTAAGGACATCATACACATCCTTGCCCGAGGCAGGATTCGAACCTGAGACAGTAGCGGTCTCGCGGTTCCAGACTGCAGCGCCTAGAACCGCACGGCCACTTCTGCCGGCGGAATATTAGTAGTTTAAGTGGTGTACATAGTAGAATAGGCAAATATATGAACCTTTCTTCGGGGAACAATAATCGTTGCATTAATAGATTAAGATTGTTAAAGTATTAACACGTTGCGTTGTCTCGCATAAGAATTTACTGCTGCTATCATTTTTGGTTTATGTTCGCGACTTACAATCTCGATGGAGTAGGAGGTACTATCATTCCATGAGCAATGTTTTTGTCCTTTCCTGTCTGGTGTCCATGTTGAGGGATAATGATGAATGAGGAGAGGTCGCACAAACGGGCGCGTGCAAGAACGGGCTCCTAGAAACGTTCTGAGAAGTCGTGATACGCTCCATAGCAGCCACAACCAGTTCGTGAGACGTTCATAACAATGCTTGCAAGCACGTGTCAGTGCACTGCAAGATTATGGTATATTGCGTGATTTCGAGGATGAATATGGGCAGTGATGTTTTTACAGTGGTGCGCCAGCATCGTTGTCTTGCAAGTCGGGGTGAACCAGTGAGCGTTTGACTCCAATGGTGCACCAGACGGTAGAAATGCGGGCATTGGGGATTTAGCGTGCTGCTCGTGACTGTCACAGATGAATAACCAAGGAATTATACTTGGAGATTCGTGACATACTGTGTAGCTGGTGTGTGGTGGGCGACGGAATCATCAACACGAACCAGTCCTGGCTTGGTCATATAACATTGCCTCTGGAAAGGTGTGCTTTGATCGCGAAAACCGCATCACATAGAAAAAAGAAGTTGCGACTATAAATTTATTGTCTTGTATAGCCATGGCTAACGCAGTCTCTGGAGTTTCAGCGAGACGTAGTGAGAACTCGGAAGCCATGTCATACGGCGCGCACATCACTGTCGTCAATAGCGGCGAGGAGCGAGACATTTCAGCGTAACAGGAATTATGTAAGAGTATTGTATAAGGTCAAAAAAAGGGGGGCGAGTACCATATATTAGGATAAGTTAAACTTTAGGATTTAACAATAACTAGATCCTTAATATTGTGGGAGTTTTCTACCACAAGTGTCTGGCGAGCGCCTGTTGGGACGCTATTTTTCAGGTCACCAAACCACAGACCCGAGATGGAGGGACGACGGGTGAGCGAAAGTAGAATAGTTGCATGTTCTTTATAGCTCAGTAAAACTTCAACCTGCATAATAACATAATTTATTCAAAACACATAGAATGTAGATCGTTGGCAAATGGTAGTTAATTCTTGAGCATGTCTACTGTCGATCTATATAAGTAATAGTAATATTAGTGCGGCCCCGCACATTTACTTGTTCATCCAATACATAGCATCAGTTGTCACACACCATATACAGTAGTGAGATCGGTCTCTATGCAAATATCAAGATAAATAATTTCCATGTCTAGATTAGATACACCAAGATTTTGTTATAATGATAGCCATAGATTAATAACTATAAAAGTAAAATTAGAGTGTCTGAAATAACAGACCATCAATGTATCGTTACGTAATTTATTATAACATAGAGCCGGCCAGTGTGGCCGTGCGGTTCTAAGCGCTTCAGTTTGGAACCTCGTGACCGCTCCGGTCGCAGGTTCGAATCCTGCCTCGGGCATGGATGTGTGTGATGTCCTTAGGTTAGTTAGGTTTAGGTAGTTCTAAGTTCTAGGGGTCTGATGACCACAGCAGTTGAGTCCCATAGTGCTCAGAGCCATTTGAACCCCTAGTGAGATAAGCCTCTACATCCTTACATATGTCCTCTAGCCATCCCTGCTTAGCCATTTTGCGCTTCCTGTCGATCTCATTTTTGAGACGTTTGTATTCCTTTTTGCCTGCCTCATTTACTGCGTTTTTATATTTTCTCCCTTGATCAATTAAATTCAATAGTTCTTCTGCTACCCAAGGATTTCTACTAGTCCTCGTCTTTTTACCTACTTGTATAACATAGAAGGTCATGGAAAAACGTTAGGCATAAGATTTTTGTCAGAATTGTGCAGATGACGGGTGTCATGGCAAAGCAGAGGCCAGCTGGAGCAAAAACAAGAGGACATCGGCTACCTGTAAGAAGGGGAGCGTCAGCGCGCCACCTAACGAAAAGGGCGCGGGAGCGTCCGGTCCTACAAGCTGACAGTCACCGGGCCGGATACCTGAGGGATTAGGCGCGGAACAACCCTCGCCAGGCCAGAAGCGAAAGTGAGACTGGCCGTTGACACTGATACGCGACCAACACTCAACAGCCAGCTAGCTCTCCGGACGCGGCAGCCGTTTGGAGGGATTCCCTGCGGCAGGCCACGTTGTCATGAGTACACGGAGAAGATCACGTACAGTGTCAGAACCTCCACCTCATGTGCCTCAGGACAGAAAGGGACGCTATATACTCACCTGTTTGAGTTTTTACAACTCACTAGCATTGGCCGATCTGCGTATACAAAGCAACATCGTACCACAAACTCTAACAAATGAATTGTCTCATTTCTAACTTCTCCTCTCTATTAGAGAGCAGTTGTAGCAATCGTCGCTCCTAGTTCTGTCCTGTATGGACGACCTCACACACTTGTGGAGTCACCCCTCGTCGAACTTCAATATTGGGAAACGTAAAGTACTGTCCAGGGAGAGAAGAGATCTGGACTAGTGATGCATCCCAACTAGTAAACCTCAGAGACAATTAATCGACGTGAGGAGAGCCTATCACCATGTCTTCCTACCGTACTGCCGTGACCATACGCGTGGGTCTTGCTGCAATCTCAACAGCGTACTACATATGCTCCAGCACACGCTATTGCTGTTGCAACAACGTAGCAACAACACCCGACGTTTAGCCCTATGTGTGTCAGCAGTACTGTGGCCACATCCCAACAAAAGCCCCCCCCCCCCCCCCCCCCATGCTCAAGACATGGAACCACGTGCATCAATGCATATGACTCAACATACCAAACCCCTCAGAGAAACCAACGGATTTGTGAAGTGCTTCGAGTATTTCTAACAATGTGATTTAGTGCCTCATTCTCAGCACAGTCGTGAACATTGAGCAAGAATTTAGTGTTAAATACACTGCTAGCACCGGCACCTCGCAAGTTGAGCACAAAAGTTCTCTTAGGAGCACATGAAGAAGAAGGGAATGTTGTCACATTTCAGCGAATATTTGTATTACAGTTTACTGAAAACGTGTGATGATTTCTATTATGGAGTAAAGGCAAAGAGGCTGCACGCCAGTCGGGAACGATAGAGAAGAGATGGCTGTGAGAAGACGTCAACCAATCGCACGCTGACCGACCCCTCTCCAGGACGACAACGCGACAGCAGTGGCCCCTACGTGAAGAAGACATAAGCGCCGCGACCGACTGGTCGCGGCCCGGTTCAGAAGTAGCTTCAAGACTAGTGACTTGGATAGAAGCGTCACTACTCGTTACTTCACTTGTTCACTTTACGTGTCACAGACTTGAGATTGTTTATACTGAAGAGACTGCTTAATTTGTATGTCGTCCTTTGCTTGCCACACATGTGTGTAATTGCAAAGTTAAGTACTGTCTCTTTTCATTTTGTAATAAAACTCATTAATACGATTTGATTGAATGTTGTCTAGCTATCCGAGTAAGCAGGTTTCCTATACACCTCTTATTTGACGACGAGGAGGGAGACATAAAAATTGGCGACGAGGTGTAAGAAGAACCCGGCGCCTAGCAGCCATTGTTTTCTTTTGTCGTGGACTTTATTGTTTCCATGGCGTCTTAATTCTACCGTGTCTTTTCTTTGCAAGGTGTGTTTACATGTTTTAATAGTGTTTTTGCTAATCAGTGTTTTCAGCTGGGCGTTGCAGAAATTTTCTTTGCGAGTGCGCTTATTTTTATTGCTTGCCTTGTCTGTTTTTCGCATTTGCCTCTTCCACAATGAACAATCCACCTGTATAACACCCCGCTCAGGCCCCCTAGCTGCAAGCGATAAATGCAGTGCAGCTAGCACAGATGTTTCAGACGCAGCAGATCTCCACTCTACTAAACAAGGTATAGCACATACTGGCAAATGCTGCGCGCCCAACAGAACAGCAAGCAATACCTGTAGCTCCAAGTGCTATACCGGCTTTTCGTCAGTTTAACGAAAAAGAAGAGGAATTGCTCGAGAGGTTGCAAAGCTATGAAGCCCACATAACTGCCCACAACGTACCAGGTACTGTGTAACTACATTACTTTTCGTCAACTGTAGTAAGTGCAGTCTTTCGCCTCATTCAGAAATTGTTCCCTAATGCCATTCCGAGTGAACTTTCCTATGATCAGATTGTAGATTCTCTAACTATTATGACCAACAAGTGAATGTGGTGGCAGCTAGGTACCAATACTTTCGTTGCAAGAAACTGTCGGAACAAACTTACAGCGAGTGGGTTACAGATTTGCAGGGTATGACGAGGAAATGCAAATTCAAATATGCTTGTGGTGCTTTATGTCCTTATGTTCTGTCGCGTGATGTGATCTTGTACAATATACCTGATGTCAGACTTAACAGATTTTGAAACAGGCGGATCCATCATTTCAGCAAATAGTGCAAATTGTAGATCAGCACGATTCAGGTGCTGTGTCAGTCGATAAATTTGAGCAGCCACCAATTTGTCGCGTCGAATCGTCCCTTGCACACGATCGGCCCGGTAAGCAGCAACAGCCCGTGCGCGCCAGGCCGCATAAACAGTTCTCCAAACAGCCAAACAAAATTAAGTCATGCTCTCGGTGCTATTCATGACACAAACGCCAAGATTGCCCGTTCCGACAAGCTCAGTGTTATGCTTGTGGCGAGAAAGGTCGTGTACAATCCGTATGTTTGCAATGGAACAAACAAAAGAATTGTTCCCACTCACATAATTCTCGTCACAAGACCCATGTCATCAGTGCAGTATAATCAAAGCCTGCTGCAGGCATTAGCAAAACTAACAAGCAAACAGTTTGCTCAGTGCTACGCCAGTCCAACAAACTTTTTGTCCATTTGCGTATAAGCGGAAAACGTGTGAAATTTCAATTGGACATGGGTGCCTCTGTTACATTGCTGAATCGTAACACATACATTATGTTGTGGGTTGGCAGGAGAGCCAACACCGGGTTACTAGAGGAGGCCGAAATGCACGCGTTTTAGCTCACGCAGGCTGGCGTGAGGTCTGGAACAGGACAAGGAAATTAGAATTTAGAAAAAACGGACGTAGCTGGCGGAATACTTAACTTTAATCTATTAATGGTGAACGTCGCTCTTGACGGTACATGATTTACAGTATCAATAGTAACTGGTAATGGCGCCTTGCTAGGTCGTAGCAAATGACTTAGCTGAGGGCTATGCTAACTATCGTCTCGGCAAATGAGAGCGTATTTTGTCAGTGAACCATCGCTAGCAAAGTCGGTTGTACAACTGGGGCGAGTGCTAGGAAGTCTCTCTAGACCTGCCGTGTGGCGGCGGCCTGTCTGCAATCACTGATAGTGGCGACACGCGGGTCCGACGTATACTAACGGACCGCGGCCGATTTAAAGGCTACCACCTAGCAAGTGTGGTGTCTGGGGGTGACACCACATATTAACTCTTAGGCTCCTCACAACTGTCTAAAACTAGCACGCACCTAACATTCCCGTTCTTGGAAAATGTAATTTTCCTGTATCGCTCGTATACGCAAACTGTGACTTTCACTGTATTACAATCACACGATTGTGAGAAGATATTTAGCCTTGATTACTTTGATTTGTTTGACTTTAAAATTCAGGACATTGTGTTGTCAGTGACTGCATTCAATGCCAGAGACATTGTAGCTAGATTGCTGCAGGAATTCCTTGGACTATTTTCTGAAGGTTTAGGCAATTTCGTTGCACTATGAAAGACAACGCTCAGCCGAAATGTTGCCGGGACAGAACTGTTCCCATTTCATTACGGGACAAAGTCGCTGCTGAACTTAAAGAATTGCAAGATAGCGGAGCTATTGCGTCCATAAAAGCTAGTCATTGGGCAAGTGCACTGGTTTTGCTCCCCAAACCTTCAGGTCACATTCACGTCTGTATGACCTTAAGTCTACAGTCAACCCACAAACTGCGATTGATACTTATCCATTGCCACGCCCACAGGATCTCATGGACAGATTAGGCGCTGGTCGCTACTTTTCAAAAACTGATTTGCGCGACGTATGTCTTCAAATGCCACTAGATGAAGAACCTCAAACCGAGTGTGTTGTGAACACTCATTTGGGCTTGTTAAAATATTTGCTTTTGCCTTACGGCAGTACTTCTGCACTCGCCAGTTTCACACGGTATTTGGAATTGCTGACTGCTCAAGTACCAAAGTATTCAAATTATTTGGACAATATTGTCGTAGCAGGTCGTACACCTGAAGATCATATTGCAAATTTGCGTGCACTGTTTCGTGTGTTATCTGATGCAGGACTAAATTGTACACTGGACAAGTGTGATATTTTTTTAAAACCGAGTTGCAGTATCTTGCTCATGTCATAAACAGTCAAGATGTACATCCTCTTCAGTTAAATTTGTTAACCATACGTGACCTGCCAGTTCCTCGCAATATCAGAATTGCAGTCAGTCTTAGGGTAAATTGACTATTATATTCGGTTCATACCGAATGTTACACAAATCGCCGCTCCATTGCGTCGCAAGAACGTCCCCTTTGTTTGAACAGATGAGTGCCAAGAAGCTTTACAAAAACTTAAGATGCATTGCCCAGTGATCTATGCTTGGTTCACTTTGATCCTGGCAAAACAGTTGTGTTGCAAGTAGATGCTTCTTCTTACGGAATCGGTGTAGTGCTTTCCCACAGATTCGGTAATGAAGACCGGCCTATTGCTTTCGCATCAAAAGCGTTGTCCAAAGCTCAGCGTAAATATTCACAAATTTAGAAAGAGGCATTGGCTATTGACTAGTGTGTCACCAAATTCCACCACTATTTGTATGGCAAAAAATTCAAGCCAAATCAGTCCTTGTTTCACCCGATGAAGCCAGTTACTGTACGATCTGCCCATAAATTGCAAAGATGGGCTTTGTTGTTGTCTCAATGCAGGTACAAGATTGTGCATTGCCCTACAGCTCGACAAGGTAATGCGGACGCACTTTCACGTCTTCCGATTGGACCTGATACAGATTTTGATGCTTCTGCTGCATATTGTTGTCACATCAATGCTCAGGATTCTGAATTGCTTCAAGCTTTTCAGCTGAACTATAGGAAAATTGCTCAGGCCATGGAAGCTGATTCAGATTCGAACATTTTGCTAAAATATATTCGCACATCTTGGCCTCGTTCCTTGCATAAAGCACTCTGTCGTGCGCCGATACTTGGCACGCCGGCATAGCCTCGCTATACAGAAAGGTGCGATTTTTGTTCAAAATGACAGTGGAACAGTCACGTGTGTTGATCCCCAAAGCTTTTCAAAAAGAAGTGTTGCAGTTATTTCACGAAGGACACTGGGGGATTGTTGGTACGAAACGGTTAGAAAGCCGACGTTGTAGTCGGCAGGGTATGGACGTCAGTGTCACGCAAGTGCGGAAAATCAGTCCTCTCCGTCGCAAAAATTCTCTGCTTGGCCTAAGTCGCAATTACCATGGCAACGTGTGCGTATAGACTTTGCGGGACCGTTTTGGAACACTCATTGGTCGATTGTGGTAGACTCTTATTGCAAGTTTCTTTTTGCTGTGCCAATGAACTCGACAACGTCACGTAGCATATTTCAAGCGTTGTCCTCTATTTTTTTTTTTTTGCCTTGAAGGTTTGCCTGTAGTCATAGTGTCCACCAACGGCCCTCAGTACACGTCAAATGAATTTGAAACATTCTGTGAAAGCAGTGGAATACGGTATCTAACTAATACACCGTTCCATCCAGTTAAACGGCGAAGCGGAGCGTTTTATCAGAACCCTCAAGCAGCAGTTGGTCAAACTTCGCACCGCACATACCAGGGATCAAGCATTGCAACAGTTTCTCGCCTCCTATCGTTCGCATCCAAGAGGTGGATCATCGCCGGCGGAATTGCTTCACGCCGCCGTCATCGGACACTGCTCCACCTGTTCCACAGAATCTGGCGCCTAAGGAAGGCCGCAAGTATCGCTTCGCGCCGCATGATATTATGTTTTCAAGGGTTTTTAGCGGCAGCAAACGGTGGGCGCGAGGCGAGATCCTTCGTCGTCTTGAAGCATCAATATATCTCATTTCTGGCTCAGACGTATTGCAGCGCCGACATCACAATCGAATTCGCCACTTTCTGTGCACGGTGGTCCTTCTGTATCTCTTCGCCCATATTCACGGATCCCGAGGACACCACGGCCACAGCAGCTGCCAGAAGCACCGCGGAACGACCCCATGGAGACGGAGCCTTCGCCTCCTCCGCCTCCTCTCGTCCTACTGATGTAGCTGGACCCGCCCACGCCACAGCAGCCGTCGCCTTCTACATCTAATTGTAGGAGGTGGACGCGTACCTTTCTGGTTGTTTCCCGGGGGACGTTTCACCAGAGCGCAGGCCAGATGCCGGAGTACGACTGGAAGTCTGACGTCCCCTGCAGCCACAGCGTCCAGATCCTCAGAGCGTCACGCTCCTGCCTCCCCCGCCGTTGTTGTGCCCCATCAGGACGACGGTCCGTCGCTTTGGGGGGCGAGGAATGTTACGGGGTTAAGTCACGGAGCCGGCACGCCAGTCGGGAACGATGGATAAGAGATGGCTGTGAGAATACGTCAGCCAATCGCAAGCTGACCGACCCCTCTCCAGGATGACAACGTGACAGCAGCGGTCCCCATGTGAAGAGGACATCAGCGCCGCCCGCCACTGGTCGCGGTCCAGTTCAGTACTAGCTTCAAGACTAGTGACTTGGATGAGTTCAATAGTACCTTCAAGACTAGTGACTTCCATAGAAGCTTCAACGGTCGTTACTTCGTTTGTCCACTGTATGTATGGCAGACTTGTGATTGTTTATACTGAAGAGATTGCTAATTTTGTATGTCGCCCTTTGCTTGCGACACATTTGTGTAATTGCAAAGTTAAGTATTGTCTCTTTTCATTTTTTAATAAAACACATTAAAACGATTTGTCTGAATGTTGTATAGTGATCCAAATAATCAATTTTCCTAGACACCCCATATTTGACGACGAACAGGGAGACATAAAAATTTCCATTAATTAAAGGTATTTTTTTACAGTCAAGTAGCCCATTTCTGAAACTACAAGTACGTCTCGCGCGCTCTACGTGAGCCTCCTAGTATGGGGCCACGAGAAATACGGCCCCCGCACCGAGCGAGGCCCACGAGGAAGACAGGCCGCCGCGCGTACGTCACTTAGGTGGGCCTGCGCTCGCTCGCTCGCCCCCTTTCTACACCTGTCAACTCATAACTAGATCTGTACGTACAAACGAGAATTTCAACTTCTGCTGGAGTGAGCTATTACAGAGTCTTACAGTTATTAGTCCTTCAACGATCGGAAGTCCATAGGCCTACTTATAATTTGTTACGGCTGTACTGAGGTACAATAAAATTAAAATCAGCCAAACTAATTATCAGTTGCATAAGGCACCATTTCGTGTATGAAATGACGACTGTTAAGCGGAAGAGACTAAAGTACTGATCTTGAATTAAATTTTCCTGTAGTATTGTTAATCAGTAAGACTTCATGATAGCAGATTCCAGTAGAAGATGCAATTCCCGTTAGTACGTACAAGCTCAGCTGCGAGTTACCAGGTTTAGAAATGCACTGTGTCTGCTGAGCTGAACGAGCGAACGAGTTGAGGCCTGCCTTCGTGACGTACGCGCCGCGGCCTGTCTTTCTCGTGGGCCTCGGCCCCGAGCTTGTGACGTCACACTTGTCCGCCATACTTCGCGAACGCTCTGCTCCGTGTAATGCGCACGGGAAATCAATATGTAATTGGAAATTGTGTGCCATCCAGAAATTGCTTGCATTTGAACGTGCAGTCAAGAATTATTAAATTCTTCTCAAATAGTTCCACTGTCCCCGCCGGAGACGGGGACTCGTAAGTCCTGCAGTGTCATGTGCTGTGATGTACGCACCCGAGGCCTATCTTTCTCGTGGGCTCCACCTGCCGCCGCCAGGATCTACGTCTGCATCTACATGGATACTCCGCAAGCCACCGTACGGTGCATGGCGGATGGTACCCTGTATCACGAGTCATTTCCTTTCCTTTTTCCACCTGTGAACAGAGCGATGGGAAAAACGACTGTCTTTATGCCTCCGTGTGATCCCTAATTTCTCGAATCGTATCTTCGTGATCCTTAAGCGCATTGTATGTAGACGGCAGTAGACTCTTTCCGCAGTCAGCTTCGGATGCTGGTTCTCTAAATGTTCTCAATAGTCTTCTTCGAAAAGAACGTCGCTCTCTCTCCCCAGGGATTCCCATTTGTGTTCCCGAAGCGTCTTCGTAGCACTTATGTGTTGTTCGAACCTACCAGTGACAAATCTAACAGCCTGTCTCTGAATAGATTCGATGTCTTCCTTCAATCCGACCTGGTACGGTTCCCAAACGCTCGAGCAGTGTTCAAGAATAGGTCGCACCAGCCTCATATATGCGGTCTCCTTTGCAGAAGAACCACACTTTCCTAAAATTCTCCCAATAAACATGCTCGTTCCATTTTATATCGCTTTGCAACATTACGCCCAGACAGTTAAACCACGTGACTGTGTTAAGCAATGCACTACTAATGCTGTAACTGAACATTACAGGTTTGTTTTTCCTACTCACCTGCATTAACTTACATTTAGAGCTATCTGTCATTAATCAAACCAATTAGGAACTTTGTCTGAGTCATCTTGTATCTTTCTACAGTCACTCAATTTGGACACCTTACCGTACATCACAGCATCATCAGCAAACAACTCCACATTGCTGCCCACCCCGTCCGCCAAATCAATTGTGTATACCAAGAACAGCGGTCCTATCACATGTCCCTGGGGCACTGCTAACGATACCCTTGTCTCTGATAAACACTCGCCATCGAGGACAACATACTGGGCCGGCCGGGGTGGCCGAGCGGTTCTAGGCGCTACAGTTTGGAACCGTGCGACCGCTACGGTCGCAGGTTCAAATCCTGCCTCGGGCATGGATGCGTGTGATGTCCTTTGGTTAGTTAGGTTTCAGTAGTTCTAAGTTCTAGGGGACTGATGACCTTAGCAGTTAAGTCCCATAGTGCTCAGAGCCATTTGAACAACATACCTGGTTCCAATACTTAAGAAGTCTTCCAGCGACTCACGTGTCTATGAACGTATTCCATATGCTCGTAATTTCGTTAACAGCCTTCAGTGGGACACCTTGTCAAATGCTTTCCGGAAATCTGGAAATATGGAATATACCTGTTGCCCTTCATCCACAGTTCGCATGATATCTTGCGAGAAAAGGAAAAGCTGAGTTTCGGTCGAGCGATTCTTTCTAAAACCATGCTGATTCGTGGACATAAGCTTCCCAGTCTCAAGAAATTTTTTTTTATATTCTAACTAAGAATATGTTCAAGGATTTTGCGAGTCCGTTCTTTTAAACTTTTTATATACAAGGGTCACCTGCTCTTTTTTCTAGTCGCTTGAGACCTGATGCTGGGCGAGAGATTCGCAGTCGTCAGCACGAGGCGGTCTTCTGCACCGGGCCGTGGGTTCTCGCGCAAACTCCACGTCAGCCTCCTGCTGCCGCCAGGATCGCTGCCGGCTCGAGGAAATGGTCTACAGAGTGCGGCGCTTAAATCCGGACAAATTTCAATTTGAATTTCCTGCCATATCGTAGTTCCTCCGGAGGTAGCGATTGGCGTTCTTGAAAACCACAGGCATCTAGTAAACAGTCAGACCCTAAAAGTGGCCGAGATGTTACGGATAAGCGCGGAGTGCAATCGAAGAGCCGCGATTATCGAAAATCTTCGCGCTGGGCGTTCGCTCACTGAAATAGTTCGATTCTTCGGGTACCCCGGTTCAACTGTTTACGATATTGAGGCCAAGAATAATGCTTCGGAGAAAGTCCCACTAACCCGGCGAGGAAACCTTGTTATATAGCTAGACAAAGCCGAAATGCACGCTACAAGCTCACGCAGGATGGCGTGAGGTCTGAAACAGGATACGTAATGAATGCTATAAAGAAAAGTACGTAGCTTCTGGAATACTTAACTTTAATCCATCATTTGTATACATCGTTCTTGATGAGACATGCTTCATACGATAACTATCAATTGCTATGGCGCCTTGCTAGGTCGTAGCCATTGACTTAGCTGAAGGCTATTCTAACTATCTTCCCTGCAAATAAACGAGGCTTCGTCAGTGTTGCATCGCTAGCTAAGTCGTCCGTACAACTGGGGCGAGTGCTAGTAAGTCTCTCGAGACCTGCCGTGTGGTGGCGCTCGGTCTGCGATCACTGACAGTGGCGACACGCGGGTCCGACATGTACTAATGGACCGCGGCCGAATTAAAGCTACCACCTAGCAAGTGTGGTGTCTGGCGGCGACACCACAAACCTCGTTCGAGTAAACTTGTGTCACGAACAGCTGCAGTCATCGAAAAGGCTCAGGCGCTGATTTCAGAGGATCCGGGGCAATAGCTGAGGAAATTTGCCTCAGTATTGAACGTCAGCGCACGAAAATGCGTCGGATGGCAGAGGAGGACCTCATACGAGCCATTTAGTCCAAAACTGGCTCTCGGATAACGTTGACATGTCAAAGGAGTTATGGCCTCCGAACAGTGCAGATTTGAATCCCCTAGACTATTAAGTTTGGAGCGTAGTCGAAAGAGTTACCAATAAGACGAGGCACCCAAATTCCACAGATTGGAAAAAGGAAATTTGTGGTAAGGTCTTGCCGGCCGGTGTGGCCGAGCGGTTCTAGGCACTTCAGTCTGGAACCGCGCGACAGCTACGGTCGCAGGTTCGAATCCTGACTCGGGCATGGATGCGTGTGATGTCCTTAGGTTTATTTTGGTTTAAGTAGTTCTAAGTTCTAGGGACTAATGATCTCGGATGTTAAGTCCCATAGTGCTCAGAGCCATTTGAACCATTTGGTAAGGTCTTATGGGACCAAACTGGTGAGGTCATTGGCTCCTAAGCTTATGCACTACTTAATCTAACTTATCATCCACAAAAATTCAATCGTTGTTTAGTAACATTAAGTCCATGAATGACTGCAAATGATTTCCATTCAGTGACCGATTCCATGTAAAATAAACAGTGCTCTGACGATTATGGAGTCACCACCAACTTGAAAAAAAAAAAAAAAAAAAAAAAGAATGGTTCAAATGGCTCTGAGCACTATGCGACTTAACTTCTGAGGTCATCAGTCGCCTAGAACTTAGAACTAATTAAACCTAACTAACCTAAGGACATCACACACATCCATGCCCGAGGCAGGATTCGAACCTGCGACCGTAGCGGTCGCTCGGCTCCAGGCTGTAGTGCCTAGAACCGCACGGCCACTCCGGCCGGTACCAATTTGCACAGTGCCTTGTTGACAACTTGGGGTTCGATGGCTTGTGGGTTCTGTGACACACTCGAACCCTACCATCAGGTCTTAACAACTGAAATCATGGCTGATCTGGCCAGGCCTCTGTTTTCCAGTCGTCTGGGGTCCAATCGATATGGTCTCGAGCCCAGGAGAAGCCCTGGAAGCTATGTTGTGCAGTTATCAAAGGTACTCGCGTCGTTCGTCTGCTGTCATAGCTCATTATGTCAAATTTCGCCGCGCTGTCCAAATAGATACGTTCGTCGTACGTCCCACATTGATTTCTGTGGTTATTTCTCTCAGTTTTGCTTGTCTGTTCGCAGTTTAGATTAGATTATATTATATTTACTTTCATTCCAATTGATCTGTAGTGAGGTGGTCCTCCAGGATGTAGAACATGTCAGAAAAACAACAATACATGACAAATATTTACAACTAAAACAAATAAGCTAATGTGCCATTCCACAAGTCCCAAGTGGAATAATCGTCATTTTGAATGAACACAATATGAAAGAGTCATTTTACAAATACTAATGCACTGAATTTAAAATAAAAAAGTTTTTATTTATTTATAAGGTAATAAACGTGTAATACAACTACTATAATGCTTATTTACAAGGAACACATTACGACACTGAAATGGTGCAGAAGTTTATATATATAATATATATATATATATATATATATATATATATATATATATATATATATATATATATATATATATTACACACTCAAATCAGTTGAGTTGTTTTTACTGAGAAATTCATCAATGGAGTAGGAGTTGACCACCAATAAATCCTTTAGGCTTCTCTTAAACTGAATTTCATTGGTTGTTAAGCTTTTTATGGCTGCCGGCAAGTTATTGAAAATGTGTATTCCTGAATAATGCACAACTTTTTGTACAAGACTAGTGACTTTAAATCCTTGTGAAGATTATTCTTATTTCTAGTATTGATTCCATGAATTGAGCTGTTGGTTTGAAAAAGTGATATATTTTTAATGACAAATTTCATTAAGGCTTCTGCAGGATGTTCTTGAGTTCACACCACATATAACTCTTACTGCACGTTTTTGTGCCTGGAAAACTTTTGGTTGGCTTGATGAGTTACCCCAAAAAATAATCCCATATGACATTATGGAATGAAAGTAAGCATAGTATGCCAGCTTTTTCATTTTTATATCCCCTTTGTCTGACACAATTCGCATTGCAAATAGAGATTTGTTAAGACGCTTCAGCAGTTCTGTGGTGTGCTCCTCCCAGTTGAATTTTTATCAAGCTGTAATCCCAAGAATTTAACACTGTCCACTTCTTCTATCTGCTTGTTATCGTATGTTAGGCATATACTCATAGGACACCCTTTACAAGTTCTGAACTGCATTTAGTATGTTTTTTCAAAGTTTAGTGACAAAGAATTGGCTAGGAACCAGTGATTAATGTCCACAAATATTTTATTAGCTGATCTTTGTAAGACTACACTTGATCTGCTATTTATTGCAATGTTCGTATCATTGGCAAACAAAACAAACTTGGCATCTGGTAATGTTACTGATGAAAGGTCATTGATATACACAAGAAAAAGGAAGGGCCCCAAAATGGAACCTTGTGGGAACCCACATGTAATTAGTTCCCAGTTGGATGATGCCTGATAGCTTGAAACATGTCTTTTTCCTAATAACACCCTTTGTTTCCTTCCAGAGATACAAGATTTCAACCATTTTGCAGCATTTTCTGTTACACTATAATATTCTAATTTGTTTAAAAGGATATTGTAATTTACACATTCAAATGCCTTTGACAGATTACAAAATATGCCAGTTGCCTGCAATTTTTTGTCTAATGAATTAAGCACATTTTCACTATAAGTGTAGATAGCCTTCTCAATATCAGTACCCTTTAGAAATCCAGACTGTGACTTTGACATTATGTTATTTGAGCTAAGATGGTTATAAAGCAGATTGTACATTACTTTTTCTAAAATTTTTGAGAATGCTTACAACAGTGAAATTGGACGGAAATTTGATGCTATTTCTTTATCTCCCTTCTTAAACAGTGGCTTAACTTCAGCATATTTCAACCATTCAGGAAATATTCCACTGATAAACGACTGGTTACACAGATAGCTCAATATGTTACTTAGCTCAGAATTACATTCTTTAATTAACTTTGTTGATATTTCATCATACCTGTTGTGTACATAGTTCCGCATAGTCAGCGCGTACACAACTTTCCCACTAGAGCGCGCCCTGCTAAGCACAAAAGCGCAGGCGCAGCGCTCGTCCATCTCCGTACTACGAGATGGCGCTGTCTTAGAGACGGACCAAATTCTGCTTCCGCCGATCCGTGTATTAATATGTAACGCAGCCAATGAGATTGCTGCTAACGTAGAACCTTTTCTTCACGCGAGTCACACTCGCGCAGTGATACCTGAACGCACGAGGTATTATAACGAGTGTACAGACCTCCGATTAGTCAGTCTGCATTAGTCTGCATCAGTCTGTACCAGTCTGCATTAGTCGGTAGTCAAGTTTCAGTCTGCGCCTAATAAGATTATCATATTCCTGTACATAGCCATGAAGAGAAATGTATAGACACTTTGTCAAGTATCAAAGATATGTGAGAATAAGATTAACGTTCCAAGACCAAAGGAACTTCAGATTGTCAATTGTAAACAGCATCTGGAATCAAGTTACGCAATATCTATAATTTTTATTATTTTAATAAATGTGTGTGAAGATTAATCAAGTTCTGTTTAAAGTTGGCCACCGTCAATCTGCTACTCTAAGCGTGCAAGTGGCATTTCTGTCGTCTGACCTAATGGCAGAAGATAAACGCGCCACAATAAGACCACGAGACATATTGCTGATACTCGCCTACTTCGTTAGAGCGACAAGTCAAATAATCTGATGGTGTGTGTACCGAAGGTCTTACAGTACGCGCACCACAATACCCACTACATACTTTTGATTTTAAGGATTTTATAATGTACATTATTTCTGCTGGGGTAGTGATGGTTAAATTCATATTATGGAAATTACTTGAAATCTTTGGTCTGAGGTATTCCATAGCAGCATCTACCGAACCTGACAATCCCATCTTTTCAGTAACAGTTATAAAATGTTTGTTAAAAAGTTCTGCAACACTGTACACATCTATCACCAATGTATCGTTTACTCTTAATGCTATTTGTTCCACTTCATGTCTGGTTCTACCGGTCTCCTCCTTCACTATATCCCATATTGTCTTTATTTTGTTATCTGATATGACTATTTTTTCCTTGTAATATATTTGCTTTGATGTCCGTATTACAGTCTTTAATGTTTTGCAGTATTTCTTGTAATGTGCTATAGCATCAACATCAGAACTGTTTCGGATTGACAGATACAGTTTTTTTTTTTTGTTTTACAAGATACCCCTATTCCTTGAGTAATCCATGACTTCTTTGTACACTTTGCTCTAACCTTGGTAAGTTTTGGGGGAAAACAGTGTTTGAATAAGGTAAGCACTTTAGTAGCAAAAGTGTAATATTTTTCATTCATGCCATGCGTACTGTAAACATCAGTCCAGTGAATGTCTCTGAGGAGTGTCCTAAAAGAATCAATTTTTGGCTTATTGATTATCCTCTTGAGCTCAGATTTAACAGATTTTATATCCTGTTTAATATTAACATTTAACAGAAGGAACTGCATGTCATGGTCTGAGAGGCCATTGACTAATGGTTTTGTAATACAATTTTGTTCATTGGACTTTTCTATAAAGATGTTATCAATGACTGTTTGTGAGCATTTGGCTACTCTAGTGGAGAACTTGACAGAGGGAATTAAGTTGAATGATAGTGTTACTAACTCAAATAAGTTCTTATTGGGAGAGTCTTTAAGGAAATCTACATTGAAATCACCAGCAACCACTATTTCTTTGTTTTTGGTTGTTAAATGGGCCAGTACAGCTTCAAAGTGGCTTAAGAACAGATTAAAGTTACCTGCAGGTGCTCGATATACACTTAATATTAAGAAGGATTTTTTGTGAAATTCTACTTCTGTTGCACATGCTTCCATATGCTGTTCTAGGCAAAATTTATGAATGTTTATGTTCTTATATTTATGACAGTTCCTGATGAATGTGGCAACTCCTCCTTTTTCCATTTCTGATATACAAAAGTGAGATGCTAACCTACATCCTGTAACGCTTAAAAGTTCCGTACCAGTGGTCACATGATGTTCAGGGAGGCAGATTATGTCAGCTGGGTTTGAAGACTCTAATTCATCCATGAAGATAGTTAATTCATTAATTTTATTTCTCAGTCCTCGAATATTCTGATGCAATAAAGATAGCTGACATTTCACATTGACTGAGTTAAAATTGGGTAGAGTTAAAATATCTGCTGACTGCTGAAAATTCTTAACCAATAGCTGTTTATGCTGATGCGACAAGCTAGAATTATGTTTTTTGGTTTCTTTCTCATACTGAATGTTTGTCTCAGTTCTAACCTCTCTTAAAATTTGGTTTTATTCTGTCCTCCCTACCCTAAAAAAGGGTCTTTTCTGAACCCTATAACCACTGGTATTTTACCACTCGTGACAGTGCCTCCCCCTTTAACTTTCCTGCTATTTTCCCAACCAATTTACCCTCCCCCTTCCTGTTGAGGTGAAGGCCATACCTAGTATAATCCCACCTATTGAGAGAATCAACAGAAACCACACAAATGTGTGACCCTGAATCCGACATAAGGACCCATTCCAGCTCCAAACTAACTCTCTTGACAGAAGAGTTCAAATGAGGTCGGTCATGGCGCCCAAGAACGGATACAAACTCAACACTAGTATGCTTCGATGGTGATGCAATCTTTGCCAGGTCATACTCTGTACTGTACGCAGGATCTCTGTCAATACTGTTACCTGCCACACCCACTGTAACCACGGTGTCTTCCTTAGTGAAATCTTTGCAAAGTGATCCTAAATCCTCTGTCACCTGCTCCAGACCAGCACTAGGTTTAAAAAAATTGGTGACCTGGTATTCTGATCCTAGTTCATCCTGCAAAAGTTGGCCAACACCTCTTCCATGGGAACTACCTAACTACAACACTTTGTTTCTCTTTACTGATTTCCCTACATTCTTACTTTTCAATTTGCTGCTGAAAGTTTGTTGTGCCTTGTCTACACCTGCAACTTCTGGAGGCTCACCATCTTCTAACTGAAGCAACAGGTTAAATCTATTTTCCACATTCACCACGAAGCTGTCAGACAAAGTTCTAGGCCTGTTCCTTCTGTTGGCGGTTGCCACTTCCCACCTCTCTTTACCCTTCTCCCTCCTTAACCTGTCAAGATCTCCCCTGGCCTTGTCTAACTCAGCCTGAAGGGCGGCAATTTTCCCCTCCTGTTCTAGTATCTTCCTATCTCTACTACAAATCCTACAAAACCACTGATGAGTCTCATTTACTTCCCCTATTCCTACGCCACTACAGTCACCCACATGGAAAAAACTACAGCTCCCATCACACCAAAGCCCCGACCTAACAATCCTACGGCAAGTCAAGCACTTTTCACTCATGATAAACGTAATAGTTTATTAAGAATAAGTCAGTTAAATCACAGATAAACACGAAAATATGGTTCCACAAATTTGGCCTATACGCAACTGTGTGTAAACAAAAACAACCGTGCAAAGTTTCTGAAACAACAGCTTAAACTTTACGCTACTTTCCGGAAATGCTAGTTAAATAATGAAGAGGTACGCTAAGTACGCAAAGAACAACTAAACGAAATTCTATAGATTTGCCGCGGCAAAACGTAAACAGAAAATACGACTGTACGATCTTTTCGCGTTTTCTGCTATATTACGTAAAGAAAAATGAAACCTTTAATGGTACAGTTAAAAGGCACACTAATACACCTATTTACCACGTAATCAGTACTAAACTATATGTTTTATAATCTAAAATGACTTATCTTTACGAGAACACCAAAACTCGCGCTAGTCGCCTGGCTGTATTCTTTAGACTCAATATGCAGTGACAACTATATGCAAACACAGCTGCTCTCGGTCGTTAAGCGAAGGCCATCGGCCACTGCGTTGTCCGTGGTGAGAGGTAATGCCTGAACTTCATTGATCTCGGCACACTCTTGGCACTGTGGATGTTGGAATATTGAATTCCCTAACGACTTCCGAAGTGGAATATCCTATGCGTTTAGCTACAACTAGCAGTTCGTGTTCAAAGTCTATTAATTCCCGTCGTGCGGCCATATCCACCTCGGAAACCTCTTCACATGAATCACCTGAGTACAAATGACAGCTCCGAAAATGCACTGTCCTTTTATATTTTGCGTGAGTTCTACTACCACCATCTGTATATGTGCATATCACTATCCCATGATATTTGTCACCTCTGTGCATGTCTGCTACGCACCAACAGAATTGTGAATGTGCTTTTATTACGAAGTTAACTAATAACATTCCAGTCGTAGACAGGACAAAGGGTCACGTTAGATCCTGCTGCGGCTAAACTGCTAGTTTCTGTGGAAACGCACAAAAAATAGTGGCGGCGTTACATTGCCTTCCTTCTTCAGAAGTCACTTCCCGTAGGTCCTTACCTTAGGTCGGTCTGCAGCAGAACTCAACTTACATGGACGCTATGTATTATATTTTACAACGTTTTTCTCCGAAGTACTAGGTGGTTTGAAGTTCAGACGCTGTGACTCTACTCTACTGATTTAGCTCTAGTGGAACAGGACAGTGTCCATCCACTGCATGGACATAATCCACCACAGCAACGGCTGAGATCGCGAAAGAGCTTCCTGAGAACATCCGAGAAGCTCACCATTTCACTAGAGAAGGCAAGGCTGGAGTTATGGAAGCAGTCGACGCCTCACCTGCAGACGCCAGAAGCTGAAGAACTACCACCTGGACACAACGAGAGCTGGCTGGTGTGGAAATCTTTAAACAGATTACGATCAGGAGTTGGACGACAACCTGAAGAGATGGGGCTTCATAACAGTAGATGCGTCCTGTGATTGTGGACAAGAACAAACCACAAGCCACATGCTACAGTGCCTTTTGTGCCCTACATCCTGCAGGAAGATTGATCTCCTGCAAGCCACTCCAAGCACCTTGGTGGTTGCAAAGTACTTGACACACACACACACACACAGACACACACACACACACACACACACACACACACACATATATATATATATATATATATATATATATATATATATATATATATATATATATATATATATGGTGTTACAAAAAGGTACGGCCAAACTTTCAGGAAACAGTCCTCACACACAAAGAAAGAAAATATGTTATGTGGACATGTGTCCGGAAACGCTTACTTTCCATGTTAGAGCTCATTTTATTACTTCTCTTCAGATCACATTAATCATGGAATGGAAACACACAGCAACAGAACGTACCAGCATGACTTCAAACACTTTGTTACAGGAAATGTTCAAAATGTTCTCCGTTAGCGAGGATACATGCATTCACCCTTCGTCGCATGCAATCCCTGATGCGCTGATGCAGCCCTGGAGAATGGCGTATTGTATCACAGCCGTCCACAATACGAGCACGAAGAGTCTCTACATTTGGTACCGGGGTTGCGTAGACAAGAGCTTTCAAATGCTCCCATAAATGAAAGGTAAGAGGGTTGAGGTCAGGAGAGCGTGGAGGCCATGGAATTGGTCCGCCTCTACCAATCCATCGGTCACCGAATCTGTTGTTGAGAAGTGTACGAACACTTCGACTGAAATGTGCAGGAGCTCCATCGTGCATGAACCATATGTTACGTCGTACTTGTAAAGGCACATGTTCTAGCAGCACAGGTAGAGTATCCCGTATGAAATTATGATAACGTGCTCCATTGAGCGTAGGTGGAAGAACATGGGGCCCAATCAAGACATCACCAACAATGCCTGCCCAAACGTTCACAGAAAATCTGTAGAACAATGAGTCGCATGTCAACACAAGCACTGAAGTCAACATTACCTTCCTGCAATTGGGCCAATTGGCGGTGAATCGAGGAAGTACAGTACATTCTGACGAAACTAAAATGAGCTCTATCATGGAAATTAAGCGTTTCCGGACACATGTCCACATAACATCTTTTCTTTTTTTGTGTGTGAGGAATGTTTCCTGAAAGTTTGGCCGTACCTTTTTGTAACACCCTGTATATATTGATGTATGGCTACTGTAAATTTGTATGTTTATGATTCGAGAATAATTTAGCTCTTAGGTTCCGCATTGTAACAAACTAAATATTATTTCACATTTCCCGCTCCTGCTCTCTATAAAAAAGTTTTACAACCTGACTCATAATCACGCCACGTGGCATCTCTTCTCGTGTTGCTTAACCACGGTCCCTACATCCAATGCAACAGTGTTCTGTGTCATCTTAAATACTAGTGAACACATTTCTTAATACTACTGATATTACACTTTTCATGCTCACAATAATATTCATTCTATACATTTCCATTTTCGGTCGCCAATACACGATCAGTGATCCGTCACCGTTCGCGTCCTCTCTTCAGTGCGGTATGGTGTTTCACTTTCCTCCTTACGGGACTCTAGCGACTAGGAGCCAGATGGATGTCGAGTTGAAAATAACTAATACAGGCTGGGAAATTCTATAATGACCTCTTGATTGACTGGGCGATAAACTCTAAACTAACTCTTCAAATAACTTACGAGAATGCAGCCCGATGACGTCTTAGGCAACCGCCACTATTTCGACAGGTGAGTACCTCGTCATTTTCAAGGCTGAGATGCAACGAGAGAGCGCTGTGCAAGGAAATTTAGACCCTCGCTAGGCAAGGGATTCGCCAACCAAGTGCCATAATACGGAGTATGCAGAAAGACAGCACACACACACACACAACACACACACACACACACACACACACACACACAACTAGTGTCACCATACAAAGACGACCACCGTCAGGAGTTATTAATGGTTAATATTGATTACCAACGGGTGAAGAAGTAGCATTAACTCTGTCGTTCTGTTGTTTGACGAGGCAGAGATCAGAATTTCCAGCAAAAGTTTAGCAAAAACCTCAGTGTCTGTTTCTAAGGCTATTTGCTAATTTAATCTCAACTAATTTCTTAATAACACTATCCCAGTAGCTGTTAGTGCACACCAAAATCTCTTTAATGTTATATTGCATAGGATCACCCGTACTAAGTAGAGTGAGGGGAAAAAAAACGGTCTTGGTTGCTAGGTTGAAATAACTGCTTATTTATTCACCAAAATCAATACTGTTTTTCTCCTCATTCTACACACTGGTTGCTGTATCACCACGGCATAGAGTAGATTTTCCAGACTGTTTTAGGCAAGTGTGATACTTGTGCTCAATACTCCGGCTCTCCACGGTGTGACCAGTTTACGACGTGCCACAGCTGCGTGGTATACGGTAGACGCCCGCCTTTCGTAAACCAAGGTCATCTTTTATAGACCCTAAAAGAGCCCTAGTGTTAGATGACGGTCGGAAAACACACTTCACATCGTGGTGCCGTTTATTCATATGTATCTTGAGGCTGATAGTTGTCACCATGCGGCTCAGCGTGGACTACTTCATAATTTGGTTCATAGGGCCGGCATCATCTCAGACCTAGAAAATTTATCAACTGAGTTAGCCCATCTCGAAGTCACCTTCATCAGTATGGCTACAGTGGAAGACAGATCAGACACGCGTTACGGGTGACTGATGAAAGTAACGAGGTGGCACCTATGTCTACGGCCTTTTTATCTTACCCAGGTAACATTTCCAACAGGATTGATCGTATTATGCCGAAACACGTTGTGAAGTGTTTTTTCGGTAACCATCTAAGATTATGGTTCTTTTAGCGTATGTAAAGGATGATCTTGATTGGCGTAAGGCGGTCGCCTGCCGTACCACATGCTGTTGTGGCTTCTCATAAACTTGTCTGACCATCAGCACTGCAGACAGTCGGTATGCAGAGTGTGAGTGTCACACACGAGTAAGACACACGAACAAATCTGCGGCTGCAGGACTTTGCATTGTTTCCCTTCATTCTATGGAATGTAACAATACCGAGATTCTGGCGTATACTTCTAGCTATTAGGAGAGTACTGTTAAGAAGATCTTCACGACTCTAAAAAGTAAAAGTTCATTTGGGGTGGTTAATTTCTCCAAAAATGCTCTATCAGGGCACATAATCCACCAACACAACATGCAAGTTTCGCAGATTGCTGTAGTGCCTGCCTGCAGCTGATGCATCTTCCAGAACCACTCACCAACGTCCCCAGCGGATAACACCACCAGATTGTTCTCTTGGGCACCTGCGACAGCCAACACCATGACAAGCATCGAAACTTTCGCCTACAGACAGCACCTCCGTCACCAATATTAGATGCGGCAAACCTGGGACTACTTGCTTCTGCTGTGTCACGTGCTGGAAAGTAGGACATGCATGTTATATCCATCTGCCCTTGTAGTACTTAGTATGCAGCACGTCATGGCTAATCCAGTTCCAGCTGGTACCTGTACCAGGACTACAGGCCTTCATCATGATAACAAGGAGCCACCAGTCAGCAACCAGCCTCTGCCCTACCGCTTGGCCTCAGTGGACTCAGGTGGCAGAAATGTGTATCCGCTAGTGTACTGAACTTTGTGCTGGGGATTAACAGACGGCCGCCCCCTTGTGATCAGGCTGGGCGTAGACATTGTTATAATCCGTACAAGACCTCAGTATTGGGGCAAGGCGGGTTTTGCCCCACTTTCCATTGTTGCTAGATGTATCCAAGTTGGCGGCGATGACGTCATCCAAGATGGCGGCTGTGACGTCATCCAAGGTGGCGGCATTTGGTGGGAAAGTGCCACACCCGTCCCCTCCCCCAGAAAAAAATGGTGGGAAGTTCAAATTCCAACAGTATAATGCATCACACCTCTACTAACCTAAGAAAATTGCGGGAAGATAGGTCACTTGTGCTACCTCCACTAACCTAAGTCACCCAACTGCCACCTCTTCCTATGAACTGGCACCAAGTTTGAATTTTGGCAGTAAAGATAGGTCAATTAGTGTATCTCTACTAACCTAAGAAAATGGTGTGAAAGAAAGCTCACCTCCATGAACCTAAGTCACCCGACTGCCACCTCCTCCTATAGATTGGTGGGCATAGGTCTCGACCAGTGCTGGACGTAAGTCTTTATTTAAAAAATTTCATGCAGTGCAGGTCCAGATTCCAACTGACTTAGTACACAGTGCCACCACCAGAGGGCGCTGTCGTCCAATATGGCAACCATGATGGCATGACGCAAGTACTGTTATCCAAGATGGCGGCAAACAGTGTGTTCACCATGAGGCCTAGTACATATTGGCACCACCAGAGAGCACTACTGTGACGTCAACTGACGAAGCGATTACCGTTACCCAAGATGGCGGCAATTTTTTTTTCTCCACTCAGATGACCAGAATTGGTGGTACACATTCAGTCTTCACTGAGCCGTCGTGAAATCATCGTCATGTGTTCGATCATCGAAATGAATGTGAAGGATAGAGCAGCTTTCAATATCTGCATTACATGTACACATTTGAAGGAGGACTGTAGCCATGGTTCACTACATGAGGTATGGAAGAGTATGATAATGGAGGAGTTTAGGAGGAATAAGCACAAGAATTCAGTTTAGCAGATCGTGACAATGCAGAGGGATGGAGCCAGGATGCATCTCTTAACCAGCACATGTTCATGCACTTGCACAAACTGCTGAGATATTCATCATGAAGCATTCACTCTCCCAAAACGGAAGAGACGTGCAGTTGATGTCAATTCGTTTCTGTGTAAGCATATTCGTATACACGATATATATCATTGAAGACAGCTGCTCACCCCCATCCTTGTGGTCGTGCCGAATGTGTTCTGTCGATGAGTTATTGGTGTTTGACTGGGACGAGATTAACAGCTATGTTGTTTGTAAGCATACAGCCGAGGACTGCCCCCATAGCCTCCTACATGTAGAATGGAAGCGATAACTAATTCTCGAACATATGAAGAGGAAGAATATGGTCCTGCAAATAAATGCTTTGCATAGAGATGCTTTAAAGGTGCATAACCCAACTCACGGAAACATCTGCTACTGTTGGAACTGTCTGCCTTTTCTAAAGCCAACATACAAGCTCCCAGCCCACAAGAGATGACTGCTTCCGATCCAGCAGGCCAAAGAACTGAGCTAGTTCACGAGCTCGCTGCTAGAAGGCACTTCAATAGGTCACAGGATCATGCAATTCAGCCAATAGGAACACGGCATCATGATGACGTAGGTGGATGGTATATAAGGAGGACTCAGCAGCTGCTTGATCTCTGTTCCGGTCAGGCATTCAAAATGAAGCGTCAGTCACCCCAGCAGCAGCAGATTAGGAGGAGGAAGCAGCAGAAAAGTAAGTATCTATTTCGCAATATTATTATTATTATTATTTCTGTAGCAGCAGCATATGATGCTTTCGAATATTCTTCTTTGTCCGGTAGCTGCACCCGTGACATCAGCAGTGGGTTCCAGCATGTCAGGACCTGCACCCATGCCGTCAGCATCAGCAGGCTCCAACCTGTCGGGGTCTGCACACGTGGCGGCCTCGAACTCTTCAGTGCAAGATCCTTTAGTGCAGCTTCTCAGCATGCTGGAGCAGGATAGTAAGATGCTAATTTCAGTGCCAGAGACTGCACTTGATGGGGCTTCACAGTACTGGATTCCCTCGTATGCGCCATCCACTGATCATCACACAAGAGATGTACAACCATCAGTGCAAGAACATGTGGCTAACCGTGCTGGTGTGGATGTTGTGGAGGAGAAGATACTGAGCCCCAGTGCACCGCAACCTTTACTATTCACCTCATGCTATGTGTTAACAGTTAGTGGTTCAAAACGTCTTCATGTAAGACTTGAAGTTTCACAAGATGGTAACCTGTCAACTGTGTTAATGCTCAAAAATGTGCCGAAAAATATTAAAGTGCGGTTTTCAGACTACGAGTCGGATGAACTCTGTCACGTAAAGACATACATCAAGAAGCATATGACTACCGAATACACTCCATCCCACTCCTACCAGGACATGTACTGCGGCAGTCTTAACTGTGAGTATCCTATCAATGTATGACGATGCTACACTAAGAATTAAAAGTGGTGAGGGTCAGAGTCTTTTCATGCAGCACTCGACTGTTGATAACTTGTTCAGTCTAGACATGGTGGTAACTAGTACGATAGAGAGACTAAATAGATGGCGCCCAAATGTTCAAGCTGTACACTCCTGGAAATGGAAAACAGAACACATTGACACCGGTGTGTCAGACCCACCATATTTGCTCCGGACACTGCGAGAGGGCTGTACAAGCAATGATCACACGCACGGCACTGCGGACACACCAGGAACCGCGGTGTTGGCCGTCGAATGTCGCTAGCTGCGCAGCATTTGTGCACCGCCGCCGTC
The DNA here is from genome assembly GCF_023864345.2 of Schistocerca serialis cubense. Taxonomy (NCBI): domain Eukaryota; kingdom Metazoa; phylum Arthropoda; class Insecta; order Orthoptera; family Acrididae; genus Schistocerca; species Schistocerca serialis. The sequence continues at coordinate 1,006,566,877 of NC_064640.1, forward strand.
AGTGTCAGCCGGTTTGCCTTGGCATACGGAGCTCCATCGCAGTCTTTAACACTGGTAGCATGCCGCGACAGCGTGGATGTGAACCGTATGTGCAGTTGACGGACTTTGAGCGAGGGCGTATAGTGGGCATGCGGGAGGCCGGGTGGACGTACCGCCGAATTGCTCAACACGTGGGGCGTGAGGTCTCCACAGTACATCGATGTTGTCGCCAGTGGTCGGCGGAAGGTGCACGTGCCCGTCGACCTGGGACCGGACCGCAGCGACGCACGGATGCACGCCAAGACCGTAGGATCCTACGCAGTGCCGTAGGGGACCGCACCGCCACTTCCCAGCAAATTAGGGACACTGTTGCTCCTGGGGTATCGGCGAGGACCATTCGCAACCGTCTCCATGAAGCTGGGCTACGGTCCCGCACACCGTTAGGCCGTCTTCCGCTCACGCCCCAACATCGTGCAGCCCGCCTCCAGTGGTGTCGCGACAGGCGTGAATGGAGGGACGAATGGAGACGTGTCGTCTTCAGCGATGAGAGTCGCTTCTGCCTCGGTGCCAATTATGGTCGTATGCGTGTTTGGCGCCGTGCAGGTGAGCGCCACAATCAGGACTGCATACGACCGAGGCACACAGGGCCAACACCCGGCATCATGGTGTGGGGAGCGATCTCCTACACTGGCTATACACCACTGGTGATCGTCGAGGGGACACTGAATAGTGCACGGTACATCCAAACCGTCATCGAACCCATCGTTCTACCATTCCAAGACCGGCAAGGGAACTTGCTGTTCCAACAGGACAATGCACGTCCGCATGTATCCCGTGCCACCCAACGTGCTCTAGAAGGTGTACGTCAACTACCCTGGCCAGCAAGATCTCCGGATCTGTCCCCCATTGAGCATGTTTGGGACTGGATGAAGCGTCGTCTCACGCGGTCTGCACGTCCAGCACGAACGCTGGTCCAACTGAGCCGCCAGGTGAAAATGGCATGGCAAGCCGTTCCACAGGACTACATCCAGCATCTCTACGATCGTCTCCATGGGAGAATAGCAGCCTGCATTGCTGCGAAAGGTGGATATACACTGTACTAGTGCCGACATTGTGCATGCTCTGTTGCCTGTGTCTATGTGCCTGTGGTTCTGTCAGTGTGATCATGTGATGTATCTGACCCCAGGAATGTGTCAATAAAGTTTCCCCTTCCTGGGACAATGAATTCACGGTGTTCTTATTTCAATTTCCAGGAGTGTATACAGTGACATCACTTCGCACATGCAGCATTCACATAGATGCAGCATTCACATAGAATATATAGATCTTTGATTTACTACCTGTATAACTGCAGTGCCGAAGTCTTGTGCTATCCTCGAATAGGTGTTGAAAATGTTGAACTCAAATTTACTGATGGAATACCAGACTATTGCAATGCACCGATAACATTACGAGATATACGTGCTGAATTTGAGGGTTACAAGAATCAGCAATTTTTCAAATACTGTACTGCTGCTGCACCGATTAGAAAAGAATCAAGTGATTTTTTTCGATGTTGATGATAATTGTAGATGGCGAATTAATAAATATATTTAAAATCTTAAATTTGTGTTTGTGTTTTTACTTCTCTAGACAAAATGACACATACGTTAATGCACGTTAGTACACTTTTATGTATGTTAATGTATGTGACACTCTTCCCTTGAAATGTACCACTTGGAGTTCATTCTATTGTGTAGCCGTTGTAGCTCAGTTGGTAAAGTGATTGCACTATAGCGGCTACATGCATATTATTTATCACATAAAAGCCTATTGCACTCCAGGACCTAACACAGTAGGTATCATGGCAGTCTGGGTGAAGCACCCTCGCCACAAGGACTTTGTTGTCAGTAACTGGTCCTGCGAAGATGAAAATGAAGACCTGAAGAAGAAGAACAAGAAGAATGGAATTCTCCTTCCTGATAATATACGAGCAATTATTGTAGGTCCATCCAATCGTGGGAAGACTAATGTCCTCATGACTCTGCTATCACATGTAAATGGGGTCCGATTTGAACATGTTTGTGTATTCTCAAAAACACTAATTCAAGCCAAGTATCAGCTATTGCAGGAGATATTGTACGGTGTAGATGGTGTTACATACACGACATTCAGTGAAAGTGTTGATATCCCTCCACCTGAAAAAGCAAAGCCAAACACCATCTTCATATTTGACGATGTTGCTGTGGAAAACCAAGACGAAATTCGAAAATATTTCTGTTTCGGTCGTCATATGATGCTGATGTATTTTATCTAAGTCAAAAATATTCCAGAATCCCCAAACAGTTGGTTACCTAACCTCATTGTAGCCTTGAAACAAGACAACCTGAATTTAAAACACATTTACCAGGCACGTGTCGGAACGGACATGTCGTTCAATGATTTTGTAAAGATGTGTGCAGATTGCTGGAATTATTCACAGTATGGGTTTCTCGTTATTGGTAAAATAAGAAAACTGAGGGATGGTAGGTACAGGGGAAACTTTCAAGAGGTTTTGTATATATAGCACGGTAAGAGAGGTTAGTATATCAGTCTACGCCACACCATGGACAAATTCGCGCTTATGTCTACCTCTCAACCCGAGAGGATGGGTGTACACAGACAGAACATACGCCTATAAATGGATGCGAAAATTCAGGCTATTGCGCATAAAGTTGCAGGTATGCGCAGGGAACTAGAGACGTATTATCAGACTCTTCTGAGAATGGTGAATGCGTTAAGTGAGCTAGTTAATCAACTCAGTAAGAAAGTAAGCGACTTAACTGAAAAGGTCGAGGCTATTGAGTGGAAAATAGGTGTAGACTTCCTTGCTGTTGAGAAAGGCGATCAGGATCGTAGTAAAGGAGGAAGAAAATGACTGCATATATAAAGCCTCACGCTGCGGAGATGTCTGATTAGTATACACCGAGATATCGACGAAGCAGAAAGTGATTCAGGCGCGTAAAGCATTTCGTGAGAAATTGCGGCTGCTGAGGTTAGTGCATATGGATCGACAGCAAACACTAAGAGAGACCTTTAAGCCGGTTACTGAATCTCTCCGACAGCTCTCAGCAAAAACAAGAACATACGATAACGAGAGTGTTGCCATTGATGAATTCATTATTCGTCACACCCCCGGTCAGATAGACAGAACATTCGGCGTTAGCAGGGGAAGACCATACATGTTGGATACGCATCCTATAACTGTAACTGATGACACAATACAGGCGGTTTGAGAGAACACCGGACTTAATGAATCTTATTTTCCTAAGACCTACCAAAAAACCTATAAATTATTCAGTTAATGATGGGGAAACGTACCATGAAATACTGCACATGACTGCTGTACACAAGATCACGAAAAGCCTGAGCAACAAGAAATATAAAACCATTATAAAACCAATACTTGAAGGTGAAAACAACAACAGCAGCAGCGGTGATGGTATTCACATTGAGCATAAAGCAGTGAACAATCGAATCCCTCAGTATATATATTATGACGACCCCAATGAACTAATAGATCGACTATGGCTGCTCATGGCATCAGCTGCTGCAGGTAATACAGCTCATTCGAATGAGGTTGTTTCAATAATCTCGGAGCTTAGAGAGAGAGGTATCATCGAATAAGTATGGAGACAGGAGTTCGAGAACTGCATAAACCAGCACGCAAAACATATTCTCGCAGGCATGTTATGATTAAAGGTTTGGATGATCTGTAGCAAGCTGATCTTGTAGATATGAGGGAATATTCACGTGAGAATAATGGATGCAAATATATTTTAATGGTTATTGATACATACTCCAAATTTGCCTGGGCATTATCTGTCGAAACAAAAACGGGTAGAGAAGTCGCGGAGCGTTTGCTACAGACAGGAACGAATCGATGCCCAGACAACCTCCAAACCGATCACGGTGGGGAGTTCTACAAAGGGTATTTCAAGACAGTGATGCAGCGGTACGGAATACATCACTACTCGACATTCACTCACCTGAAGGCAAGTGTCGTGGAGCGCCTGGATAGAACAATAAAAGGTCGAATGCAGATGCAGATGCAGATGCAGATGCAGATGCAGACCTTTGCGGCTCATAAAATTGGACAGATATCCTCCCAGAAATAAATGGTCAGTATAATCGAACCAAACATAGCACAATAAAAATGATACCAATCGATGTTCGTGATAATGGACTCATGGATACGGTGTACTATCGCAATAAGATGTTGGATCCACGCAAACAGAAATTTAATGTAGGTGATTTCGTGCGTATCTCAAAACACAAGACAGCATTTGAGAAATCATACCTACCAAACTGGACAACTGAGATATTTCCAGTTTCAAAGGTGCAACGAACGAATCCTGGAACTTATATATTCAAGGATAGTGAAGGTGAAGAAATTGCAGGCTGCTTCTACACCGAGGAGTTGCAGAAAAGCTCAGAACCTGATGTTTTTCTCGTGGAGAGAGTCATAAGACGTCGGGGAAATAAAGCACTAGTCAAATGGCTTGGTTTTCCTGCTGCACAAAACAGCTGGATTGATGCCGGCGATTTGCTATATAATGGGCGTGCCTAGTCCACAACCACCACAGTAGCATAACATGCATGCTAGGAGATGCATTAGAGGAGGTGGTGGTATTCTAGACAAACTGCTAGCGGAATTTCACATCCCTGGGTATAACTACTGTGGACCTGGGACAAAGCTTCAGAAAGGCTTTGCGCGAGGTGATAAGGGAGTTAATCTGCTCGACGAAGCGTGTATGGAACACGTTATTGCATACGCTGCAAATAAAGATCTATCGAGTCGTCACATTGCAGATAGGATTTTAGCTGATACGGCTAAGGCGATACGAAGGGCGAAAGGATATTGGTGTAGGGCAACGCATCGTGGCATTTGCAGTTGATGAAACCATGCATGGAAAAATTAAGTTGGGTTTAGGAGTGATGAATTTCAAGCGAGTTATGAATGATGCACGTTGTGCACTAAACAAGAAGAAGAACAAGAAGGGCTGTTTGAAGAACTGTATCCTGACAGCGATGTATGCAGCTAAAAACGCACTGAAGCGGAAAGATGCTAGAAGAAGGAGAAGAAGAGGATCGGTTAAAGCACCTAGAGTTCTACCATTATTCTACCATTACCCAAGACATCTGGCGGTTTCCTTCCATTTCTCATCCCGGCCCTCTCCGCGCTCTCGGCAGTAGGTTCCCTCGCTGGTGGTGCTGCAGCTATTGCTCGAACGGTCAAGAATGTGCAAAACTCGCAAGTACAGTTAGAAGAGGCAAGAAGACATAACCGCATGATGGAAGCCGTAGCCATCAGAAAAGGACTATACTTGAAATCGTACAGGAAAGTGCTTGGTCTATTCATAAATAAAAAAATGCCCATTAGCAGTCCTACCAGGTCGACCACTCACAAATACAGATCTTCTTAAGTTTGTTAGATGGTTCAAATGGCTCTGAGCACTATGGGACTTAACTTCTAAGGTCATCAGTCCCCTAGAACTTAGAACTACTTAAACCTAACTAACCTAAGGACATCACACACATCCATGCCCGAGGCAGGATTCGAACCTGCGACCGTAGCGGTCGCGCGGTTCCAGACTGTAGCGCCTTTAACCGAAGTTTTTAGAGACAAATTAAAGATACCAAGATTCCGTGGTGTGTTTATGCGGGATACATTACCGAAGACTATGTGGAAAACTGGTGAATGCGGTATTGTGAATCTGGATGATGCTGGAGGCCCTGGGACCCACTGGGTGTTATATGTTATGAATAATGCAGATATCGTCTACTGTTTCGACTCATTTGGTGACCTGCAACGACCAGAAGAATTACGACGATACTTCACCTGCAGAAGACGTGTCCTCTACAATTATCGACGCTATCAGGACTTTAATACACACCTCTGTGGACATCTATGCATCATGTTTCTCTTGATGTTCAGAAAGAAGAAGAAGAGGAAGAAGCATGCTATATAAGGAGGAGGTTTAAAGATTCATTCATCAGTTGAGATTCAGATGCAATGTCGTACACTTTGACGCTAAAAGAACGATCACCTGTATTGCGTGAAAATTACTTCCCCCCAATTGATTTGAGCGTTGGTGAATAGAGTATTGCATTGATAGGACTGTAGACGTACAACAGCATCCCAAACATCACAGAGACTAACAATAAACTCCATCTGGATATTAATGGTGAAAAAGATATTGTGGAAATAGAACCGGGTTTATACGATATTGACGATTTAAACGAAGTCTTAAAACAGTCTGGAAAAGGTATTTAACTACGTGTAAACATCAATACACTTAAATCGGAGATAAGGACTGTGAATGCAACGATTGACTTTAACCAGAAAGGTTCAATAGGACGCCTGCTAGGTTTCACAAAAGGACAGATTTTGAAGAAGGATTTTACAAGTCAGATCAGACTCCTATCTCAACGATAGTCTGATTCACACTATTTACGGATGCTTCCCAGTAGTTGCAATGGGATATAAGATTGCTGAGACTCCTGCCAATCCAATATACCTTCCAGTGACAGCTCGGACATTGGATTATTTGGAGCTCCGTATTGTGGACCAGAATAATCAACTTGTCGACTTTCGTGATGCGGAAATCATTGTACGATTACATCTAAGGCAGGATGGGCGTACGGTATAAAACAAGTGCACGCAATCCACAGCATGTCACTTTGGTAACGAGCAGCAAAGTGATAACACGTGTGAACTACGAGTTTCTTAAATCAGTTGGCCTGAAACCGCGCAATCACGTCCTCACTCAATATAACCAGCCCAGTAGAGTATGATGAGGGAATTATATGTCAGGAATACTTCTCTCATAAACCTTACGCTTCAATCATGTTTAACAAGAACGATGAAATCAGGATTGTAATCCAGCACCAAGACGCACTCATGCTTCCATGCAAGAGCTTCAAATATCTAGAGGGGTGATTCAAGAAAACCGACGGCAGTGATACAGTAGGATCCAAGCTGACACATAATGCTTTAGCATTCCTGTTCCAAGAGATACGCTATGAACTCAACGGGTCTGAGACCGACCGCACACGCAACATACGTCTCGGCATCACCAGCAGATTTGCATGGTTTAGAAAATGCAGGATGGTTCATAGACGATCCAGAGGATAGAAAAGTTGCAGAGTGCAAGCTATTTACAGCCTGCATACCTCTAAAAATGCTTATGGGGTACTTTGAGGACATGAGACAGATTATTATGAACGCTAAACAGGAACTCATTCTCGTGCAGAGTGCGACAGACAATAACTCATATGTTCAAGGAGCTCAAGAAGAGAATATGATCACAACCAGCAAGATAATATGGAAAATGCCTCACATCAATGTATCAGACGAGGAGCGTTTGAAGCTTTTAAAAATCCTGAATTCAGGCACATTGCTGTCACTCACATTTCACTGGTGCGAGATTTTCCAGTACCCGGTGTTACCGACTGTGAGCAGACAAACATGGGCTATTAAAACCTCCAGCCATCTAGAGACACCCAGATTCATCATAATTGCGTTTCAGACTGATAGAAGAGGTAATATAGCAAATGATTCCACCGTGTTTGATAACTGCAAGTTAACTAATGCCAAAGTCTACCTCAATTCAGAATTCTACCCACATGACAATCTACATTTGCACTGGAATCAAAATGTATACATTCTAGCATATGACATGTATACAAGGTTTCGTGCTTCTTACTATGAAATAGCCGAAGGAGAGGGAGGAGAGTGTCTACTCAGTCCACGTAAGTTCAAGGATCTTTCACCAATCATCGTAATAGACGCCTCGAAACAGAATGAGATAATTAAGTCTGGACCTATAGAAGTGCGAAATGAATTTGAATCATCGACAAATTTCCCAGAGCTACTGCCGTGTATCCACTAGTTCTACATGATCGTGTGATTAACTACTGCCTGCTCACAGGTGTTGTGCAGTGAGCTGTATAAATGAATAGGTACTGCTCTGTACCTAGAGCATTTCACGATGATGTGTCATGGTGTGAACATCATTGCAGATGCTCAGGGTTTCTATGACGGTGAACGTAGAAAGTTCGTATTTAAAGATGTTGCGTTTGTAGCATACACACAACATGCTGGAAAAATAGAGACATTTTCCAGAAACATTGCATCACTAAGATCTTTCAAGCAAGTGAGGTGTGTTAAGACAAGGAAGAGCGCAAAGTGGTTAACACATTTCTACCACGGAATTCACTGGGATGATCCTGGCGTACCCTATAAAGATATGGTGACTGCGCTTAAATTATTCGATCACATGGACACCATAGTCAACGTAAAGGGGAAGGACTAGATCTCATGGATGCGTCGAATCTTTAAATTTACTTCTATTCAAGACCTGGAATTCTACGGCTGTCCATCTATCCATTGACTCAAGAACATGTATCAAAAAAGTGCTACTGTATCTGCTTATGAAAATGTAAAATTACTTTTAAGTTGGATGACAAAAATAATTTTTCTTCCCTAACAATTCTTGTATACTTTTTCTTTTTGACACCGGCGTTTTAACGAGGAGACTATACCTGCATTCCACTGGAACTGTCTGACTCACTTACCACAGCCTTTGCGCGCCGTCACCAGAGGAATAGCGCCACCTGTGCTATTAATAGAAGAACTTTCACCACCCCCGCAGTGAATCCCCTTTCTCTCTCTGAAATTGTGTCTTAAGGGCACTACATCATCTAGACGCATGCACTGCAGATCTGAATGCAATCAATTCTGTTAAATTGTGTGTGTGTTAAATGTGTCAAGTCTTGTAGACATCCACGGTGCAATGCAGATTTAACTGCAGAATGTTCAAACATATATATTTTTTAACAAAAACATAATGATTATGGTTTTTTAAAATAAGAACAACGATGTAGGGTAACGAATTTTTTATCCTTTACTCATTTCAATTTACTCATTTACAATTTAGGTCATGATGTGCAATGTATATATAGTTCTTGAGGTACATTTTCAGTTCAGTGCAGTGATACTCTTAACTTATTATTATTATTATTGCTGGAATCCAATAAATGTTGGAGATTCCTCGAACGGAATATTTTTTTCCTTATAGAGACACACTTAAAACTAAAGCAGAGGTATTGACTAACTCACTTAAATGCTAAATACTATTACTGAAGAAATTCCATCCAAACAGACTATATTGAACTGAGCTGCTCTGTGAATTAATGTTCTCCTACTTAACTAGATGGCTGTAAATACTTTCCATTAAATAATTAATTGAGAGACTCCAACTTAAAGAGACAAGTTCTATATATATATATATATATATATATATATATATATATATATATATATATATATATTTGAAATATACATTTATCATTGAAATACTTTAATAACATCAATATTTAATTGGATGGTTCCAACTTAACTGAGCAGATCTAAATATTTTTTGAACATGGTGGTTCTAGACATTTTCCACCACAGACAGCTGAAATACGTTAATAATAACAATTAATTTTGTGGCTCTAAAGCGTCCATCCCAAACAGCTGTACTAAAGAAAAAAATATTTGGATGGAAATAAAACTACTTTGACTGGATGGCTAGTGGTAGGTGAAGCTTAAACACTACTCTATTTACACAGACACACGCAACACACACATACACACACACACACACACACACACACACACACACATGGATAATGACAAAGAGACAATAATATTAATTTTTTCAGCACATTGTGCTGATATATAAAGTTGCAATTTTTTTTCCAGCACATGGTGCTTATATACACAGGGTGGTCCATTGATAGTGACCAGGCCAAATATCTCACGAAATAAGCATCAAACGAAAAAACTACAACGAACGAAACTCATCTAGGTTGAAGAGGGAAACGAGATGGCGCTATGGCTGGCCCGCTAGATGGCGCTGCCATAGGTCAAACGGATATCAACTGCTTTTTTAAAATAGGAACCCCCATTTTTATTACATATTCGTGTAGTATGTAAAGAAATACGAATGTTTTAGTTGGACCACTTTTTTCGCTTTGTGATAGATTGCGCTGTAATAGTCACAAGCATATGGTTCACAATTTTAGACGAACAGTTGGTAACAGGTAGATTTTTTAAATTAAAATACAGAACGTGGGGATGTTTTTACCCTCCACGCTGCTCTCCAATGCTAAATTTGTGATCCCTTGATGCCTCAGAACATGTCCTACCAACCGATCCCTTCTTGTCAAGTTGTGCCACAAACTCCTCTTCTCCCCAATTCTATTCAATACCTCCTCATTAGTTATGTGATCTACCCATCTAATCTTCAGCATTCTTCTGTAGCATCACATTTCGAAAGCTTCTAATCTCTTCTTGTCCAAACTATTTATCGTCCATGTTTCATTTCCATACATGGCTACACTTCATACAAATACTATCAGAAACGACTTCCTGACACTTAAATCTATACTCGATGTTAACAAATTTCTCTTCTTCAGAAACGCTTTCCTTGCCATTGCCAGCCTACATTTTATATCCTCTCTACTTCGACCATCATCAGTTATTTTGCTCCCCAAATAGCAAAACTCCTTTACAACTTTAAGTGTCTCATTTCCTAATCTAATTCCCTCAGCATCACCCGACTTAATTCGACTACATTCCATTATCCTCGTTTTGCTTTTGTTGATGTTCATCTTATATCCTCCTTTCAAGACACTGTCCATTCCGTTCAACTGCTCTTCCAAGTCATTTGCTGTCTCTGACAGAATTACAATGCCATCGGCGAACCTCAACGTTTTTATTTCTTCTCCATGGACTTTAATATCTACTCCGAATTTTTCTTTTGTTTCCTTTACTGCTTGCTCAATATACAGATTGAATAACATCGGGGACAGGCTACAAACCTGTCTCACTCCCTTCCCAACCGCTGCTTCCCTTTCATGCCCCTCGACTCTTACAACTGCCATCTGGTTTCTGTACAAATTGTAAATAGCCTTTCGCTCCTTGTATTTTACCCCTGCCACCTTTAGAATTTGAAAGAGAGTATTCCAGTCAACATTGCCAAAAGCTTTCTCTAAGTCTACAAATGCTAGAAATGTAGGTTTGCCTTTCCTTATTCTATTTTCTAAGATAGGTCGTAGCGTCAGTATTGCCTCACGTGTTCCAATATGTCTACGGAATCGAAACTGATCTTCGCGAGGTCGGCTTCTACCAGTTTTTCCATTCGTCTGTAAAGAATTCGCGTTAGTACTTTGCAGCTGTGACTTATTAAACTGATAGTTCGGTAATTTTCACATCTGTTAACACCTGCTTTCTTTGGGATTGGAATTATTATATTCTTCTTGAAGTCTGAGGGTATTTCGCCTGTCTCATACATCTTGCTCACCAGATGGTAGAGTTTTGTCAGGACTGGCTCTCCCCAGACTGTCAGTAGTTCCAATGGAATGTTGTCTACTACCGGGGCCTTGTTTCGACTCAGGTCTTTCAGTGCTCTGTCAAACTCTTCACGCAGTATCGTATCTCCCATTTCATCTTCATCTACATCCTCTTCCATTTCCTTAACATTGTCCTCACGTACATCGCCCTTGTATAGACCCTCTATATACTCTTTCCACCTTTCTGCTTTCCCTTCTTTGCTTAGAACTGGGTTTCCATCTGAGCTCTTGATATTCATACAAGTGGTTCTCTTTTCTTCAAAGGTCTCTTTAATTTTCCTGTAGGCAGTATCTATCTTACCCCTAGTGAGCTGGCCGAAGTGGCCGTGCGGTTAAAGGCGCTGCAGTCTGGAACCGCAAGACCGCTACGGTCGCAGGTTCGAATCCTGCCTCGGGCATGGATGTTTGTGATGTCCTTAGGTTAGTTAGGTTTAAGTAGTTCTAAGTTCTAGGGGACTAATGACAACAGCAGTTGAGTCCCATAGTGCTCAGAGCCATTTGAACCATTTGAACCCCTAGTGAGATAAGCCTCTACATCCTTACATATGTCCTCTAACCATCCCTGCTTAGCCATTTTGCGCTTCCTGTCGATCTCATTTTTGAGACGTTTGTATTCCTTTTTGCCTGCCTCATTTACTGCGTTTTTATATTTTCTCCCTTGATCAATTAAATTCAATAGTTCTTCTGCTACCCAAGGATTTCTACTAGTCCTCGTCTTTTTACCTACTTGATCCTCTGCTGCCTTCACTACTTCATCCCTCAGAGCTACCCATTCTTTTTCTACTGTATTTCTTTCCCCCATTCCTGTCAATTGTTGCCTTATGCTCTCCCTGAAACTCTGTACAACCTCTGGTTTAGTCAGTTTATCCAGGTCCCATCTCCTTAAATTCCCACCTTTTTGCAGTTTCTTCAGTTTTAATCTACAGTTCATAACCAATAGATTGTGGTCAGAGTCCACATCTGCACCTGGAAATGTCTTACAATTAAAAATGTGGTTCCTCAATCTCTGTCTTATCATTATATAATCTATCTGATACCTTCTAGTATCTCCAGGCTTCTTCCATGTATACAATCTTATTTTATGATTCTTGAACCAAGTGTTAGCTATGATTAAGTTATGCTCTGTGCAAAATTCTACCAGACGGCTTCCTCTTTCATTTCTCTCCCCCAATCCATATTCACCCACTATGTTTCCTTCTCTCCTTTTTCCTACTCTCGAATTCCAGTCACCCATGACTGTTAAATTTTCGTCTCCCTTCACTACCTGAATAATTTCTTTTATCTCATCACACATTTCATCAATTTCTTCATCAACTGCAGAGCTAGTTGGCATATAAACTTGTTCTACTGTAGTAGGCATGGGTTTCGTGTCTCTCTTGGTCACAATAATGCGTTCACTATGCTGTTGGTAGTAGCTTACCCGCACTCCTATTTTTTTATTCATTATTAAACCTACTCCTGCATTACCCCTATTTGATTTTGTATTTATAACCCTGTATTCACCTGACCAAAAGTCTTGTTCCTCCTGCCACCGAACTTCACTAATTCCCACTATATCTAACTTCAACCTATCCATTTCCCTTTTAAATTTTCTAACCTACCTGCCCGATTAAGGGATCTGACATTCCACGCTCCGATCCGTAGAACGCCAGTTTTCTTTCTCCTGATAACGACGTCCTCCTGAGTAGTCCCCGTCCGGATATCCGAATGGGGGACTATTTTACCTCCGAAATATTTTACCCAGGAGGACGCCATCATCACTTAACCATACAGTAAAGCTGCATGCCCTCGGGAAAAATTACGGCTGTGGTTTCCCCTTGCTTTCAGCCGTTCGCAGTACCAGCACAGCAAGGCCGTCTTGGTTAGTGTTGCAAGACCAGATCAGTCAATCATCCAGACTGTTGCCCCTGCAACAACTGAAAAGGCTGCTGCCCCTCTTCAGGAACCACACGTTTGTCTGGCCTCTCAACAGATACCCCTCCATTGTAGTTGCACCTACGTTACGGCCATCTGTATCGCTGAAGCACGCAAGCCTTTCCACCAACGGCAAGGTCCATGGTTCATGGGGGCAGGGCTATATCTTTAGGGAGCTTGATATAACTGGACCCTACATTTACCGGATCATAGACATGTATATGGTTGTCAAAGTGTGGAATATTGCTGAGTGCTTTAGCGGACCCACATACTTCCATCTCGGAAAATCGGGCCATAGTAGTGCTCAAGGTGGATTCACAATACCACTCAGTAATGGATGTTCTCCGAGAAATAACGCCATTGTCACCCCATATATAGTGCAGCGTTGTAACCTCTGCATTACCTGGACGTTTATGCGCGTGATTCAACTCACAGCACGGTACTGCACTGCATTTAATGGCGTTAAATCTCAGGTCGGCTAGAGAGGAGCTCGGTCTCCAATACAGGAAGGCACGCCTCTAAAAACCCGACAGGGTCGCGGTACCTCCCTCCCGGATTCTCAATCCTTGTGAATGAGATGAGTCCCTCAAAAGCCCTAGCAGTTACTGAGTATTCTAGAGGGATCATTCGATGCCCTTCACTATCAATGGGATGGGGGAGAGCAGTACTGCTAGCCATACGTTAATCAATATTACTATTACCACTACCACAACTAGGGGTCCAGCCCGTTGCTGATGGGACTGGTGACGGTGCGTCAGCTGTAGGCAGGGGTATGCGCCTTGGTACTCACACCTTCTGTTGACGGCAGGGCCTAGCTGTCTGAAGGGGCGGAGGTGGTGATGCTCAGTGGGAACAGCTGGGCTGCGGCGATGGCCCCCGGGACCTAATGTCCCCATTACCAACCAGTGAGGTGGGAGACAGGTGCCCCTGCTTGGCTTCTTCTGCCGGCTGAGTTGCCCGTGGGCGCCAGAGGACTTGCTGCGGTGCGGGGGCAGGTGCTGCTGCTGCCTCTCACGCAGCTGTGATCGGCACTATACACGGCACAGCGTGTCTTTGTGGTGTGCGGACGATTTCCGTCCCCGCAACCACCGCTCTAGGTACACGATAAACTTCGTGTGATATGCCTGTAACATAAATAAGAAAAAAATAAGTTTAATGATCTAGATTTAAAACAATAAATAATAAGACTAAATAATGGTAATTATTTGCTGTAATGATAAAATTCAAAAATATTCACCTTCTCCACTCTGGCTCCATGGCTTGAGCAACTCATCAGCACATTCAGTGAGGTCTCCCACCCACTCATGTATATCCGCCGCCTCATGTAAAAGGGCCATACGCTCACGCCTCTCGGTTTCTTCTTCTTCATCCGCAGCGGCCGCCATCTCGTGAACCCAATCAGGGATTTCACCCCCACCTTGCATGACACCCTCGGCAAACCCCTCCCTATGCATAGAATCACCTAGAAAGAAAAGAAAAGAATATGTCTCGGACAACTCAATCTAGGCACTTGGAAAACCAATATATATGAAACGAAATTATATTATCTAAGAACTACGTTTTACAAATGTACTTACATTTGCACTGTGCTACAACCCTCGCGACGTCTAGCTGATGGGCTAGCTCAGCCAACACGTGAGGGATGAATTCTAGAAAGACGAAAAGACTGAGTATAATATCCAGTATGGAAAAGAAGAATCTCTGTAGCACGCACATACACACCTACATACAATCTGTTAAAGGGTGCAGCAGTCTGTGGACTGTAGCCCAAACAGATATAATACATAACAAAGACATAGAATCTGTTAAAGGGCGCAGCAGTCTGTAGACTGCGGTCCAAAACAGATATAACACACACACACAATCCGTTAAAGGACGCAGCAGTCTGTGTAGACTGCGGTCCAAAACAGATATATCACAGAACATAGAACACAGGCACACAATCTGTTAAAGGATGCAACAGTCTACGTAGACCGTGGTCAAAAACAGATGTTGGACAAACAAACATTGAATTCAGGCACAGAATCTGTTAAAGAGTGAAGCAGTCTGTGGACTGCGGCTCAAACAGATATTTGAATTCTGTAAAAGTACTTACCAGGTAATTGATCTTCATCTCCTCAGCGACACTTGCCGCTGATGCTGTCACTGCTGGTGCTGCCTGTACGCTTCATGATGAGGACGAAAGTACAACGATTGACCTCTGGATGAAGTACAAAAGCAGACTGAGGGCGAGTTTGGTTGTGGTTTGGCTTATAGAGCTTCTATGACGTCTAATCACGTCACTGATGTAGTAGCCAATAGGAGTGCAGCATTCTAAGGGTGGGGGGGTGCTACGTCATGAAAGAATGAATGATGACTGTGCTCCTAGTAGGAAAACCTCGAATGTCCCATTTGATCATTGAATCTCCAAGTGATACATTCAGTTATCGAATATCGTTAAAATTGGATTGGAATTAAGTAATTAGGTAATTCATACGTTAGATGCGCGATTTGCCACATGTGTTCCATTACAATCGTTGGCATATTTCTAGAAGATGATCTGTGATGTCAATATGAGCGTGAACGCTGGAGGCCATGATGTCAGCATTCACATGTCGGAGGGCTATACACATCATGCATGCCCCGTTAGAAACACATGAGACAGAAAGCATTGCAGCATCTCTCTCTCAGTGCTTGACCACAGGTGGGGCGAGGGGTGAAGCGTGTTTCACGTACTGTGAGCTACGATCTTGGATTACGTAATGGGAGCATGCTCTGGCTGTGTCCTAGACCATGTGGTGAACACAATGCTTGCCAGTATCTTGGGCGACATCACAGAAGACAGCATCCTCTGGTGTCGGTGCTGTGTACTAAACAACATGGTAAACACACTGTTTGCTGCCATCTTGGGTAACAGTATTTGTGTCATCAGCTGACGTCACAGTAGCACTCTCTGGTGGTGCCAATATGCACTAGACCTTGTGGTGTACACACTGTTTCCCACCATCTTGGGTAACGGTACTTGTGTCATCACCTGACATCATGGCCGTCATATTGGGCGACAGCGCCCTCTGGTGGTGGCGCTGTGTACTAAGTCAGTTGGAGTCTGGACCTCATGGTGAACACACCGGATGGCTGTACCGCATGAAAATTTTTAAATAAAGACTTACGTCCAGCACTGGTCGAGTCCTATGCCCACCAATCCATAGGAGGAGGTGGTGGTGGTTGGGTGACTTAGGTTAGTGGAGGTGATCTTCCGTTCCCACCATTTTCTTAGGTTAGTAGAGATACCCCAATTGACCTATCTTTATTGCCAAAATTCACACTTGGCGCCAGTCCATAGGAAGAGGTGGCAGCCGTGTGACTTAGATTAGTGGCGGTAGCCCAAGTGACCTATCTTCCCGCCATTTTGTTAGGTTAGTAGAGGTGTGATGCATTATCCTGTTGGAATTTGAACTTCCCGCCATTTTATAGGGGAGGGGAGGGGGGCGTGGCACTTTCCCACCAAAAGCCACCATCTTGGATGACGCCACAGCCGCCATATGGGATGACGTCATGCGCTGTTGCCAAGTCTACATGCCCCCATCTTGGGTGATGTCATCGCCACCATCTTGGATACATCTGGCAACAATGGAAAGTGGGGTAGAATCTGCCTTGCCCCAATACTGACATCTAACTTCTATAATTGTCAGTCTGCCATAAACTCAAGATCTTTATATTCATATTCAGATAGTTAGTAGCATTAGTGGATTTTATATAAAGTAAGACTTTTATGTTTGTTGAAAAAATGTCGATATTGTTAAAGCTCACCTGGGAACTTTGTTTTGCTTATGGAGCCTGCGTACGTTCACTACAGATAAAGCAGTAAATTGTTGTGGTCCTATAATACGTAATGTTCTTAGTCACTTATGTAATACACAATTCATTCATAGTATTTTTCCATACAGACTAAAATATGCCGCTATATAAGAAAAGTACTCCACAGATGTCAGTAACTACTATCTGGTGTCACTACTTACGCCATTTTCTAAAATGATAATTTAATTTACTTGAGGTTTGTCAGCTGCTTGCCAAGTAACGGAATAATTAGCCGATCATAGCTGGGATGTCAAAAGGGCCCCTCTACTGAGGCAGAGATTTACATACTTACGGGGCAACTTTTGGGGTATAGAAGTAAGTAAATTAACTTATTTTGCTTATATTCATTGACTGATGTTTTACGGAAAAATATGCTACGATAAACCTTCAATTAGGCAAAATGTATTCAGTCCATAAGAAGAAAGTAATAAGAATTGTGTGTTGAGTTCACAGAAGTACTTCTTGCAGACATCTCTTTAAGCGATGGGAAATATTAGTTAGTGTCACAGTACATTTCTCCACTTAAGAAATTTACTATCAACAGGCCATCAGATTGAGAGTAACAAAGGTATTCACAAATACAACACTGGAAGGAAAAGTAATCTGCATTAGCCTTTAATGACTTTGACTTTCGATCAGAAAGGCGTGAAAAATGCAGCTATAAAACTCTTTGGTAATTTAGCTTTACAAAGAGAACTCTGCGGCTTTGGCTCCTTTCTTAGCTTGCATTTATCATGATCTCTCGCCTAGCGGCTGGAAAAAAAACGTAGGTGACTCTTGTATATAAGAAAAGTAAAAGAACGGACTCGCATAATTACAGACCTATATCCTCAACATCGGTTTGCTGCGGAATTCTTGAATACATTCTGAGTTCGAATATAATAAATTTCCTTCAGACAGAAAACCTTCTGTCCACAAATCTGCACGGATTCAGGAAGCATCGCTCGTGTGAAACTCTGTTTGCCCTTTTTCACATGGTATCCTACAAAACATGGACGAAGAACAACAGGCAGATTCTGTGTTTCTAGATTTCCGGAAAGCGTTTTACACGGTGCCTCACAGCAGACTACCGACGAAAGTCCGAGCCTACGGCTTAGGTTCACAGATATTTGGGTTTCTCGAAGTGTTCATCAAAGACAAGGGCATCGCCAGGAGTACCCCAGGAACGATCTTATTCTCTAGATACATAAATGATCTGATGGACGGGGTGATATGTTTTCAAAGTGAATATGATTACCTGAACGTCCATGAGAATTTAATGACCATTTAAGGTGTAAAGCTCGTTTCAGTAGTTCGAAAAATGGTGCATATGGCTTTCAGCTTTAACCTTTATGTTGTACACTGATAAATGGAAATGCCAGACTGATTAAAAGTTGAATGAAATAATGGTAAATATAATAAATTCTGCAAAAAAACATGAAAATATCCGTACAATTTGTGAATAATAGAAAACAAACAATGGTGTAGTACTCAAGGCAGACAAAGGGAATACGGTAGTGACGATATCCCAAACCTTTCAGGAAAAAAATTATTCCAATAGAAAAAGACTCAACCAATCGATTCGAAGCCCTAGTTAAAAAATCCTGTATAAAAATGATTTTTACGCAATAAAGGAGGAAAAGTATATAGCACCAGGATGAAACAATCTGCACCCAAATTACGATCCCAACTCAAAATCCATAAAGCAAACACTCCTTGCATATAAACATTTAATTATTTGAGCAGTCCAGCATAATAAGTTAGCAAGAAATTAAATCCAGGACAGAAGGAAGGTCAGCATCAGTCATAATACCATCTGCATTTTATTGCTAACATTTCCGCAGCATTTCAGCTAACAGCATCACTATAATTAGTACTGTAGATACAAAATAACAAAAATTAAATTATATTCTGACTCAAAACTACATATATGGTACTCAGTACACAATAAAGAACTAACGACCTGATACAAGAAATTAAAGATGTTCACACACAGAAAATGCAAAATTTATTTCCTTAGATGTAACCAACACCTACACTGAAATTATCAAACATTGTGCATTCGAATTGATGAATTTAGTACTTTACTAAAATCAACACTCTCTCATAATTATTTTAAGTCCAACATGCAACTAAATATGCAAGAACTTGGTTTAGCAATGGGAAATTGCCTTGCTGGTACCCTAGCTAATACTTTTCTTCATCATCTCAAGAACAAATTTAAAAAAAATTCAAAATGAGCTAATAAAATTCAATATTATTGTAGGTATTTAGATGATACATTAGTGTTATTTGAAGAAACAGAAAACGAAATAGATATTTTCCACTCACAATGGAAAAGCCTACTTACAAATAAACTGATGGAAAAAAATCGCAACAGCAAGAAGGATTTGTGCGACATAAACGAAAGTTGGTAGTAGTGTTGGTACGTTTGAAAGATGATGTCTATTCAGACTTCACACTAGTCGCATAAGAGCGGCGCTAGTAGCGCCAATTTGAGGATGCGAACCATGTTCGCTCTAGATACACGCTGTAACGGTCATGAGCGTTAATTACCATTGAGACTGGCGAGGTGAGTTGATGTTAATCAAGAATACCTTCAAGGTGACAAAGCCGCCATTATCAACATCTCACCGAGTTTGAATCGGTCGTGTAACAGGGCTAGGAGGAGCTGCATGTTCCATCTGCGATACTGCAGAAAGACATGGTAGTAACGTAGCCACGGTACATGATTGCTAGCAGAGATGGCCACGACAATGTACGGTCGCTAGAAGACCGGGCTCAGGACGGCCAGGTCGCACTACCGGGAAGGAAGACCATCGTGTTCGGCGTGTGGCTCTGGCGCATCGTACTGCATCTGCAGCAGCAATATGAGCAGCAGTCGGCACCACAGTAACACAACGAACTGCTACAAATCGGTATCATCAAGGACAGATCCAAGTCAGACGCCCTGTACCGTTCATTCCACTGACCCCAAACCACCGCCATGTGCGACCTCAGAGCTCGTTGGAGGGCAGGGTGGAGGTCTGTTGTGTTTTCTGGCGAAAGCTGATTTTGCCTCGGTGCCAGTTATGGCCATTTGTTGGTTAAAAGGAGGCGAGTTGAGAGCCTGATACCAATCTGTCTGCGTGCTAGACACACTGGACCTACACCTGAAGTCTGGGGTGCGGTTTCGCATGATATCAAGAGTATGACAGCAAGAGCTCTCTCGTGGTTATCCCACGCGCCTTGACGGCAAAGATGTACGTGAATCAGGTGATTCGACCTGTTGGTGCTGCCATTCATGAACGGCATTACAGGGAGTGTTTTCCAATAGGATAACGCTCGCCCACATACCTCTGTTGTAACCTAACATGCTGTACAAGATATCGACATGTTGCCTTGGCCTGCTCGATCACCATATCTGTCTCCAATCGAGCACGTATGGGACATCACCTGACGTAAACTCCAGAGTCATCCAGAGACAGCATTAGCTGTCAATGAATTGACTGACCAAATGCAAGCGGCACGACACTCCATCTAAAAACTCACATCCGGCCCCTCTACTACACAATGCACACACGTTTGCATACTCGCATCCAACATTCTGGCGGTTACTCCAGTCATTAATGTTCCAGTGTTTCACATTTGCAATGGTTTATCTCGCGCTTACATTAACCTGTAATCTTGCAATGTCAGCCACTATAATACGTACCTAGCCAAATGTATTCCTGAAATTTCATTACTCTACATTAATTAATTTTTGGTATTGCTATTTTTTCCATTAGAGTATCATGTTTACAATCTATCAGAAACAGGATAATAAAATAAATTTTATAGATCTCGAAATCACAAGAAATGGACCAATACACAAATTCAAGTTCTTCTGTATACAAACTAAAAAAAAAACATAATATTTGAATTAAAAATAATAAGAACACTAGAAAAAAATAATGGTTACAACCCGACCATATTCGACAAAATTTATACCACAAAACTGCATACTAAAGGCAAGAAAATGAAAGATAACATTACCTTAATGGGAACAAATTAAAGCAAATATACACAGTCCGCAATAACATAATATTTGGGAAAAATCTTAGATAAAATCAAACTCGGGCTTCAGGAAACCAACCTAAAAATAGGCTTCAGAGCACACAACGCACCGAAATCACAAATTCGTCGTAACTTATAACAATACTGTAAATTTGCATGTTCAAGTGTTTGTGATTTAAATTGCGATAACTGTCAGAAAATTTACGTAGGACAAAATGGACGAAATTTCAAAACAAGATTTATAGAACATCTGAACCTGGCTTGTACAAGTCTATCTTCATTTAGTACACACTTAAAAGAACAAAGTAACACAGCCAGTGACATGACACAGTGCCTATGAGTTCTACATATTACCGAAAAAGGCAGCTTACAAAATGTATTGCAAAAAATAGAAATTTTCGCATATGTAACGAAACATTCTGACCTTCTTTTAAATGAACCGACTTATCTAAAAGAAAAAAAAATCGTAGAAAATTTCACTAGTACACTTTAATAACAGCACCTTTTCTTGTTCTGCTAACAGATATAACATACATTAGAAGTAGCATTACATATATTCCATGATATATTACAAAAAATAATTTCTACATGTACAGCAATTGCCAATGACAACTGCGCATATGTTCGTAAAAAAATACATAAGATGATTACATCCACGTACATATAAAGCATATAATCGTATTATTACAGCGATTATTATGAAATTTCGTCATTGGCACACGCCAAAGAGTTTTAAGTAAGTAAGTCACATTACAATGATACAATACAATACAATACGTAATATGTTAAGAGAAATACGAGTATGACATGTTTTTTGTAATAAAGATACCGTCGACGACCGACAACGCCCAAAGCTAGCCAGGTAAAATAAACGACTACTACAAGCTGCTTACGTCAAACAAATAATTGTTAACATGGCATATTTACAATACGTTAGTGATTTTCCACCAAAAGGTAACTACACAGGAGAAACAGACTTGTGTGTTGATGGTGAGTTGCTGACTGACGGTATGCTGAGCACAGGCGCCAACTCCATGGGGCCTGAGGGACCCGAGCCCCCTAAAAAATTCGTTGGGGGGGGGGGGGGAGGAGCCTCCCCCCAATAATTTAAGAAAATTATTAGTTATATTATGCTTTGTAAAATCACAAAATTATGTTGGATTTTTTTATTTTCCTTGTTTGACGATAGTTACCTTTTAAAATACATTCAGTAATGAGTTAAAACAAATAATTATTATAGTAGTAAGCAGGTTAACTGAAAACGAGTGGTGTGAATCATGATAGTGTTACGGTGCTGCGGGCACACTTAGAATTGTTCCGGTGCGCGAATCTTCGGGTGAAGTCTGGCGCCAGTGGGCCAGCGCTGCGCTCGCAGCGACATCAAAAGGACTGCAGCAGAAGCGCCTGGAACCCTCCGCCTCGCGTCGCCTTAACGCTTCGAGACATTACGATGCTGCAGCTATACAAAAAGTCCTCCCTGCTGTCGCAGTTATTCAGTGTGGATAGTTTCGTTCAGTGCATGCTGCGGACGTGTTTAGTGTTCCGACTTTAGTGTCTAGTGGACTATTTTATGTGACTATATTTTATTCGTTTACTTTAGTCTCTTAGTGTATTGTGAATTAAGTTTGCAATAAATAAATTTGTTACTAAAAAGGCGCGCTTGGAAGTTGATGATACTGCAAGTCAACCTCCAACAATTATTGTGTCGTCAATTGCTTCGTCGCCTTCAGCCAAAACCTGGACAATCCGGTAAGGGAAGATCATTTCAGAAGTCTTGGTTGAACAAATATAAATGGCTAGAATATGAAGCGTCTACCAAAAAAGTTTTTTGCAAAACCTGCAAAGGGGCAGATGCTGAAAATCTATTACAATTTCCTTCAAAAAAAGAAGATGAATTTATTTCCGTAGGATTTTCTAACTGTAAAAAGGCTTTGGAAAAATTCCATCTTCCTGAAAATATGTTTACCCATAAAGAAGGTGTTCTGAAACTAAATTCTATCACTGACCGAAGTGTGGCCTCCCAATTGAATGAACAGTTAAATAGTGATATGAAGAAGGGGCGTTTAGCTCTTGAGACAATTTTTACTAACGTGCATTTTCTATGCCGACAAGGACTAGCAATTGGAGGGCACGAAGAAGTAAACTCAAATTTTTTTTCAGTTGTTGGAACTCCGAAAGAATGACATACCTGAGCTTAAAGATTGGTTAGGGCGTTCGGGGTATAAGTGGACGTCCCATGATATTCAAAACGAAATCATTGATCTACTAGGAAAGTCTGTGTTGAGAAAGGTATTGGCTTCAATCAAGAAGACTGAACGTTTTTCTATTATGGTTGACGAAACAAGTGATTCTTCGAGTCACGAACAAGTGTCATTTCGTATTCGTACTGTCGGTGATTCCTTAATCATCAACGAAGACTTTATTGGCTTATATGAGACCTCCCACACTGAATCACAAACACTGTTTAGTATTTTAAAAGACTCATCTTGATTTGTCAATGGATAACTTAAGAGGACAGTGCTATGATGGTGCCTCGAATATGAGAGGTAAGTTCAAAGGACTAAAAAAGTTAGTTTTGGATATACAACCAAAAGCACGTTATGTGCAGTGCACTGCTCACAGTCTAAACTTGGCGGTTGTAGACAGCCTCCGCCATCTTACGTCAATGAGGGATAGTATGGCTTCAGCCAAGGACTTAATAAACACCATAAGGGAATCCGACAAAAGGACTGGACTTTTCAGAAGCATACGCTGCGAGAGCGCCAATGACCAAGCTGGTCTACGACCCCTTTGCCCGACTCGATGGACTATGCAAGCTTCTAGTATCTTGAGAATATTGAAAAACTTTGAAGAACTTCTGGAGTTTTTTGAAACATTTTCTGCACAGGGCAAAACATAGGCAGGTTACAAATGTGTAGGCTACCTTGAGTCAATGTTACAATTCAAGTCTTATTTCTTTTTAAGTCTTTATTGCCATGCAATGAACCCAGTAGTGGATGTCAATGAAAAAATTCAATGCCCTCATCTATGTGCTGCCGATCTGGAAAAAAAATAAGGGCTTGATTTGTATATTGAATGGAAGGCGTAATAGTTTTGAACATTTTTGGGAATTGTGTTTAAAAGAAAAACCTTCACAAGTTGATGAGCCTTCGCTTCCTCGGAATGGAAGTATAGCAAAGAAGTATGAAAACAACGAAGCAAGCTCATCGCACACTTTCAAAACCCCAAAGGAATACTACAAAGCTATTTACATTGAAGTTTGTGAAACGGTGCAATCCTGCATTACTAGGCGGTTTGCTTCAACTGGACTCACACAGTTCATTGCACTTTAACAAGAGTGCTTGCTTTTAGTAAACAGAGGTGAAAAAAAATTGGAAAAATCAATTGAGTTTTTCAAAACTGACCTAGACATTGAGAGACGGCGCTTACACTTGAATAAGTTAGCCGATATCGCTAATAAAAACAACTGGTCTTAAAAAACATGCGTGATGTAAGAAAGTACATTACACAAGAGCCTGCAGTTGGAGAAACGGTATGTGAAGTAGTGGCGTGTATTAAGCTTCTCCAAGTAGACCTAATCACGACAGCAACAGCAGAATGGTCATTTAGCGCCCTTAGACCTATGAAGTCATACCTCCGATCAACAATGGGACATAAGCGATTGAACAACTTGGCTGTTCTTCATGCCCACCGAGATGTTTTATTCTTTTAATGATAGTTTAGGATTTATTTAAATATAATTTCAGTGTTTTCAGAGTTATATATTCACTGCTCTGTAATAGTCTATAAGCATCATTATTACTAAAAATTAAATTAGCTTCTACGAAAATACCGTGCGTGTTTATGTTTTGTTTCTTTTATCAAAGTCAGTAGATTAAAACAGAAGAAACTGCAAAAAGGTGGGAATTTAAGGAGGTGGGACCTGGATAAACTGACTAAACCAGAGGTTGTACAGAGTTTCAGGGACAGCATAAGGGAACAATTGACAGGAATGGGGGAAAGAAAAACAGTAGAAGAGGAGTGGGTAGCTCTGAGGGATGAAGTAGTGAAGGCAGCAGAGGATCAAGTAGGTAAAAAGACGAGGGCTAGTAGAAATCCTTGGGTAACAAAAGAAATATTGAATTTAATTGATGAAAGGAGAAAATATAAAAATGCAGTAAATGAAGCAGGCAAAAAGGAATACAAACGACTCAAAAATGAGATCGACAGGAAGTGCAAAATGGCTAAGCAGGCATGGCTATAGGACAAATGTAAGGATGTAGAGGCTTATCTCACTAGGGGTAAGATAGATACTGCCTACAGGAAAATTAAAGAGACCTTTGGAGAAAAGAGAGCCACTTGTATGAATATCAAGAGCTCAGATCGAAACCCAGTAATAAGCAAAGAAGGGAAAGCAGAAAGGTGGAAGGAGTATATAGAGGGTCTATACAAGGGCGATGTACTTGAGGACAATATTATAGAAATGGAAGAGGATGTAGATGAAGATGAAATGGGAGATACGATACTGCGTGAAGAGTTTGATAGAGCACTGAAAGACCTGAGTCGAAACAAGGCCCCGGGAGTAGACAACATTCCATTAGAACTACTGATGGTCTTGGGAGAGCCAGTCCTGACAAAACTCTACCATCTGGTGAGCAAGATGTACGAGACAGGCGAAATACCCTCAGACTTCAAGAAGAATGTAATAATTCCAATCCCAAAGAAAGCAGGTGTTGACAGATGTGAAAATTACCGAACTATCAGTTTAATAAGTCACAGCTGCAAAATACTAACGCGAATTCTTTACAGACGAATGGAAAAACTGGTAGAAGCCTACCTCGGGGAAGATCAGTTTGGATTCCGTAGAAATGTTGGAACACGTGAGGCAATACTGACCTTACGACTTATCTTAGAAGAAAGATTAAGGAAAGGCAAACCTACGTTTCTAGCATTTGTAGACTTACAGAAAGCTTTTGACAATGTTGACTGGAGTACTCGCTTTCAAATTCTAAAGGTGGCAGGGGTAAAATACAGGGAGCGAATGGCTATTTATAATTTGTACAGAAACCAGATGGCAGTTATAACAGTCGAGGGGCATGAAAGGGAAGCAGGGGTTGGGAAGGGAGTGAGACAGGTTTGTAGCCTGTCCCCGATGTTATTCAATCTGTATACTGAGCAAGCAGTAAAGGAAACAAAAGAAAAATTCAGAGTAGGTATTAAAATCCAGGGAGAAGAAATAAAAACTTTGAGGTTCGCCGATGACATTGTAATTCTGTCAGAGACAGCAAATGACTTGGAAGAGCAGTTGAACGGAATGGACAGTGTCTTGAAAGGAGGGTATAAGATGAACATCAACAAAAGCAAAACGAGGATAATGGAATGTAGTCGAATTAAGTCGGATGATGCTGAGGGAATTAGATTAGGAAATGAGACACTTAAATTAGTAAAGGAGTTTTGCTATTTGGGGAGGAAAATAACTGATGATGGTCGAGGTAGAGAGGATATAAAATGTATACTGGCAATGGCAAGGAAAGCGTTTCTGAAGAAGGGAAATTTGCTAACATCGAGTATAGATTTAAATGTCAGGAAGTCGTTCCTGAAAGTATTTGTATGGAGTGTAGCCATGTATGGAAGTGAAACATGGACAATAAATAGTCTGGACAAGAAGAGAATAGAAGCTTTCGAAATGTGGTGCTACAGAAGAATGTTGAAGATTAGGTGGGTAGATCACTTAACTAATGAGGAGGTATTGAATAGGATTGGGGAGAAGAGAAGTTTGTGGCACAACTTGACTAGAAGAAGGGATCGGTTGGTAGGACATGTCCTGAGGCATCAAGGGATCACAAATTTAGCATTGGAGGGCAGCGTGGAAGGTGAAAATCGTAGAGGGAGACCAAGAGATGAATACACTAAGCAGATTCAGAAGGATGTAGGTTGCAGTAGGTACTGGGAGATGAAGGAGCTTGCACAGTATAGATTAGCCATGGAGAGCTGCATCAAACCAGTCTCAGGACTGAAGACCACAACAACAACAATATCAAAGTAAAAAAATGTGTGAGGCTTGTCGAGTTTCCCGGAGTGTCTAGTTATCGAGAGTCCAGTTTTCGGAGTTCTGATGTTGATCATATGACTCTAAAATGCTTTAAAAAACTGTAAAACTCACTACTTTTCATTTAAGATTTAGAAAATTTCCCCGGGGCAAGACCCTCAATATTTTTTATAAGTCGGCGCCCCTGATGCTGAGACTTGTGAATTTAGAGACTCACTGAGTGGTTGTATCAGCATCATTTCGCCAGTTACAGAGATTCATGTAACAATGATTAATAATTATGTATTCTGGTTAAGTTTCGTTTATACTGAAATACCCGGATACTTTTATTTAGCGAGTGGTTCACGTGAAACGCTTAATACATTCGTTAAACTGTTAACGGAGAAAGAGACAGTTATTGTCACTGAATTCTGTGGTAACTGATTGATATTGTAGTTTTCTGGCTGGGAAACGTTCTATTACAAGCAGTCTTCATGTTGCGGGGATTGATCTGGAGCCATCCTCTGTGGCGTCAAAGGCGTGGTGGTCGATGGAGTCAGTGCCTGTTTCTGTGAAGTACCGGATGCACGGGAACTCCTTGACCTCTGCGCAAATGATCCAGTTAGAATTGGAGATGTCCCAGTTACTGTGCATCGAACAAATTTGTGTCAGTTGGGAAGGAATGTTTGCTTTTATTTGTTGTTATTGCTGTGATTTTCAGTCCAAAGACTGGTTCGATGCAGCTCTCCGCGCTACTCTATCCAGTGCAAGCCTCTCATCTCCGAGTAACTACTGCAACCTACATCCTTCTGAATCTGCTTAGTGTATCCATCTCTTGGTCTCCGTCTATGATTTTTATCCTGAACGCTTCCCTCCAATACTAAATTGGTGATCCCTTGATGCCTCAGAACGTGTCCTGCCAACCAATCCCTCCTTCTAGTAAAGTTGAGCCACAAATTCCTTTTCTCCCAAATTCTACTCAGGCCTCCTTAGACGGATTCCCCCACTTTTGCCATGAGGACGCGGCCTTATCACAGTTTGGGTGTACGCGCCTGGGTGCGAGTGGGAGCAATAAGTTTGCAAACACTGAAGTGGCAAAAGTCATGGGATGCCTGCTAATACCGTATCGGATATGATTTTGCCCGGAGTGGCCGAGCGGTTACAGGCGCTACAGTCTGGAACCGCACGACCGCTACGGTCGCAGGTTCGAATCCTGCCTCGGGCATGGATGTGTGTGATGTCTTTAAGTTAGTTAGGTTTAAGTAGTTCTAGGGGACTTATGACCACAGCAGTTGAGTCCCATAGTGGTCAGAGCCATTTTTTTTTTATTTTGCCCGGTGTAGTGCAGCAGCTCGATCTGGCATGGACTTAGCAAGTGGCTAGAAGTTCACTGCAGAAATAGCCAACCATGCTACCTCTATAGCCGTCCATAACTGCAAAGCTGTTGCCGGTGCAGAATTTTTTGGACGAACTGATCTCTCGATTATGCTCCATAAATGTTCGATGGGATTCATGTCGGGCGATGTGCGTGGACAAATAATTCGCTCGGATTGTCCAGAACAATTGTGGCCTGGTAACATAGCTCATTGCCGGCCTGTGTGGCCGTGCGGTTCTAGGCGCTTCAGTCTGGAACCGCGTGACCGCTACGGTCGCAGGTTCGAATCCTGCCTCGGGCATGGATGTGTGTGTTGTCCTTAGGTTAGTTAGGTTTAAGTAGTTCTAAGTTCTAGGGGACTGATGACCACAGATGTTAAGTCCCATAGTGCTCAGAGCCATTTGAACCAACGTAGCGCATTGTCATCCAAAAAAATTCCAGGGTTGTTTTGGAACATGAAACCCATGAATGGTTGTAAATGCACTTCAAGTAGCCCAACATAACCATTTTCAGTTAATGAACGGTTCAGTTGGACCAGAGAACCCAGTCCATTTCATGCAAACACAGCCTACACCATTATGGAGCCAGAACCAGCTTGCACAATGCCTTGTTGACAACTCGAATCCTTGGCTTTGTGGTGTCTGCGCCACACTCGAACCCTACCATCAGCTCTTACCAACTGAAATCGGGATTCATCTGACCAGACCATCGTTTTACAGTGGTCTTGGGCCCAAGAGATATGGTCCCAAGCCCAGGAGAGTCGCTACAGGCAATTTCGTGCTGTTAGCAAAGACACTCGCGTCGGTCGTCTGCTGCCGTAGCCCATTTACGCCAAATTTCACCTCACTGTCCTAACGGATACGTCCGTCGTACGTCCCACATTGATTTCTGTGGTTATTTCACTCAGTGTTGCTTGCCTGTTAGCACAGACAACTGTACGCAAATGCCACTGCTTTCGATTGTTAAGTGAAAGCTGTTGGCCACTGTGTTGGCCATGGTGAGAGGTAATGCCTCAAATTTAGTATTCTCGGCACACTCTTAACATTGTGGATCACAGAATATTGAATTCCTTACGGATTTCCGAAATGGAATGTCCCACACCTGTAGCTCCAACTACGATTCCGCGTTCAAAGTCTGTTAATTCCCGTCGTGCGTCCATAATCACGTTGGAAACCCTTCCACATGAATCACCTGAGTACAAATGACAGCTTCGCCAACGCTCTACCGTTTTATACACTGTGCACGCGATACTACCGTCATCTGTATATGTGCATATCGTTATCCCATGACTTTTGTCACCTCAGTGTTACCCGCTAATCTGAAGGAATTTCCTGAAGTCTGTGCAAGGAACAGAAAGTACCAAGTGATGACTCACAGTCGCTGGTTACCTTAGCACCCCTCAGCGGGTTCAACGAAGATGAGACACACTACATCCAGTGGACAGTACATCTTTCATAGTAATATTACACTACAGTCCTGTCATATTATGAAATGTGAAGCCGCAAGTCTGTTTGCTATTGTAAGACAATTTCACTCAAAAAGAGTAGCTCTTTGCCTGTTATTTGTAGAGTGCTCAGTGTTTACAATAGCTCTTATCTAATAGTACCTTTATTTTGTAGAATGATGTGTGCAGTTTGTTACGACCCTTTCATCCCTTTAATGTACACTGAGGTGACAAAAGTCATGCGATGGTAATATACACATATACAGCCGGCGGGAGTATGGCGTGCACACGGTATGAAAGGGCAGTACGCTCGCCGAGCTGTCATTCGCGCTCAGGTGATTCGTATGAAAAGGTACTCCAAGTGATTGTGGCTGCATGACGGGAATTACCAGACTTTTAACGCAGAATGGTAGTTGGAGCTAGACTCATGGGTCATACCATTTCGGAAATCGCCAGGGAATTCAATATTCCGACATCCACCGTGCCAAGAGTGTGCCGAGAATACCAAATTTCAGGCATTACCTCTCACGATGGGCAACGCAGTGGACGACGGCCTTCACTTAACGACCAAGAACAGTGTCGTTTGCGTAGAGTTGTCAGGGATAATAGAAAGCAACATTGTGTGAGGTAACCACAGAAATCAATGTGGGACGTATGACGAACGTATCCGTAAGGACAGTACGGTGAAGTTTGGCATTACTGGGCTATGGCAGCTGACGACCGACACGAGTGCCTTTGCTAACAGTACGACGTCGCCTGCAGTACCTCCCTTGGGCTCGTGGCCATATCGGTTGGACTATAGACAACTGGAAAACCGGGTACTGGTCAGATACGTTTCGATTTCGGTTGGTAAGAGCTGATGGTAGAGTTCGAGTGTGGCGCAGACCCCACTAAGCGATGGATCCGAGTTATCAACAAGGCACTGTGCAACCTGGTGATGACTCCACAATGATGTGGGCAGTGTTTACATGGAATGGACGGCGTCCGTTGGTCCAACTGAACCGATCGTGGAATGAAAATGGTTATGTTCGGCTGCAAGGAGATTTCATGTTCCGAAACAACGATGGAATTTTTATGGATTACAGTACGCCATGTCATAGAGCCACAGTTGTTCGCTACTGGTTTGGAGAACATTCTGGACAGTTAGGGTGGATGATTTGGCCACCCAAATCGCCCTACATGAAACCCATCGAACATTTATGGGACATAATAGAGAGATCAGTTCTTGCACAAAATCCTGCAGCGGCAACCCTTTCCACATTATGGACGGCTGTAAAGGCAGCGTGGCTCAATATTTCTGCAGGGGACATCCATTGACGTCGAGCTGCTGCACTATGCCGGGCAGGAGGTCGTCCGACACGATATCAGGAAGCCCCCCATAACATTTGCCACCTCGATGTATGTCCTTCATGTCCTACAACATTGCTGACATCACAGAACCACAGATTACGGCAACCTCTGGGAACTAAATGTAGAGATGTCTCTGGTATCCCGGGCCTGACAAGTTTGAAAGCCCGTCTGAGGGCACAAAACTCAATGATGGCCGCTAGACGAATCTGCGAGCGCTAGTATCGACTCTGCAGTTCCGTCCTTGCAGTGCCTTAGTGGCACGCCCACCTTGCTGGCCAATTAGCACTCACGGTCGCATTATAAAGCTAGCAGCGCAGTGGCTCTGCCATCACCTAACCAACACCTTCAAATCACTCAAGGACCCACAGAGAGCCCAAGTCCCTTTGCAAGCGAATACACAATAAAGTGGAACTATTTCTCACACCTTGCCACTCCAGAAGAAAAAATCGCCAAAGGCGATATCACTCTTTGGACATAAAAAAAGGCTCTGCCATCGGTTGTGTATTCATTGCTCATTGCGCTCTCTTTACACCCCGTTGTTTTGGTCACAGATTTCCCTCCGTCACAGATTTTCGCTCGTGAATTACTCATTCGGACTTTGTTATTCTGCCGTAGCCGTTCTCCATTTCCCTCTTGTTGTTGTTGTTCTCCTGTCCATATTCGGCGATCCGCTCTTGAAGAACCCTGGTCCAGTTTAAGTGCTAAATTCCTTGTCTGTTCGAATTCCCTGTGTGCCCTTCACTCTCTACAACGCTTGTACCCAACAGGTAAAACCGTTCAGAATATCCGGAACGTCCTCCTCGAATTACAAAGGCTGGAGAAAGAGTTGTCTTTCTCCTGGGTACCAGGGCACATGGGTATTGTGGAGAACGAAAGGATGGATGTAACAGCCAATGAGATGTGTCACGATCCTGAGTTAATTCGGTGTGCCATCCCTCTGCATGCTACTCCCTCGCTGTTGAGGAACAGTCATTGGTCGACGGGTGTATGAGTGGCTGGAAGGCCGGCCGGGGTCGCCGAGCGGTTCTAGGCGCTACGGTCTGGAACCGCGCGACCGCTGCAGTCGCAGGTTCGAATCTTGCCTCGGGCATGGATGTGTGTGGTGTCCTTAGGTTAGTTAGGCTTAAGTAGTTCTAAGTTCTAGGGGACTGATGACCTCAGAAGTCAAGTCCCATAGTGCTCTGAGCCATTTGAACCATTTAGCCAGTGGCTGGAAGTGACAGACAATAGGTTCCATCCAGTAAAACCCACAACGCACTAGTGCCATATTTCCTGGCAGACACGTAAACGGGACGAGATCCTCCTGCTTTGTCTTCACACAGGCCACAGCCCCTTACGCTTGGTTTCTTGTTCGAACAAGAGGACCCTACATTGTGTGGTGCTTGTGGCACGCAAATCACTATACGCCACATTTTATTAGACTGTGTTTTATTTTCAGACTAGAGGGCAGCGGCAAATTTGCCGACAGATCTGCCGTCTATTTTAAGTGACTTTCAAACGAATATAATTAGCGTTTTAAAGTTTTGTGAATTTTTCAACATGTTTCCTAAGGTTTTAGAGAGATGGTGTTAATGTGTTAACTAGGTGACTGGCTCATCCACGTTTTTTTAAGTGGCCTTCTGGTCACATTTCCCTGTGCCGTTGTTTTAGCTCCTCTGACGTTTTACTTATGTTTTACTCCTTGGTATAGCCACTTTCGCTTTTTTTCTGTTGTCTTAAGGAGTGTGGAACAGAGTGATTGTGTGGGTCAACGCGAGTGAAGTAGGAGGCAGTGCATGGGTGCCCTTTTTTAGGCTTCATCCTCATTGTGTGCAATGATTTTAGCAATTTTATCCACATTCGTTTCTTTTGATATGTGTAAGGATGCCGACAATCTCGCCGTTGACGGCCCGTCAACTCGAAACACACACCCTGGCCTGCTCGGTCCAGCCTCAGCGGGTTGCATGGTCGTTCCCTGTTTTATGCCGAATCTCGTCGCTATAACGTCCTCTGCCACAGTACGTCTTAGATGTATTTCTCGTTGAGGGCACGTCACATGCACTGATCATGAGGTACGACAGACAGAGTACCAGAAACCGATGCATCACTGTTGCTCTTATACCGAATAGCCCTATGATTCTCTTCATATGCTGGTGAACATAACTTCCGTAAAGAGTGAATCACCTTGATGATCAGTATTCTGTGCAAGAGGATACCGAAAGGAGAAGACACATGTGATTTCTGGGCGGTGTTATTTCTTAAACAACGTTACCTGATGCACCTCACATGTTTTAATCCGTGCAAACACCTCATTATTAGTTAATGAGAAAGCCTTTGACCTTATAGTGAAAGCTTCCACGTCCGGTATTCGCGTCTGTGATCGATTTTCTTTACTAGGCATTACACAGATATTATCAGGTGCTCCATAGCCTCTGATCATGTCTCCAACAGCCGGCCGAAGTGGCCGTGCGGTTCTAGGCGCTACAGTCTGGAACCGCGAGACCGCTACGGTCGCAGGTTTGAATGCTGCCTCGGGCATGGATGTGTGTGATGTCCTTAGGTTAGTTAGGTTTAAGTAGTTCTAAGTCCTAGGGGACTGATGACCTCAGTAGTTAAGTCCCATGGTGCTCAGAGCCATTTGAACCATTTGTCTCCAACATTGGGAGACGGAACCATAGACTGAGAAATGTGCCTTGGACCGTGGTCTAATGCCCATAAAACAAAATTCACCGCCGATCGTTTAAATTGTTATTCATACACGTATAACCGCGATGTAGGGAGTGAACCTCGTCCTGGAATCAATCTATGGAGTTAACGACATTGGTCTCGAAAATAGGGGCAATCTGGTTACAGTGGCATTTCAGGCCCGTGTAGGCAAATAACATACTTGTTAACTGCTTTTCTCTCAGCTACATCTACTTCTACACAATTACCCTGAAACTATCACTCAGACGGTTCACGAAATAATTTTCAGACTATTTCTCGATCGTTTCGTTTTCGAATAGCACGTGGGAAAAATGAATGCCAAAATCTGTCCTTGCGGACTCTAATTCCTCTTGTTTTATGACGATGACCATTTATCCCTATGTAGGCGGGAGTCAACAAAATTTTTTCGCATTAGTAGGAGAAAGTGATTAAAGTTTCGTGAAAAGATCTGGCCCAACGAAAAACGGCTTTGTTTGCATTATTGACACCCCAATTCACGTATTGACGCTCTCTCCTCTGTTTACGCCATTAAAAAAAAAAAGAAGAGAACCTGCTGACCTTCTTTGAACATACTCGACGTCGACCGTAAAACCTAGCTGGGGAGGATACTATACCGCGCAGCAATACTCCACAAGAAGACTGGCAAGCGCAATAAAGGCAGTCTCTTTAGTAGACTTGTTGCATCTTCTAAGTGTCTTGCATCTTCTAAGTGTCTTAGGTTCGCCTTTCCTACAACATTTCCTATGTGATGATTCCGATTTAAGTTGTTCGTAACGGTAATTACTAGATATTTATTTTAACCGACGAAGTTTAAATGTATGTGATTCATCGCGTAAAACTACTAAGTATGAAAACACTTAATAATTTTTATTATAACTACACATCTCCGTCGTTCCCCACTTAACGCTGACATTGTGGTCACAGGAAGATTATACTGATATGTAGGCCTAATGTTCTCAGAAAAAGGAAGATTAGGTTTTAACATCCCGTCGATAACAACATTATTAGATAGGGTGCACATCCTTGGATCCGAATAGTATAGGGAATGCAATCGACCGTGTCCTTTTCAAATGAACTATAATGGAATTCGCCGTATGCGCTTCAGAGAACCCACCGAAGAGTTAAGGCTGGATGGCCGGACGTTGATCTGAACGCCGTCTTCTTGAATAGGAGTCCAGTGTCCTATCACTGTAATGTCTCGCTTGCTTTTGATCTCTTAGCAGCTTTTTTGCGTCGTAAAATGACCATGTGTGAATCCCCACTAAAACGGATCAAACGTAACGGAAAAGAGCTCTCACAGTCTTTAGGCGTTTAATAAGTTGTTACGATACTGAAATGGGGAAGTGAGGTCTTCAAATCCCTCCCTTTCCTTCACGATTTGTGTTTTCTATCTACATTTGCATCTGTATTCCGTGAATGATTGAAGTATGGTGCAGAATACTTACTATTTTACCATATATTAAGTTTCTGGAGTGAAATTAGACAGTGGACCATTCTCCAAATTTTCATAGCGAAACGAACAGTAGGAATGTACAAATTGTGTATCAACTTGAGAAGCGCTAGGTCTAGTTTTGCCCAAATCGGTTTAAATGTTATAAAGTACTCAGGATAACTGAGAAAAACGTAATTAGCGATTTGAGGGGAAATAGAAATACAGGGTGATCCAAAAGTTCGTTAACGTTTGAAGTACACCATCTCACGTAATAATTAGACAGAGAGATAGAAATTGGCACACATGAGGTTTTAATGAAAAGAAAAGCAAGTACAAAAACTGGTCAACAGACGGTATTGGGCAGCAACACGTCAGCGACGCCGCATGAGAGTCGTGTACAAAGCAAGCCAGAGTGAGAGAGGGACCCACATCATCCCTAGCTTGCCTGATAAACACCTACTGCAAGCAACTTTCATCCAGAATGCTGCTCCCTCCCACATTGATGCACGTGTGATGTACCTCTTCCACACACCGTTTGGTGAGGATCGTGAGCTGTCACCATGGCGTACGTCCTTCACGCATGACCTCCCAGGTCAATCTGTGTGATTATTGGTTGTGGAGTTACCTGAAGTCGCAAGTTCAAAAATGGCTCTGAGCACTATGGGACTTAACATCTATGGTCATCAGTCCCCTAGAACTTAGAACTACCTAAACCTAACTAACCTAAGGACATCACACAACACCCAGTCATCACGAGGCAGAGAAAATCCCTGACCCCGCGGGGAATCGAACCCGGGAACCCGGGTGCGAGAAGCGAGAACGCTACCGCGCGATCGTCCGACCTCATTTGGGATGCTAAAAGGCAACATCCAACGGCAGTTTCTCACCGTACGTACTGATATGGTGTACAGTGCTGTTCACGACGTTGTCTCTCGACTATAGGTATTGTTGATGAATGATGGCCGACATGTTTAGCATTTGTTATAAAGAACATCTTATTTCCTAAAAATCAATTGTTTCGTTAATTACTGCTTCTGTTTGATATGAAGCGCCATCTGTTGGTCACTTCGTGTATTTCTTTTGTTTCAATAAAACAGCATGTCATTTCAAGCATGAGTGTCAATTTATATCTTTCTACCTACATTACTGTGTGAAGAACTGGCAAATGTTAACAGACCTTTGGTTCATCCTGTATTTCACGAAGAGCTGCTGCTAGCTATCTAAATGAAGTGTCAAACTACTCATCTCTTCAACGTTTAGCTATTCTGCGCATAAAAATTTACAATGTTGTGATACGTAACTTTCAATAAAAATAATGAAATCACAAAAATTTTAAAAACGGCCAAATTTTTTGTGAAACGATTTGTTTAAGTAATAAAATATATTATAGAAACATTTGACGTGTCTCTAAATGAGTTCAAAATCATGTACAGCATACGAAGTGCCGATTGAGAATTTGTAGTCCAATGTTTAACTTAGAATTTTCAAGAGTACTAGAGATATTTGTCTAGTGGATTGCGTAGATCACGTGGTCTCATTTGATATTCATGGCTTCCAGCATCATTCAACGGTTCGTCTACTGTTTCTCTAATAGATTTTATTTCTACCTAGACAAATCATTTCACAAAACATTTGAGTTTATTTTTCAGTTTATTTATCTCCCTACTTCTTTCATGCATGGAACGTGGGTAAAATGCCTAATTAGACTGAAGCACCAAAGAAACTGGTGTAGACATGCGTATTCAAATACAGAGATATGTAAACAGCCAGAATACGGTGTTGCGGTCGGCAACGTCTATATAACAGAACAATTGTCTGGCGCAGTTGTTAGATCAGTTACTGTTGCTACAATGGCAGGTTATCAAGATTTAAGTGTGTTTGAACGTGGTGTTACAGTCGGCGCACGAGTGATGGGACACAGCGTCTCCGATGTAGCGATGAATTGGGGGTTTTTCCGTACGACCATTTCACAAGTGTACCGTGAATATCAGGAATCTGGTAAAACATCAAATCTTCGGCATTGCTGCGGCCGGATAAAGATCCTGTAAGGATGGGACTAACCACGATCGAAAAGAATCGTTGAACGTGACAGAAGTGCAAGCCTTCCCCAAATTGCTATAGATTTCAATGCTGGGCCATCAACAAGTGTCAGCGTGCGAACCATTCATTGATATGGGCTTTCGGAGCCGAAGGCCAAATCGTCTACCCTTGATGAATGCACGACTCAAAGCCTTACGCCTCGCCTGGGCCCGTCAACATCGACATTGGACTGTTGATGACTGGAAACATGTTGCCTGGTTGGACGAGTCTCGTTTCAAATTGTATCGAGCGGATGGACGTGAACGGGTATGACAACCTCGTGAATCCATGGACTTTGCATGTCAGCAGGGGATTGTTCTAGCTGGTGGAGGCTCCGTAATGGTGTGGGGCGTGTGTAGTTGGAGTGATATGGGACCCCTGATACGTCTAGATACGACTCTGACAGGTGATACGTACGTAAGCATCCTGTCTGATCACCTGCATCCATTCATGTCCCTTGTGCATTCCGACGGACTTGGGCAATTCCAGCAGGACAATGCGACACCCCACACGTCCAGAATTGTTACAGGGTGGCTCCAGCAACGCTCTTCTGAGTTTAAACACTTCCGATGGCCACCAAACTCCCCAGACATTAACTTTATTGAGCATATCTGGGATGACTGGCAACGTACTGTTCAGAATAGATCTCCACTCCCTCGTACTCTTACGGATTGATGGCCAGCCCTGCAGGATTCATGGTGTCAGTACCCTCCAGCACTGCTTCAGAAATTAATCGAGTTCATGCCAAGTCGTGTTGCGGCACTTCTGCGTGTTCGCGGGGGACCTACACGATATTATGCAGGTGTACCAGTTTCTTTGGCTGTATATGTATCCGTTATTGTCCTTCTTTTATCGACTGATGACCATAGAAGTTAAGTCCCATAGTGCTCAGAGCCATTTGAACCTTCTTTTATCTTCCCTGTCTCTGCGTAAACGATACCCAGAGACAAGAACAATAAACGTAAGTTCGCCCCGAAACTCGGTTCTTGGGATTTACTTAGTAGGTTTTCGAGTGGTATTAGGCACCTTTCGTAGATGATTTGTCAGCTAAGATTTTATAGTGTTTTCGTTATCCTTTCGTGTAATGGCATTTGTTCTGATGGTGGTTTGTCCCCATCCTCTTAATGTGGCCTGACTGGATTCTGCAAACTTAAGCAGTTTCACAGTAATAGACGGAATGCTTCCAGATGTTCAGCTGTATTGTTGAATCCAGATTTTTTCACGATATTGCAACGAGTGACCAAGTCGTCTTCTTCAGGTGCCGCAAGCTGTGTTATTATGCACGCTCCCTGCCTGGACTCCAGCAAGACTGGTTGGAACCCAGGCGGCGAGTACACGTATCACAGCTAGCAGCTCCTCAAGAAATCGGTTGTGCAAGAGAAAAAAATCAACAACTGGAATGAACACCCGAAAGAAAGCCATTTATCGCTCTGAGAGTATCTGAGTGATCATTCTGAGTTTCAGAAATTGCTGTGTATTTGTTTTGTAAATAATTTCTTTCGTAAGCAAACAACATTTTCTAAGCATCTTATTTGTGCGTTTTCCACGGTTTCCGTAGGACGCTTAAGATGGGTACCGGTATGCTTTCTACAACAACGTCCGGGCCGATATCCTTCGTCATCCAAGCCTGAGATAATGATTTGTCTCCAACCTGCGTCCTTTATGTCTGGCCATTGGGACTGCGCTTCTTCTTCTGCTAGTGTCAAACATAAACCTTAACTTGAGGAACAAAATTTCTGAGAACGCTTGTCTGGGGAACAGTGGGAGCACTGTGGGGAAACCGGAAGCGAAGAGAGTCGAAGCGTTTGAGATGTGGTGTTGCAGAAGGATGCTGAAAATGAAGTGAGATATGAAGACGACCTCCGCAGAATCGGAAATGAAAGTAATTTGTGGAAAACAGTGACTGAAGAAGGAAAAAGATGATATGACGTATGTTAAGACATTAGGGAATGATTTCCGTGCCACTTTGAGCCGTAAGATGAGCAGTAAGGGGAGACAAAGCTGGAATATACGCAACTAATAGTAGAGGACAATGGGTGTAAGTGCTACACTGACATGAAGAGGTTGCCACAGGAGATGAAGTTGTGGCAGACCGCATCAGACAAGGTCAATACCGATTTCATCCCTCGTCCTGGTCCGAGTATGCCTCTGCTCCGTCAATAACGGTTTTGATCTATTGACACACAACCAGTATCGGTTCAGGAAATATCGTTCTCGTGTTAAACAACAGGATCTTTATTCACAGGAGGTAGAGTGCTATCGACTGGAAATCTCAAGTTGATATTATATTTCTAGGTTTTCAGAAGGTTTTTGACACTATTCCTCACAAGCGGTTTCTAATCGAGTTGCAGTCTCAGTTGTGCGACTGGATTCGTTATTTCCTGTCGAAAGTTCACAGATCGTAATAACTGACAGGAAGATATGTAGTGAAACAGAAGTGATATGTGGGCTCCCCTAGGGAAGTGTTACAGACCCTCCGCCTTATCCACGATCTAGCAGATTATCTGAGCAGCCCTCAGATTGTTTGCAGATGATGTTGTCATTTACCGTCTGTTAAAGTCATCAGAAGATCAGAACGGATTGGAAAAGGATTTAGATCCGTTATCTCCATGGTGTGTCAAGTGGCACTTGGTTCTAAAAATTTAAAATTGTCAGGTACTCAGCAGAAACATTTAAAAAATTCCATTCAATTTCTGTTACACGATAAATACGGCGAATTTATAGGTTGCAGGTTTAACTAAATAACTAGAAATTACATTTATAAATAACTTAAGCAGGAACCATCACACAGAAAAAGTTGTGCGGAAGGTGAATTAAAGGCTACGTTTTATTGACAGAACGCTTAAAACATGCAACAAATGCACTTAAGTGATTGTCCATTCTCTCTAGAGTGTCGCTGCGCAGTATGGGATTCTCACCAGGTGGCATTGACGGATGAAGTCGAAAAAGCACAAAGAAGGGCAGCTTGTGCTGTATTATGGCGAAATAGGGACGAAAGATTCACGGATATTATGACGACTTGGGGCGTCAATCCTTAAAACAAAGGTGTTTGTTTCTGCGGCAGTCACACTCAATAAATCACCAAATTTCTCCTTCGAATGCCAAAATATTTTGTTGACTCTCAGCGAGCCTTTATGGGGTTAACGACCGTCGTAATAAATATAGAAGAATGAGAAGTGGTACAGAAGATTAAGGTGTTCATTTTTGTCCGCAGCTCGTGGTCGTGCGGTAGCGTTCTCGCTTCACGCGTCCGGGTTCACGGGTTCGATTCCCGGCGGGGTCAGGGATTTTCTCTACCTCGTGATGACTGGGTGTTGTGTGATGTCCTTAGGTTAGTTAGGTTTAAGTAGTTCTAAGTTCTAGGGGACTGATGACCATAGATGTTAAGTCCCATAGTGCTCAGAGCCATTTGAACCATTTTTTTTGTTCATTTTTCTCGTGTACTGTTACAGAGTGGAAAGGTCGAGAAATAGTCTGAAAGTGGTTCTGTGAATCCCGTGCCAAACACTTCAGTGTGAATTGAAAAGTACTCGTGTATAAGGTATGGCCAACTGGAAAAGGACATCTTTGCTGTAGCGGCGTCGTATGTAATCTCATTGGGTGAATGGGTTTTACTGAGAAGCGTGGTGCTATTTCCAGTTGCACAAGCGGGGTTACCGGCTTCGAAACAATTTACTCTTTTATGAAGAATTGATTCCGCAGCTAGTTGCATGATGTATTCCTCCCGATTACCACAAAGAGTGGTTATCCATTTTCATCGTCCAGAAAAGGAGTAA
Source organism: Schistocerca serialis cubense (assembly GCF_023864345.2). Taxonomy (NCBI): domain Eukaryota; kingdom Metazoa; phylum Arthropoda; class Insecta; order Orthoptera; family Acrididae; genus Schistocerca; species Schistocerca serialis. The sequence goes on from NC_064640.1 coordinate 1,006,608,190, forward strand.
AATTCACAAATTTATCGCATGATGAAAGAGGTGTACGGAGAGCAATGTCTTACACCTTGCACAATATTTCGGTGGCGTCAACGCTATGAGGAGGGACGTGTAAACATCGGGGACATAGCACGCCTTGCGCAGGCGCACGTTTTCACTAGTGCCACGACTTCGGCTGTGGAGAGGCTCATACAGACGAATCGTCGGATCAGCACACGTGACACTGCTGCTGGTCTGTCGATAAGCAAAGGAAAGGTGTATCACAAAATCCACGAGAAGCTTCGCTATGGCAAGCACCTTTCAGAGAACTAGAAGACGGTGAGAATGGGTATTTGGTTGAGCCAAATGTTGAGATACGAGGAGCAAGCTGCGCATTTCATTGCCCAGTTTATGGCAGACGATTAAACGTGGTGTGTCCACTTCGACTATGCCTCCAAACGGATGAGGCTAGAGTGACGGCATCCCGGCCCTCATCGTCCAAAACACAATCTCACTCTGCCTCGAGGTCCGGAAAAGTGATTCTCTGTTTCTGTTTCGAAGAAGAAGGACCTCTACTCATCGACTGGCTACTACGGGGTGCAACTGTTAACGCCGAGCAGTATTGCATCTCGTTTCCGACGCTCAAACAGGCCATCAAGAACAAGGCATGGGCCAGCTCCCGAATTGGGTATTGCTTCTCCAGGACAACGCTTGGTCACCTGTGGTCAAGAAAACTCTCGAGTTACTGCAAATATCTCGACGGGAGGTCCTTGAACATCGTTCTTACAGCCCCAATATCTCCCAGTGTGACTGTAGCCCTTGAAGGACGGCGTGGAAAACTGGGCGAGGTATCTGTCATCATCGCAACAAGGTCGCGCAAACTTGTCCGATCTCCCGCGTGCCGGCCGAACGCACTCATCTGCAATGTTGGAACGTGTGGACACTCTCATTCTGGGTGTCCGCAAACTAGATTCCAATGACCCCATTGCCTCACCTCCGATCACCAAACTTGATATGCTACCGCACCTACACAAACACACCCTTCTATCCCTGCATCTACACACACTCTATATCCTATGTCTAAGCAACTTCAACCAACTCCCAGACAATGAGATCCGCCTGCCAGACAATGAGATCCGCCTCCTACCAACTTAAATCTTCCCCACCCACTCCACCGTCTTTATTTCCACTATCCGCTTCACCTCCTACCTATCATCTCCACAGTTTCCCCGCCTAACATACCCCTATCTCCTTACCCACACCCCTCAACCTCTCTCGAACATATTCTCTCCTCCCACAATACTTCTCACCCTTCAGATTTTAAGTGAAACTGCAGTGTTTCAGTGCTTTTTTCACAGAAGAATATCACCTCATCGCAATTGCTTTTTTTTTAGTTGTATGTATTTTTCGTCCTTTTATCTATCCGTCCTTGATATTTTTAATTTAAAACGTAAGCAATCTTCATTTTTTCTATCATCTTTGTTATATCTTTACGAATGCTCTTGGCTGAAGAGCGAAGTATTGTACCACTGACAGCCTATCCCGGTCCATATGAGGTGTGGGGGATGAAATAACAATAAAGAAAAAAAATGATTCGAGGTGATCGACGGATCACAATCAAACACCTCGCTGCTCGATTGGACGTCTCTGTTGGTAGTGCTGATACACTCATCCACCACTTGAGTCACTCAAAGGAACAGCCAGGATCTCGCACCTTCCGACTTCCATCTGTTTGGCCCAACGAAGGATGCATTCATCGGAAAGCATTACGTGGATGGTGTGGAGTTTATTGATGCAGCAAGACGTTTCTCCGACGTCGACGAGTAGAGTAGTACCACGCGGACATACAGACCCTTCCAATAAGGAGACGCATTGAACTGAGGTATGTTGGAAAATTAGGTTTTGTAGCCAGAAGAATGGGAAATAATATGGTGTAATGGAATCCTGAATAAAACCAACCTCCTTTCAGAAAAAAAGTATCGTATTACTTATTGAATGCCACACGTAATGGCCATTGGCGCTGTTACACCAAAGGGAGTGAGTGGCTTCATTGTAGAAACTCTTGGGTTGCTGACTGGAACGCACCTCCTTTACAGACGCCATTTTGTAGACTACGCATTGCGCCGCCATTTATCGGAATTCCACGAAACTATAGGGGCTGAAGCGGGAATACGAGTATTCCACGACAAACCACAGAAAATTCGGTCCTTTTTTCAACCGAAACTGGCCGATAAAAACCATGCATTGCATTATTTATGGAATGCCGCTCGTATGTATAGCTGTACTGTTGCACATGAAATGTAGTTGTAAAATAATTATTAAATTTTTTGACAGACAGTTGCAGTCTCATTTTCATTTGGGCACACCTTACAAAATAATGTGGATATACACTACTGGCCATTAAAATTGCTACACCAAGAAGAAATGCAGATGATAAACGGTTATTCATTGGACAAATATTTTATACTACAACTGACATGTGATTATATTTTCACGCAATTTCGCTGCATAGATCCTGAGAAATCAGTACCCACAACAACCACCTTGGCCGTAATAACGGCCATGATACGCCTGGGCATTGAGTTGAACAGAGCTTGGATGGCGTGTACAGGTACAGCTGTCCATGCAGCTTCAACACGATAACACAGTTCATCAAGAGTAGCGACTGGCGTATTGTGACGAGCCAGTTGCTCGGCCACCATTGACCAGAAGTTTTCAATTGAGAGATCTGGAGAATGTGCTGGCCAGGGCAGCAGTCGAACATTTTCTGTATCGAGAAAGGCCCGTACAGGACCTGAAACATGAAATCGTGCATTATCCTGATGAAGTGTAGGGTTTCACAGGGATCGAATGAAGGGTAGAGCCACGGTCGTAATACATCTGAAATGTAACGCCCACTGTTCAAAGTGCCGTCAATGCAAACAAGAGGTGACCGAGACGTGTAACGAATGGCACCCCATACCATGACGCCGCGTGATACGCCAGTATGGCTATGACGAATACACGCTTCCAATGTGCGTTCACCGCGATGTCGCCAAACACGGATGCGACCATTATGATGTTGTAAACAGAACCTGGATTCGTCCGAAAAAATGACGTTTTGCCATTCGTGCACCCAGGTTCGTCGTTGAGTACACCATCGCAGGCGCTCCTGTCTGTGATGCAGCGTCAAGGGTAACTGCAGCCACGGTCTCCGAGCTGATAGTCCATACTGCTGCAAACGTCGTCGAACTGTTCGTGCAGATGGCTGTTGTCTTGCAAACGTCCCCATCTGTTGACTCAGGGATCGAGACGTGGCTGCACGATCCGTTACAGCCATGCGGATAAGATGCCTGTCATCTCGACTGCTAGTGATACGAGGCCGTTGGGATCCAGCACGGCGTTCGGTATTACCCTCCGGAATCCACCGATTCCATATTCTGCTAACAGTCATTGGATATAGACCAACGCGAAAAGCAATGTAGCAATACGATAAACCGAAATCGCGATAGGCTACAATCCGACCTTTATCAAAGTCGGAAACGTGATGGTACGCATTTCTCCTCCTTACACGAGGCATCACAACAACGTTTCACCAGGCAACGTCGGTCAACTGCTGTTTGTGTATGAGAAATCGGTTGGAAACTTTCCTCATGTCAACACGTTGTAGGTGTCGCCACCGGCGCCAACCTTGTATGAATGCTCTGAAAAGGTAATCATTTGCATATCACAGCATCTTCTTCCTGTCGGTTAAATTTCGCGTCTGTAGCACGTCATCTTCGTGGTGTAGCAATTTTAATGGCCAGTAGTGTAGATTAAGATTGGACATCAAACTCGACCTTACGTTCACCGGTTTATCGCATGAACTTCGTGGAAATGGATAGAAGAGGGAAAGGGGGAATGGAAGGCGGACAGATCCGCGGCGAGTGTCGAGGGGAGCGCGAGGAAGCCGTGGACAGCACCGGAAGGCGGCGGCCGCTTGTCATTCTGCAGCGCGGCGCGGCGCGCGCCATGTGAGTGACCGGACGGCGGGGCCAGCAGTCTGCGGCGCGCTCTCCTCGCAACACGACGGACGGCACGGGCACCGCGGGCTCACTGCTACAGAAGTGTTGCCGGAACTGATCTACGCTAGCAAACGTACTCGTTGAAGCATTGCAACTGTTATGGCCGTGTGAAATACAGGTAATTTCTTTCGTTGTTGTGGTCTTCGTTCTGAAGACTGCAGCTTTCCACGCTCGTCCAAGCCTATTTGTCTCTGCATAACTATCGCAAAACCTGCTTACTGTATTCAGGAATTGCTGTCCCTCTACAATCCTCCCCCCCCCCCTTCCAAACCGCCCACCTCCCTTCACACTTCCCTCAATTACTGCCTCAGGATATGTCCTATCAACCGATTCCCTCTTATAGTCAAATTGTTCCATAAATTTCTTTTTTCCAAATTCGATTCAGTAGCTCCTCTTTAGTTATTCGATGTATCAATCTTATTTTCTATATTTTTCTATAGCACCGCATTTCAAAAGCTTCTGTTTTCTTCTTCTGTGAACTGCTTATCGTCCGCGTTTCACTTCCGTATAAGGCTGCATCCCAAACAAATACAGTTAAATTTATATTAGATGTTAACAGATTCCTCATTCTCGGAAATGCTCTTCTTACTATTGCTAGTCTATATTTTATATCCTATCTGTTTCGACCACCGTAATCTATTTTGTTGCACAAATAACAGAACTAACATGCTGTTTTTAGTGTCTGATATCCTAATCTAACTCCTCGCATCGCCTGAGTTAATTCGATTTCACTCCATTATCCTAGTTTTGCTTTTATTGAGATTCATCTTATAATCACTTTTGAACACAATGTGTCCGTTCATACGTGTTTCTAGATCCACTGACCGAACTACAATGCTATCGACAAACCATGAAGTTTTTATTTTTTCTCCGTGAACTTTAATCCCCTTTTGAAAATTCTCTCTTGTCACATTTTCTGATTGCTCAATGTCCAGACTGAATAACATCTGGGATAGGTTACGACCCTGTCTCACTCTCTTCTCCTAGTCTCTGTATAAGTTGTAAATAATCTTTCGTATCCTGTATTTCATTCCCGCTACCTTCGGAATTTCGAAGAGTGTATTCCAAAAAGGAAGGAAGAGTGGGCTTTAACGTCCCGTCGACTTCGATGTCATAAGAGATGAAGCACAAGCTCGAAACGATTCAAGGATGGGGAAGGAAATCAGCCGTGTCGTTTCAAAGGAATCATCGCGGCATTTGCCCGGAGAGATTGAGAGAAAACTTAGATCAGAATGGTCGGACGCAGATTTGAATCGTCGTCCTCCCGAATGCGAGTCCAGTGCGCTAAGCACTGCCCCACGTCGCTCGGCAAGAGTGTATTCCAGGCAACATAGTCCAAAGGTTGTAAATGCTATAAACAGAGGTTTGCCGTTCTTCAGCCTATCTTCTAGGGTATGTTGTATGGGCAGTCTCGCGTGTTCCCGCATTTTTCCAGACACCAAGCTGATCTTCCACCAGTTTTTCCATTCTTCCACGAACAATTCCTGTTAGTATTCTGTTATTAAACTGATGATTCGGTAGTATTCACAGCTGTAAGCATATGCCTTATCTGGAACTGGAATTATTCTATTCTTTCTGAAGTCTGAGAGTATTTCGCCTGTGTCTTATATCTCGTACACCCGATGGAATAGTTTTGTCACGGCTGGATCTCCCAAGGATCACAGAAATTGTTAGGTAATAATATCTATTCCAGGGACTTGTTTCTAAGTCAGATCGGAACATCAGTTTCTCACAATTATTTACTTTTTTCAACAAAACAGAGCTATTACTTTGTTGTAAGATATCACCGTCGCCTTCGGCTGTTAAAATTATTTATGATGAAATTCGATATTGTAGTTTTAGAAGGTAATTTCTTAGTGAAACTGAGACAATAGCCAGTCATCGCAATTGCATTTTAGCAACGTGGGGTCGTTTTCAGTTTTAAAACTGGAAAGTTCTTCACTAAATAGTATCCAAAGCTGTCAACGTTAGTATAGTGTTGTACATAGAGTGTACTTCAAAAATTGCGTCAAAGCACTACTTTTCATTTTTTCCTTGCACCGTATGCAATATGAAACATGAAAATCGAGCTCCGTGTTTGACACAATGAATTCAGCTGACTGCAACATGGGAGACGGGAAAGAAGGGGGGGACTGTCAAATTCCCTACGAGCCATCTTCATTCAGTGCAGTGCCGGGATCAGTCTTCTGAATAATCTACGGCTGGTTTCGTTGACTATTGTTTTACGATCCGAGTTTGCACCCTGTCTCAACGACGACGGTACGTTGAATAGCTTATGTACTGCACGACAACCCTACTGTAATGTAAGATGTGGTACTTACGTGCCGAACAAAACCCATTTCTTCATATTTGACAGATTATTGGCTGGGAAACTCAGTGACTTTATAAGTACTAACTATAAACTTTTTCAGTCATATGCTCACGTAAATGCTCGTGCAGATGTCTAATGATGTTCATACTTACGCCAGTTCTAACGCTGATCAGAAACGTACCCGTGGAAGCTATGCATTATATAAAACAAATAATTTTTAAGAATCGAAGATGTAGTTGTGGACGTCCATCTGAGTTAACGGTTCTGCTTTTCAGCACAGTTTCTCGACTGCTGACCAAATCGTCTTCGTGTGGGTCTGCGAGAAATTGTTGATGTGCTTTCTGCCCTTCACGTTAGTATTAGACTGGAATGAACTTTATAGATACTTACTCACATTCTACTATGAACAACGAAATGTCTACATTGTACTACTGCAATTTCTACCATTTAGGCATTTTCATGTGGAACATAGCGCAGTTGCAAAAGCAACGTGTACATGCAGAACTGACTCGTTTCACTTGTATAGTAACACGCACATAGCACTTGTGCACTTTGTTTCAAAAATATTCATCCGATTTCACCGGAAATAAAACAGAAACTTAGGGAAAATGTACCTCTCACGTAGTTCTATAAAGGTCTTATTTTCTAAAGAACCATCAGAGTTTACAAGTGAATGTCTTTCTTCTTTATAATTACGTTCATTTATTTATTTACGCATGTTTCAATTAGCAGGTTTTCTTTTACTTTCCACAAATGTTCAGTGTTTCCTCTACCTGGCACACGGAAAACACAAAGATGGCAGTCGAAATCATCTCATACTATTGCGAGTATGTGTGGAGCTACTGTATTCACAGCAAATAGCAGTGACTGATTATTGTCTTGCGAGGACGTGCTGAAAAGTAATGCCTCCGAGCCGGCCGCTGTGGCCGAGCGGTTCTAGGCGCTTCTGTCCGGAACCGCGCTGCTGCTACCGTCGCAGGTTCGAATCCTGCCTCGGGCATGGATGTGTGATGTCCTTAGGTTAGTTAGGTTTAAGTAGTTCTAAGTCTAGGGGACTGATGACCTCAGATGTGAAGTCCCATAGTGCTTAGACCAATTTTTGAATGCCTCCGAATTTTAAAAGTAAAAACTCTTAAGGCTTTTTAAATAAAACAAACGTTATTAACGTTTTACATATTTGTGCTACATATTTTCAGCCCTCCGCCTCTAGAGGGCTTCGAATTGTAGCGGGTAACATGGCGGTGTGTAACGTGAATATGTAGGTGCGTGAGAAACAGCATGCTGTAATTGAGTTTCGGATTATAAGAGTTCGCCCATTCGTGGAGCACCCTCTATTTCTACATGATAATGCCGGACCACACTCGAGGGCTGCGACATCTGCAACAATTCCTTGTGTTCGCTATCGTCCATCATCCACTTTGCAGTCCTGACTTGGCGCAATCCGATGAGGTTGTGGCTCCGTCAACGAAGGCAAACATTCTACAGTGACGGTATCAACAAACTGGTATCTCCTTGAGAGAAATGTGTTCGTCTCCAAGCTGACCATTTTGAGAAATTAAGATGCAGACACGAAGAATAAAGATGTAAGGTATTAATAACGTTTGTTTTATTTAAGGAGCTATACGTAACGAAAAACGCCTTTCACAGCCAATCCAGTGTTGAGGCCGTTCATTTCTCTTACATGTTGGTGCCAGCGCGGTGGTGCCCTGACCTCCTGAGAAATGAAATTTTCGGCTTGTTCTCACAGATGCGAAAAGCTAGAGCTCCACCACAATAACGGGGAAATGAACGAGCGAGTAGTGTAAATATATCAAGTAGATACCTTCCGGCAACCACAAGAACCGGCAACTTACAAGGTAGCCTTTTAGTTTCGAAACGTAGGTTAGAATTTACCCCAAATTTCTACCTTCATTCATGTAGAAAATATCATCGTGTGAAACAGGATGAATCCGTTTGAAATATCAGGTTTTATAAAACAACACTTTCCAATTTTTTTTTGCTTTAGCACAAGTCAAAATTTTTACATGTAACTAATCCATTGTATCATAATATAACTGCGATCTACATTACCCTATGTAAGTGAAATTATTCAGTTCTGTACGTAAACTTTGTTTTTTTTGCAGTTGGGCTATGTTCCACTTGAAAATGGCTGAACGGCGAAAACTTCAATCGTGAATTTTATAAATAAATGGACCCAACAGTCAAAGGCGACAATGATATCTTTCGAAAAACCTTATGGGACCTTTCAAGAAAACTTATGAGACTATGAGCCCCAGGTAACAAAAAATAGTCGTGACTGATTTCGAGCAGAAGATTCACCTTCAGACATTTCGTTGTTGATCGTAGGGTGTAAGCTGGATTGTAGGGTGCGGGCTGCTCTGTCAGATGCCGACGCAAAAGACAGAAAGCACATTAACAGCTATGGCTCGCAGCTCAGTCGAAAAATGGAATCGTCAGCTCAGACAGGCGTCCACAACTATCTCTTCTGTCGATAAAAAATGTTTATATAATGCATAGTTCCCACGGATACGTTTTTGATCAGCGTTTGAACTACTTTAAATTGGAATATGATTATACATTTGCACGAGTAAAAATGTGAGCATACGCCCGCAATAAATTTTACAGTTAAAAGTTACGTGCTCACTGATTTTCTCTAGCAATGATCTGGCAAATATAAACAAATGAATTTTTATCGACACATTTGTGCCACTTCTCACAGTTCAGTAGGGTTGTCGTGCAGTGGAAAATTTACTCAACATCCCGTCGTTGAGAAGACGGAGAATAAACTCGGATTGTACAAGAAAATGCCCTGAATTATTCAAAAAATGATCTCGTAAATCTACGTCTACATCTACATGTACACGGATACTCTGAAAATCACACCTAAGTGCCTGCCAGAGGGTTCATCGAACCACTTTAACAATAACTCTGTATTATTCCACTCTCTAACAGCGGAAGAAAACGAACATCTATATCTTCCGTGCGAGCTCTGATTTCCCTTATCTCATTATGATGATCGCTTCTTCCTATGTCGGTCGGCATCAACAAAATAGTTTCGGATTCGGAGCAGAAAATTGGCGATTGAAATTTCGTGAGAAGATTCCGCTGCAACGAAAAACGCCTTTGTTTTAATGATGTCCACCCCATACCCTGTATCACGTCAGTGACACTCTCTCCCCTATTTCTCGATAATGAAGCCGCTTGTGATGTACAACGTCAACACGACGTCAAGATGGCTACAAGGGAATTCGACCCCCTCCACGACCCACCCCGTCCCCCACGCTGCAGTTGGTTGAACACTATACTACACCGCGCCACTTAGCTCGGTTTCAATGTTTCACACTGCATACAGTGAAATAAAAAGAAACGGAAAGTAGTTTTTATCGGGATAATTTTTAAGTACACTCGATGTATAACACAATACTCACTTTAACAACCTGCGCTGCTATGTAACGAAGAGCATTCGAGTTTTGAAACTGAAGACGAATCTACGAATTTACAACACAGCAAATAATATTGGTTGGTTATCGTATTCATTTCAATATGAAATAAGCTTCGGAAGAGTGCTTGTATTGTTGCTAGTGGCCTTCAGTTTACGCAGCGGGACTACCCTTACTGGCGACAGTGAGGTTGAAACGTTTTGTACTAGTTCTGTTATATATAGGCATAAATAGACATTTTCCCTTCGTCGTCTTCATCTTATAGATTAGACTCTTACCCAAATACTGCTATCGGCATGGATACATTTTCCTGCTCTCTATGATCACGCATGGACTGAGGTTTCTCTGCGTGATTGACATAAGATATATTTAGGCATAGGATCCAGATGGGAAACATATTAACGCCATTGCTCGAAGATCCTGACGAAGATGATTTAGTTAGTAGTTGAAGAATTGTGCCGGAAAACAAAATCGTCATCCCAGACGGACGTCTATAAGTACATCAATCCATAACAAAGTTTTAAATTTACATAACTCATATCTTCCACGGGTATGTTCCTAGTTATCTGTTTTTAATTGAAAAAAAAAATAAAGCTATTTGTATGAGGATGAAAGGCAGTGTTTCCTAATTAGAGGCAGACTGGACTGAAGTTCGAGCGAGTGATCTTTGTTTCTAACTGTGATGCCTGATCGCGCTACGAGAAGTGCTAAACTGTGAAACTGACTGTATATGAGGAACTATTCTTTTAGTTGTGTCTCATAAAGATAGGAAAATTACATTTATAACTCTAATAGAACTGCCCAAGGCTTGTAGATACGTATCTATACGCCAGCTACCACAGAAGACGTCGGTGTAAACGTCGGTATCGCTAAAAAATAAAATGAAATTGTCGAGGTTGTCTAAGAAGCTAGTCTTAGGTGTGTTTTGGTTCAAATGGCTCTGAGCACTATGGGACTTAACATCTTAGGTCATCAGTCCCCTAGAACTTAGAACTACTTAAACCTAACTAATCTAAGGACATCACACACATCCATGCTCGAGGCAGGATTCGAACCTGCGACCGTAGCGGTCACGCGGTTCCGGACTGCAGCGCCTAGAACCGCACGGCCACCACGGCCGGCTTAGGTGTATTTTACTGATTTGTGGGAAGGTAGACGTAACGCCATGTCGGTATGTTCTCAATTGGTTGATAGCCAGTTTTAACTGCTCCATATCGCGTAGGTCACGTGAAAATACGCAACTATACTTTAGCGGTGAAAAGTGTTAGTAATATACTACAACATTCCAAATTAAAGCACAGCAGTGTCCCAGTTTCTAAAAAGTGGAGAATAATCAGAAAAAGAGGGAAAGAGAAGAGAATCATAAACAGTCGTCAAGATCTCCGCAGAAACCAGTATTGCGCGATCCGTATAAGATACATAGTTCAAAGAAGAAGAAAATAGTAGTACACTAGACCCATAATATGTGTATTGTTGGTGCACTCTTGTGACTGTTCCGAGACACGAGATATTTTCGTCGTAGGCCAGTGCCCAGTCGTGTATCGGAGTCTCAGAGCAGCTGATCCGTGTGCCAAACGGCCGGCAGTATGAATCCAGTTCACGGCAATGGAGAACGAGCCACGGTATTGTAGCGTCACCAACATCGAGGTGAACCATGACTGAAAGGGGAAATAAGCTACTTGCAGATGATTCCTGCTTCAGTTTCTTAAACGATTCTGAACGCACGTTAGTCACGAATGGAAGTACTGACGGGAACATCGTTACTGTAGCGAGGAGGCATCACGTAGGATGGGCGTACGAGGCTCGATATCTTTGTTGATTGTTGGAGGAATTCTGTTACCGCACCGGCCGGTGCGGCCGAGCGGTTCTAGGCGCTTCAGTCTGGAACCGCGCGACCGCTACGGTCGCAGGTTCGAATCCTGCCTCGGGCATGGATGTGTGGATGTCCTTAGGTTAGTTAGGTTTAAGTAGTTCTAAGTTCTAGGGGACTGATGACCATAGTAGTTAAGTCCCATAGTGCTGAGAGCCATTTGAACCACTATTTTTTGTTAAGTCCCATATTGCTCAGTCATTTGAACTATTTGAACTGTTACGGCACAGAAATAAGAGATAATGTACTCCAGTCGCATATCAAACTCTACAGTGGTCCAGTTGGTGTAGACTTCCTGGTCTTGCGCGAAAATAGCGGACCGAGCGAGGTGGAACAGTGGTTAGTGTGCTGGCGCACGTTTTCGGCAGCATACCGGCCGGCACTAGGAAACATTGTGTAACAGGCGCTGAACTAAGCGCGCCTATGACAAGAGAAGACCCAGACACGTTCCCAGGCTACGCTCCGACAGCTGCCTCTGGGCGGCGTGTATATAGGCGGCCGTCGCCGACCGAGCTGTCTCATCCTCTCAATCTGTCTCAGTACCCCAATACGTCGCATCGGGACTCTGGTCGTATTGAACTTCAACAGGTCGCATTATGCTCTAGTCTTCCACAGTGATGGTCGTCGCCTCGCACCGTGAGGTTGGTTGGTTGTTTCGGGGAAGGAGACCAGACAGCAAGGTCATCGGTCTAATCGGATTAGGGAAGGACGGGGAAGGAAGTCGGCCGTGCCCTTTGAAAGGAACCATCCAGGCATTTGCCTGGAGCGATTTAGGGAAATCACGGAAAACCTAAATCAGGATGGCCGGACGCGGGATTGAACCGTCGTCCTCCCGAATGCGAGTCCAGTGTCGCACCGTGAGGGATCGTTAGTCATTGCATACAGTTGTGGCACGGATAAGATTCAAGAAGTAGTACAATGTGATTGCTGTGAACCACAGAACTTCAGATAGGACATCATTGAAGTTAAGTACTTAATTGGTTTCTGTAGCGAAGTATATTTTGACCACGTGTGCATTTTGTGTTGTGGTGAGAGGAAAATGGCCATCCTCTCCTCCTCCAGCCAGGAACCACAAAACATCACAGCGGCGCACAGCCACAATAGTTAGCGCACTGGATTCGCATTCGGGAGGACGGCGTTTCAAACCCGCGTCCGGCCATCCTGATTTTGGTTTTCCGTGATTTCCCTAAATCGATTCAGGCAAATGCCTCAAGAGAGGCAGAAAATCAGATATGCAAACACATGTAAAAATGCATTTGAAATTGAGAAATTCTCGCCACGCTTTGTACTAAGCATAAAAAAATAAGTAACTGTTGCAGTTTTCATTATTTAAACCGCGAATGACACAGTTGCGAGCTTTCCTGAAACATCTAATATGATGAACGAAATTAAGAAGAATTGGAGTTTAAAGTTACGTCGACGACATGCCATTAGAGATGGAACGCATGCTCATATTGTGGAAGGAACGGGAAGGAAATCGGATGTGTCCTTTCTGATGAACCACTTACATCTACATACATATACCGCAAGCCACTACACGGTGCTTGACAGAATATAACTTGTGCTTCAGAATATAACTTGGTTCCATTCGGAAGTGGACGAGGGAAAAACGACTACGTATATGCTCCCGTATGAGCCCTGATTTTCCTTGTCTTCGTTGTTCTTATGCGAAATATAGGTTGGTGGCAGTAGGATCGTTCTGCAATCTGTCGGAAACTTTCTCAATAGTGTTTGGCGAAAGCAACGTCATCTTCCATCCAGGGAGCCCCATTTGACGTCACGTAACGTTTCCATGGTACTCGTGTGTTGATCGAACCTGCTGGTAACAAATGTAGCAGCACCGTCTGAATTATTTCGATGTCTTCCTTTAATGTGACCTGACGGGTATCCGAAACACTCGAACAGCACTCAGTAAAGGGCCGCATAAATGTTCGACTCGTTGTGTAGTTTATAAATGAGCTACAGTTTCCTAGAATTATTCCAATAAACCAAAGTCGACCACTCACATCCCCTACAGCCGACCTCATGTGCTCGTTCCATTCCATTTCACTTTGCAACGTTAGGCCCGATATTTAATGGAAGTGACTCTGGCAAGCAGCATAACACAAACTCACTATTCAAACATTGCGAGATTGTTCATCTTACTTTTGTACATGAAATGATATTTTTCCACATTTACAGCAAGATGTCATTCATCACATCATTTCGGCATTTGCCATAAACATTTTAGCGAAACCACAAAGAACCTACATCTGAAAGACCGAACGGGTCATTTAAACCACCGTCCTCCATCGCACAGATTCCTAAGCAATGTCTTCTGATAGTATCCTAAAGAGCATGCCTGAGGTGCAGAATACAGAGCCAACCTCGTCAGCAAGTAGTTTTTCTTCCGAAGACAACGGCGGAGACAGCTTCCGAAGTTTTATTCGAAATGACATGGCTGTAATAACGAAAAGGTTTTGTTTTGTAATTACATATTTTGGTCATTATTATATGTCAAATGTCTTGTAATTTTCACTCGTCCTGTGACATTTTTTAAAACCGTTTAGACATATACTGCGGACTTTATTGTACTTTGGTGTACGAAGAAAAGTTCAGTAATTTGTAGGTGAAAAATAAAACAAGTGCGGGAGCGTGTTTCATGTTACATGTCGTCTGCTTACGTAGCAACCGATTAAGTGCTATCATATACCTCACTCATGCACAGTAAACAATGTTTAGGGACGGTATGGGGATCATGTTATATGTGTAGCTGAGATTAGTAAATGACTGATAATTTTTTAGCATTGTAATGCTGTGTCTCTGATGTTGAGATTATTTGAGCAATGTAATGTTGTGTCCTTTGTGTTACGAATAATAAATGATAGTATCCCATAGAGAGTAACACAGGAACACGCAGTGTAATTTGAGAAACTGTACGCCGCCTGTAGTAGTCTGTCTTGCCAATCAGTACGAGAGATCACAGTATTTGCAGCTACCTCACTTCAGCATTTTGGGATGTAAGTGAGTCGCTTGTAGAGTCTAACAACCATGCAGCTTTCTGCTTTCACCCACGTGATATTCATTATCTACCACTCTTGTTCTTCTTCGGAATCCTCTTTCCAATTCTGAGGGATGCTCAGTTTCAAACTACGGAATTTGTGACATCATAGTTATCTCTAGTCTTATTGCTTGAAGAGTAATATCTACCACTGTTTTCTGGACTGTTGACGAAACGACGGTATCTTAGAGGGTAGAATTTTGGATGTGAATGTCGCATACTCCACTCACTGTAGATCGCCTAATATTTAATTTGGTAAAGTACACTCACGTTACTAATTCAACTTCTTAAACCTTTCCATTTTTGTTTGTCTTCTGCGAATAATTCCCTTCTATGGTTTTTAACAGTGACTGGGTCCATAGCGATCTATGTTAGCTTAGACAGCAGTTAGCATATAATTTACATGCTTTATATGTATATAACGATTTTTAAGTTTCCAAACGAAGAGGTGTTTAATCAGTTACCTTTTTAAATCTTTCTTATAGTCTTACCGTCTTGACGTTATTTTCAACGCGAAGTTACTGTTTAATCCTTCTTGCGATCTAAGAAACTGTCATAAAAACAATATATTTTCCGGAACTCTAATACACTTACGCTTTAGAACATTAGTTCAAGCGTTCTGTAACTAAAATACAACCCACAACGGCATCCACGTTTTCCATGCTGTGGAACTGTGTTGTGTAGTTGGCCGTACTTGGTTGTCTACGTAGGATAATAAAGCCGAGTGCTCCTCAAATAAATGTATGCAAGTCTCTTTCCACTTTGCCAGTTACCTTTTTGACAATACAAGATGTGGAAATTTATTTTAATGATCTGGTTTTGTGCTTTCTAACAGCACTTACTAGTGGCTAAAAGTTCTCATTTTAAAGTCGTACAGGCGACCGTTGTGGTCGAGCGGTTCTACGCGCTTCAGTTCGGAACCGCGCTGCTGCTACGGTCGCAGGTTCGAATCTTGCCTCGGGCATGGATGTGTGTGTTGTCCTTAGGTTAGTTAGGTTTAAGCAGTTCTAAGTCTAGGGGACTGACGACCTCAGATGTTAAGTCTCATAGTGCTCAGACCCATTTGAACCATTTTTTAAAAGTCGTACACATTTGTATGAATCTTGTCATTTCAACTGTAATTGAAATGCTCGTATTAATCACGAGCAAAAATATAATTTATTAAAATGTTTTTTATGGTATCCGAGCTAGCAAGTTCGGAAAGCAGCCTGGTTTATCTAGATCAGTCTTGAATTGCACTGTGGAGCACTCCTCAACGTAAACTGATGCATGGGTACTGACTTTTTTGTAATGTACAGGTGGTGTATAAAAAATATCGAAACACCGTGAGAAATGCATTCCTGAACATAAATGTAAGATTGCATGTTGCAATCTTGTACAAGGACGCGCTGAAAAGTAATGCTTCCGAATTTTTTATTCTGTCTTCAATATCGATTGAGGTATTACATGTTATGCAAATTACTCAGTCGACGTTCTCGCTTCGCTGACGCAAGTTGCAACATTCCGCTGCTAGAGGCCTCCGAATTCTAGTATGTAACATGGCGGCGCGTAACATAACTACGTCAGTATGTGAGGAACAGCACCCAGTAATCGAGTATCGAATTCGAAGAGTTGGTTCACACACAGAGCACCCTCTCCAGCAGCATGACAGTGCAAGACCACACAGAAGCGTTGCGGCCTCCGCAATAATTCAACGCCTTGGGTTCAGTGACATCGATCATCATCCATACAGTCCCGACTTGGCCCCATCCGATATTCACCGATATTCATCTGTTTTCAGACCTTAAAGAACACCTTCGAAGACTTCACTTTGACAGTGATGAACCAGTTGAAGCAGAGGTGAGATTGTGGCTGCGTCAGTAAACTCGAACGTTCCAGTGACAGTATCAACAAACTGGTCTCTCATTGGAAGAAATTTATTCGTCGCCAGGGTAACTACGTTGAGAAATAAATGTGTAGACTTTAAGAATAAAGATGTAGAATGTTTATGAAGTTCGTTTTATTCAAAAATCTTTGAGTTTTAACATAAAAAATTCGGAGGGATTACTTTTCCGCACGCCCTTACAGCTATACAAATGTTATTACACAGTGCAGGCTGTACACTATAAAATGCTGTAGAGCATAATGCACTGAAGCGCCAAACAAGCTGGTATACGCATGCGTATTCAAATACAGAGATATTTAAAAATGGAAAATACGTCGCTGCGTTCGGCAACGCCTATATAACACAAGTGTCTGGCGCAGTTGTTAGGTCAGTTACTGTTGCTACATTGGCAGGTTATCGAGATTTAAGTGTTGTCTGAACGTGGTGTTATAGTCGGCGCACGAGTGATGGGACACAGCGTCTCCGAGGTAGCGATGAAGTGGGGGTTTTTCCGTACGACCATTTCACGAGTGTACCGTGAATATCAGGAATCTGGTAAAACATCAAATCTTCGGCATTGCTGCGGCCGGAAAAAGATCCTGTAAGAATGGGACCAATGACGATCGAAAAGAATCGTTGAACATGACAGAAGTGCAAGCCTTCCCCAAATTGCTACAGATTTCAATGCTGGGTCATCAACAAGTGTCAGCGTGCGAACCATTCATTGATATGGGCTTTCGGAGCCGAAGGCCAACTCGTCTACCCTTGATGAATGCACGACTCAAAGCCTTACGCCTCGCCTGGGCCCGTCAACATCGATATTGGACTGTTGATGACTGGAAACATGTTGCCTGGTTGGACGAGTCTCGTTTCATATTGTATCGAGCGGATGGACGTGAACGGATATGACAACCTCGTGAATCCATGGACTTTGCATGTCAGCAGGGGATTGTTCAAGCTGGTGGGGGCTCCGTAATGGTGTGGGGCGTGTGTAGTTGGAGTGATATGGGACCCCTGATACGTCTAGATACGACTCTGACATGTGACACGTACGTAAGCATCCTGTCTGATCACCTGCATCCATTCATGTCCCTTGTGCATTCTGACGGACTTGGGCAATTCCAGCAGGACAATGCGACACCCCACACGTCCAGAATTGTTACAGGGTGGCTCCAGCAACGCTCTTCTGAGTTTAAACACTTCCGATGGCCACCAAACTCCCCAGACATTAACTTTATTGAGTATATCTGGGATGTCTTGCAACGTGCTGTTCGGAAGAGATCTCCACTCCCTCGTGCTCTCACGGATTTATGGACAGCTCTGCACGGTTCATGGCGTCAATTCCCTCCAGCACTACTTCAGACATTAGTCGAGTCCATGCCACGTCGTGTTGCGACGCTTCTGCGTGCTCGCAGGGGCCTTGCCCACGATATTAGGCAGGTGTATCAGTTCCTTTGGCTTTTCTGTGTATTATACGTGTTCAGTTAACACGTAGTGTCACCACCTAATATACCACTGATAGAGCTGACCGGAGCAGTCTCACTTCAGTGCAGCGGCTGTCTCAAATTAGTCATTTGAGTTTTTTGCAATTATTACACATGCTTTCTATACATTCCCCCCCTCCCCCTCTCATTAAGTTCTGTACCACGAATTTTTTTACACTTTTCGCTTCAACAGAGTATGAGGCAAGAACAACGTGACGAACATGGAGGGTGCGTTCGTTAAAAGAATCGGGAAGAGAAATAATATTAATTAAATTAAATTTGCATATGTGCCTTGAAAGTGACAGGGTGTGTACCTGTCGAAATATCGGCGGTTAACACACTATATGCTAGGAAAAATTAAAGTTTCCGAGAATCTACGTATTCTGTCTTTTGTGCTAATAATAAAAATTGAACTTTTTTCGCCTTACATTCTACGAAACTGTACATAGATATTGTTGACCATAACAAGATGCATTAGTAAAAACTATTTTTGATGAATTAGTAAAGACGTGAGACTTACTAAGTAACACCATAGTACGGACTAAAACTGAGTTCTGACGATTGTAAAACTTGTCCACCATAAACAATTTTTGTCATGGAGTCGCAGTTCCTTTTTTCGCTCTCACTGTTATTTAGTTATTTATTTTCGTATCAGAAACTTAAATATTACATAGTTATGACTATATTACTTTCCCAAAACGTAGCCCTTTTAATGCATTTTCTGTTCGTTAACGAAATTCATCTTCTGTGCAGGAGGCAGGATACAGTCGGTAGTGAAGCTTATGATGAACAGTCTCTTCTTCTCCACAGTCACAGTGAATGTCATCTTGATCAGCGTAGGACCATCTTGCCAAATTAACCTTTCATCTGCCAACTCCATATCTTAGTTTATTCAGGGACTTCCTAGACGTCCATTTCTAATCATAGTCAGGAGGTAAAGTTTCAGAAACACTTTTCCAGCGAGGCGGAAGGTAGGTCGTAGCTCTCCATAATTGCAACCTAGCATTTTCAGCAGCGGTTCTAAGTGCCGTTGATGTTCTAAGGAAACTACTCCTTGACTTCAGCACTTGCGGCTGCGGTTCGTGCACATTCAGAGAATGGGGTCTCTCCTACCTCACTGTCTTTCTTTCCTCATTTGCTGCTATTCCTCTTCGAAAATGACGTGGTGTTATTAAAACCGTTGATACAATATCTTAAATTTAATTGGAAAATGCATAGCACAAGATTATATAAATGTTTGTTGAAGGTTAAAAATATGATTCCGTCGGTTCTGAAAACTGTAACATTTAATTTTTTTTACTGACATTCACTACAGGCGTGTTCCGGCTTGTAAACCTTTGTTAAGTGATACTTACATACAGGGTGTTACAAAAAGGTACGGCCAAACTTTCAGGAAACATTCCTCACACACAAAGAAAGAAAATATGTTATGTGGACATGTGTCCGGAAACGCTTACATTCCATGTTAGAGCTCATTTTGTTACTTCTCTTCAAACCACATTAATCATGGAATGCAAACACACAGCAACAGAACGTACCAGCGTGACTTCAAACACTTTGTTACAGGAAATGTTCAAAATGTCCTCCGTTAGCGGAGATACATGCATCCACCCTCCGTCGCATGGAATCCCTGATGCGCTGATGCAGCCCTGGAGAATGGCGTATTGTATCACAGCCATCCACAATACGAGCACGAAGAGTCTCTACATTTGGTACCGGGGTTGCGTAGACAAGAGCTTTCAAATGCCCCCATAAATGAAAGTCAAGAGGGTTGAGGTCAGGAGAGCGTGGAGGCCATGGAATTGGTCCGCCTCTACCAATCCATCGGTCACCGAATCTGTTGTTGAGAAGCGTACGAACACTTCGACTGAAATGTGCAGGAGCTCCATCGTGCATGAACCACATGTTGTAGTACTTGTAAAGGCACATGTTCTAACAGCACAGGTAGAGTATCCCATATGAAATCATGATAACGTGCTCCATTGAGCGTACGTGGAAGAACATGGGGCCCAATCAAGACATCACCGACAATGCCTGCCCAAACGTTCACAGAAAATCTATGTTGATGACGTGATTGCACAATTGCGTGCGGATTCTCGTCAGCCCACACATGTTGATTGTGAAAATTTACAATTTTATCACGTTGGAATGAAGCCTCATCCGTAAAGAGAACATTTGCACTGAAATGAGGATTTACACATTGTTGGATGAACCATTCGCAGAAGTGTACCCGTGGAGGCCAATCAGCTGCTGATAGTGCCTGCACATGATGTACATGGTACGGAAACAACTGGTTCTCCCGTAGCACTCTCCATACAGTGACGTGGTCAACGTTACCTTGTACAGCAGCAACTTCTCTGACGCTGACATTAGGGTTATCGTCAACTGCACGAAGAATTGCCTCGTCCATTGTAGGTGTCCCCGTCGTTCTAGGTCTTCCCCAGTCGCGAGTCATAGGCTGGAATGTTCCGTGCTCCCTAAGACGCCGATCAATTGCTTCGAACGCCTTCCTGTCTGGACACCTTCGTTCTGGAAACCTGTCTCGATACAAACGTACCGCGCCACGGCTATTGCCCCGTGCTAATCCATACATCAAAATGGCATCTGCCAACTCCGCATTTGTAAACATTGCACTGACTGCAAAACCACGTTCGTGATGAACACTAACCTGTTGATGCTACGGACTGATGTGCTTGATGCTAGTACTGTAGAGTAATGAGTCGCATGTCAACACAAGCACCGAAGTCAACATTACCTTCCTTCAATTGGGCCAACTGGCGGTGAATCGAGGAAGTACAGTACATACTGACGAAACTAAAATGAGCTCTAACATGTAAATTAAGCGTTACCGGACACATGTCCACGTAACATCTTTTCCTTATTTGTGTCGGAGGAATGTTTCCTGAAAGTTTGGCCGTACCTTTTTGTAACACCCTGTATACATGTGCGTCAGCAGTGTTTATACACTGAATACTTTTTCATTTTGGCATCCGTTTGCACCAACGGACATGTTAAATCATGGAGAGAGGGAATTTTTGTCTAAAACTTTGTCAGCTATATACATTATGAAGGAGATGACAAATGAATCTCAGCTGGTCAAGGTAAGAGTTGACCATCACGCTGGTACGTGTTAACTTGTCTTTTACGTAAATCATGTTTCAACTCATTCAGGATGCACGCGCTTGACAAAATTCTAGATTGTCACTGCAGAAATTGCCTGTCGACGCACATATCTACTAATGTTCGTGTACTAACGCGTGCCCGGTTGGAAATTTGTGCCAAACTGAAAAAGTGGTAAGAGCAGGAACGACGTTGCCGCATATGTGTGTGCAAGTTTCACTTGACGATGTCGTAAGATTTAAGAAAGTCGTGCAGTGAATGCCAATAAATGTTTTGGTTTTGGTAAAATGTTTACAGACGTTTTGAAATAATGACTTACCTTCAACAGATTCTTAGCTGGTGTGAAACCCAGCGTAAAAAATTATTATATTTATGTGTTATAATTTGGAAAACGTTTCTTATCGATAAAGTATGACGCTTGCAAACCTCTTGACTGTGTTGCAGATATCGTGGTCGTGATGTGGATGCTGATTGTCTGTACACTCAATGTTGTACACGCCAGTTTTCGCCGGTGAGTGGCAGTATTACAATTGGAACTATGGCTTGGCAACAGTGTTTTCGTTTTGCTCAAATAAGACTACTTTCCACTTCTCAACTAAGTATAGTAGCACGATACCTTTATTTGCAGTGGTTGTCTTTAGAAAGGGAGAGAATGAAGAACTAGCTTTACCTCTATGCGTTATATCATCTATCTCGGCTTGCAGGACAAAAAGTCATTTCCATCATGACTGCAGTATGCTATAGATCCTATGGACAATTTATGCAATGAATTTATCCAACTAACTAGTGTTGATTCATGATGTGCACTAGTAAGCATGATAAGGGATTTATCCTTCTCAGTATCGCACCAATCTTGTCCTCTTAACACGTTTAATCTATTTATATTTAAATGAATTTTCAGTCTGTGTTTGGCCGAACATAATGATAGTATTAAAAAGGAAAAACTTTTCCTAATGTTCCGCAAAACTATATTCATTTGGTTACGAACCGGCGTTGGGCTTCACAGACCCTCTTCAGGAGACAATCGAATATCGCAAACGCAGATAAACATGATGTGCGACCTAGACAGATTTTATTTATACAAAAATGATAGTGTTTAAAAAGGAAAATATTACAATAATCATATTAACTAAAAGAGGTAGGAAGGGGGTTAAACAAAGTTTTTATGTGGAGATGCATTTAACAAATGATCAGAAAAATAATGAAATTACAGTTTGAGTCCAGTATTTGTAACAAAAACTTAATTTAACAAAGAGAAGAATGGGAATTGAGTATGATCATTTAATATTAGGCTGGCACTCGGTATCATGTGTTTGTTCATTTCCAGTATTTTCACTGAGGTCATCCTTCTGTTTATCTTGACAGACTATACAACTTCACATTCCACATCATATGAATGGCTTTATTCTAAACGATGACCAGCTTCTCTCATTCTTATGAAGGCTAACTGCCACAGCTCTGGCTGACTGATGAATATACACTTTTTCACACTGCTTGCAAGTGATTTCATATACACCACTCTGTGCCAGGTGTTGCAGCTTGTCTTTCCTATTGAATAAAAATCTTGATATATTATTGGTATTATAAAATACTGGCCTGTAATTAAGAGATTAGCTTTTTTGCAAGATTGCCTGAAAAATTTCCAGTTCATGGAATTCTGTACCAGCATTTGAAATTACTGAGTGATTGCTGTTGGCCAGCGTATAGCAGTTGTGTAATGTAACTCATTTTCTTTTTTCGTAGAATATTATCAATCAGGGCAGATGTATAGCCATTGCTGGAAGCGATTTGTTTGAGATTTTTAGTTTTGTTTGAAAGGCTGATTTGGATAATGGAACAGATATAAGGCGACGCACCATTGAACGGAAAGCTGCATGTTTGTGGCTCTATGGTCGCAGGGAGCGTGCAGGGATTACTGTATCAGTAGCTATTCTGTACGTGTTTTCTTGTACTACTGTCTGTACTAAGAGCCAAGAAATTTATAGAAGAACCTCCTAGCTCCATTGTAAACTGAATTTTCTTATGTTGTGAATTTAAATGCTGTAGTAGTGTGTCTGTCTGTCTAGTAGTGCCGGTCGACAAACATAGATCATCGACATATCTGAACTAGTACTTAATTTTACTATTCAGTGGCTCTCTCTATATGAAATTTTGTTCGAAATTGTCTATGAAAACTTCAGATAGAACAGGTCTAAGAGATGAACACATAGCTAGGCCATCAGACTGACTACAATACCTGCTTTGAAACTGGAGGTAATTCTGTTTTACTCACATTTGACTACCATCGATTACGTCATTCAGTTCTACAGGATTTTTTGGATTTATGCAAAAGGTCGGTTAGTATGTTTATGGACTCATCTGTAGCAACATTTGTAAATAAGCGCCGGCCGGAGTGGCCTTGCGGTTCTAGGCGCTACAGTCTCGAACAGGGCTACCGCTACGGTCGCAGGTTCGAATCCTGCCTCGGGCATTGATGTGTGTGATGTCCTTAGGTTAGTTAGGTTTAATTAGTTCTAAGTTCTAGGCGACTGATGACCTCAGAAGGTAAGTCGCATAGTGCTCAGAGCCATTTGAACCATTTTTTTGTAAATAAGCTATTAACATCAAACAATAGTAAATTAGAACTGGGTGGGATTTGTGTATCTTTAATTTTGTCAACATGATCCGTATAATTTTTGATACCAATCTTAGGTTTAAACCTGGTTTGATGTCACTAGCTTATTTACTAAGGTACCTACTGATGAATCCATAAACATATTAACAGATCTGATGGCCTATCTGTGGGTTCACCTCTTAGTCCTGTACTATCTGAAGATGTCATGGACAATTTCGAACAACTTTTCTTATAGAAAGAGCCACTGAATAGTAAAATTAAGTACTAGTTCAGATATGTCGATGATGTACTATGTTTGAGCGCCGGTACCATTAGACACTTGATACACTAATACAGCATTTAAACTTGCAACATACGAAGATTCAGCTTATAATAGAGCTGGAAAGCCCTTCAAATTTCTTGTATCTTAGTATAGATAGTAGTACAAGAAAACAGATATTTAGCATTTACAGAAAAACATAACTACTGATACAGTAAACACTGCACACTCCGTGCATCCACAGAGCCAACACACAGCTTTCCATTCAATAGTGCATCGCCTTGTATCTGTTCCTTTATCCAAATCAGCATTTGAAACAGACCATAAAAAAAATCGCTTCCAACAACTGTTATACGTCTGCCCTGATTGAAAACATTCCTCGAAAAAAGAAAATGAATTAAATTACACCAATTCGATACGCTGGCAAACAGCAGTCACTCAATAGTTTCATACAGTGATACAGAATTCCATACACTGGCAACATTTCAGACATTCTTGCAAAAAATCTAGTCTCGCAATTACAGGCCAACATTTTATAATACCAATACTATATCAAGATTTTTATTCAATAGGAAAGACAAGCTGGAACACCTGGCACAGAGTGGTGTATATAAAATCACTTGCAAGCAGAGTGAAAATGTGTATATTGGTCAGTCAGGCAAAGCTGTGGCAATTAGGCTTCGTAAGAATTAGAGAAGCTGGTCATCGTTTCGAAGAAAACAAATCATCATCATCATCTTCTTCTTCTTCGTTTCCCCTCTATCCAACATCTGGTCGGGTTGGGGTATCAATGGTACTTCGCCACTTTACTCGGTCTTTCCACCATTGTTCTTCAACAATTTGGTTCCATAGCAGGTTTCTCCTCCTTAAACTCATCTTTATTGTATCAGTTCCTCCTGTTCTCGGTCTTCCTCCTGGCCTCTTGCCTTCGATAGTGAACTCCATCATTCTTCTCGGTATTCTTCCCTCTCCCATCCTCTTCACATGCCCAAACCGTTTTAATCTATTCTTTTCAATTTTCTCAGTCAACTTCCCCACTCCAATTTCCTTCCTAACATCTTCATTTTTCACTCCGTCCCTCCTTGTCTTCCCTAGCATACTTCTCAGATACTTCATTTCACTGGATTGTATCCTACTCTCCTCTCTTACAGTCTCAGTCCAAGTCTCTGAGCCGTAAATTAGTATGGGTGTGAAGTCAGTCTTGTATAGCACCAGCTTGCACCTCACTGGCACTTCCATTCCCCACACCAAGCCCCTCACACACTCATAGAATGTACTACTCTCTTGTATTCTTTTGCTAATTTCTGTCTCCAAACGAGCATTCCCCATTAATACACTTCCCAAATATTTAACGTTGTCCACTATTTCAACATTCCGTCCCTTAATATGAATTTTTTCCTTGCCCTCTCTATCCCTTCTGTTTACCACCATGGTCTTGCTTTTCTCCACACTAAATTTCATTCCATATATGATGTCTGTTTTTGTACCTTCTTACTGCTTGTTCCCCACACCACAATATAATCAGCAAATAGTAACAGCTTCCTCCTCCTTCCTCTAGGGGCTTCTTTCGTCTCTTTGACTATTTCATCCATCACCGTTACAAGTAGTAGTGGTGATATCACACTTCCTTGTCTTAGCGTGAAGTTTTACAGTCTGTCAAGATAAGCACAAAGATGGCCTCACTGAAAATACTGAAAATGAACAAACACATGATACCGAATGCCAGCCTAATATTAAATGATCAGCCTCAATTCTCATTTTTCTCTTTGTTAAATTAAGTTTTCGTTACAAATACTAGATTCAAACCGTAAATTCCTCATTTTTCTCATCATTTGTTAAATTTCTCCACATAAAAACTTTGTTTACCTCCTTCATATTTTAGTTAATGTAATTATTGTAATATTTTAGTTTGTAAACACGGACATAATATTTATCTGTGTTTGCGATCTTCAGTTGTCACCTGAAGATGGCCTGAGAAGCGGAAAGCCGGTTCGTGACCAAACAAGTACGATTTTGCAGAACATTACCAAGTATTTTTACTTTTTAATGCTATTTCTGTTTATTGGCTGACTTACATTATATTGGCTAGGATGCATGTAAATTGAGAAGATAGACTAAGATTTCCAAGAAATATGAACTAATTCATATTTCAGGCTTTCGTTAGGTAAGTGATTGATACTAGACACAAAATGTCTGAGAATTCTTGTTGACAACGGCGTTGATCCCTTTTCTCCTGTCCTCGTGTCACCATCGAGATTCTATTCCTTGTGCCATCAGCGGCGCTACATACGGCGTGCGTTGCCTCTGCCCTTTTGAGACGACCTGACTCACGTTAATCGCATCGTCTGTAGTGAATCTCGTTCCAATTCGGTACGTGGCAGATCTCATTTCTGGAATGGTATTGACATATGGAAAACAGGATATCAGTCTTTCCTTAGGTTTATGTATCGGCTTGTATTATATAAGATGATGCTCTTATTTCATGTCGATCAAAGAGTAGGAACCCAAAATAGGATTCTTATCTGATCAGCCGCAAATCATCTAGTGAAGATGGCTAGGTTAACTGTTAAAAGTGACTGTTGTTATCCTGCTGAAACCTAGCGAGGTGGCGCAATAGTTAGCACACTGGATTCGCATTCGGAAGGACGACGGTACAAACCAACGTCTGATCATCCTGATTTAGTTTTTCAGTGATTTTCCTAAATCGGTTCAAGCAAATGTCAGGATGGTTCCTTTGAAAGGGCAAGGCCGATTTCCTTCCACATCCTTCCCTCAACGGAGCTTGTGCTCTGTTTCTAATGACCTCGTTGTCGACAGGACGTTAAACACCAATCTCCTCCTCCTAATGAGTATTTGAAATTTCTGTTCTCTCAGTGACACTTCGCTCTTAAATAATGTGATGAGTGTCAGTGACTGTATCGACAGCAACGAGGAGAGAGAGAGAGAGAGAGAGAGAGAGAGAGAGAGAGAGAGAGAGAGAAGCGAATTGGGTCGGTAATTCTGGACGAATTATTTACGAACAGTTCTGTGCTCCTCTCCTCTGCGCCTACAGTAACATTAAAAAATGGGAAATAATTTTGTACTCTTTCTTTTATTACCTTTTTTACAGAGCTGTTTGTCTCACTACTTGGACTTGCAAGAACAACAGCCGCTGCTGTCAAAATACACTACTGGCCATTAAAATTGCTACACCACGAAGATGACGTGCTACAGACGCGAAATTTAACCGACAGGAAGAAGATGCTGTGATACGCAAATGATTACCTTTTCAGAGCATTCATACAAGGTTGGCGCCGGTGGCGACACCTAAAACGTGCTGACATGAGGAAAGTTTCCAACCGATTTGTCATACACAAACAGCAGTTGACCGGCGTTGCCTGGTGAAACGTTGTTGTGATGCCTCGTGTAAGAAGGAGAAATGCGTACCATCACGTTTCCGACTTCGATAAAGGTCGGATTGTAGCCTATCGCGATAGCGGTTTACCGTATCGCGACATTGCTGCTCGCGTTGGTCGAGATCCAATGGCTGTTAGCAGAATATGGAATGGGTGGGCTCAGGAGGGTAATAAGGAACGCCATGCTGGATCCCAACGGTCTCGTATCCCTAGCAGTCGAGATGACAGGCATCTTATCCGCATGGCTGTAACGGATCGTGCAGCCACGTCTCGATCCCTGAGTCAACAGATGGGGACGTTTGCAAGACAACAACCATCTGCACGAACAGTTCGACGACGTTTGCAGCAGTATGGACTATCAGCTCGAAGACCATGGTTTTATCCTTGAGCTGCATCACAGACAGGAGCGCCTGCGATGGTGTACTCAACGACGAACCTGGGTGCACGAATGGCAAAACGTCATTTTTTTCGGATGAATCCAGGTTCTGTTTGCAGCATCATGATGGTCGCATCCGTGTTCGGCGACATCGCGGTGAATGCACATTGGAAGCGTGTATTCGTCATCGCCATACTGGCGTATCACCCGGCGTGATGGTATGGGGTGCCATTGGTTACACGTCTCGGTCACCTCTTGTTCGCATCGATGGCACATTGAACAGTGGACGTTACATTTCAGATGTGTTACGACCCGTGGCTCTACCCTTCATTCGAACCCTGCGAAACCTACATTTCAGCAGGATAATGCACGATTTTATGTTTCAGGTCCTGTACGGGCCTTTCTCGATACAGAAAATGTTCGACTGCTGCCCTGGCCAGCACATTCTCCAGATTTCTCACCAATTGAAACCGTCTCGTCAATGATGGCCGAGCAACTGGCTCATCACAATACGCCAGTCACTACTCTTGATGAACTGTGGCATCGTGTCGGAGCTGCATGGGCAGATGTACCTGTACGCGCCATCCAAGCTCTGTTTGACTCAATGCCCAGGCGTATCAAGGCCGTTATTACGGCCAGAGGTTGTTCATCTACATCTACATTTATACTCCGCATGCCACCCAAAGGTGTGTGGCGGAGGGCATTTTACGTGTCACTGCCATTACCTCCCTTTTCTGTTCCAGTCGCGTATGGTTCGCGGGAAGAACGACTGTCTGAAAGCCTCCGTGCGCGCTCTAATCTCTCTAATTTTACATTCGTGATCTCCTCGGGAGGTATAAGTAGGGGGAAGCAATATATTCGATACCTCATCCAGAAACTCACCCTCTCGAAACCTGGCGAGCAATCTACACCGCGATGCAGAGCGCCTCTCTTGCAGAGTCTGCCACTTGAGTTTATTAAACATCTCCGTAACGCTATCACGGTTACCAAATAACCCTGTGACGAAACGCGCCGCTCTTCTTTGGATCTTCTCTATCTCCTCCGTCAAACCGATCTGGTACGGATCCCACACTGATGAGCAATACTCAAGTATAGATCGAACGAGAGTTTTGTAAGCCACCTCCTTTGTTGATGGACTACATTTTCTAAGCACTCTCCCAATGAATCTCAACCTGGTACCCGCCTTACCAACAATTAATTTTATATGATCATTCCACTTCAAATCGTTCCGCACGCATACTCCCAGATATTTTACAGAAGTAACTGCTACCAATGTTTGTTCCGCTATCATATAATCATACAATAAGGGATCCTTCTTTCTATGTATTCGCAATACATTACATTTGTCTATGTTAAGGGACAGTTGCCACTCCCTGCACCAAGTTGTTGTGGGTACTGATTTCTCAGGATCTATGCACTCAAATTGCGTGAAAATGTAATCACATGTCATTTCTAGTATAATATATTTGTCCAATGAATACCCGTTTGTCATCTGCATTTCATCTTGGTGTAGCAATTTTAATGGCCAGTAGTTTGTTTGAAGTGTGATCCGTCAGTCACATAAAGAACGCAGTGTCTATACGTAAAGTACAGCCCGATATCATCCAAAATATGTTACATGACAATATTTACTGCCAAGAACGCCAGACGATGAAGAAAATTAATTTTTTTGTCAAATAACATCAGGGAAGCATCTAATATTGATTAAGATGTTACCCTGTAAAATGTGTATTGTGAATGGGGAATTCCAAAGGACAAGGAGTAGGTTATGAAAGTAATACTTGTACACTGTAATGACCTTTTAATATTGAATTTTTGGTTAGCGACCGCTCGCGATAATCGGAAATCCGGGTTCGAGTCCCGATCCGGGACAAATTTTCATTGTTGTCATTCCATTATGCCGCTGAAGTGTCGATATTCGTAATTCCGAATACATTTCATAATAACTGTAGTCGCCGCATGCATGTCCGAAAGAATATTGCGTCGTACTTCGGGGCCACAAAGACACTGCAATATCGTATTAAATAAGTCTGTGTAAATTTCATATGCTCAGAATTTGTGTAGTACTTATAATTCGTGCCGCGTGTGTTCGAAGACGTCGTGCAATCTGCGGACAGTTATAGCGACGATGTACTCCTGAGAATAATTTGGAACTCAGTCTACCAGTCTGATTTGAGATCACTGTAGAAAAGAAAGTTTTATGATCTTGAATGCCACCGAATGAGAGAACAGGTCATAAATTGTCAACAACGCGCCGTATCTCACTCCCGAACGTTTCGCTACCGGACTGACGCTGTAGGCTAGTCAGATGCCCCTTCATATTCGCTTCTGTTCGGAAAAGGCAATAAATACGCAGACTGAAAGTTTTCCTTTCAGTACTGGTTACAATAGAAGGGAAAATGTACATTGATTTTGTTATGTTGGACAAATGCGTGTATCTGTCTACATCTACATCTGTACTTCGCAAACCACCGCGTTGTCTCTGAAGCAGACTACTTTGTGTACTTGCCGGGAAGAATTATTCTAAGATGAAGTCTCCTCGTGAAGATGTAGTATGTAATGAAATTATTCAAATTCAAGATCCGTATGAAATAAAAAAGAATATATGAGAAGTGCGACGACATATTTTACCTGTAGCTACAAGTTGCTCTATACGGATACCTATAAACATTGAAAACAACCTAACCAACATGAATCATACCGACGCCGAATTTTGCAACAAATTACTTGTACATATCAGGGAAAAATTAGTAAGTATTTTACCAAAAGCTGTACACATAATCATGAAACAAGAGTCAGTCTAGACTTGCATTTACGAAGGAATACCAAACAAAAAACTCAAAATAGCCTTTTATATCCGGGAATAAAATTGTATAATTAATTGTCAAAGAAGTTGAAGAACATTACTAAAATACGTGTACATCGACGGAAAAGATCGCAGAACCAAAAAATAATTAATGCAGAGTAATTAAATTCCGGGAATACATTTGTCTAGGTAACATATTTAGGTAATTAAAATTGCGAGATCACAGGTTAACGTAAGCGCGAGGTAAGCCATTGCAAATGTGAAATACTGGTACTCTACTAAACGGTGTAACCGCCAGAATGTTGAATGGAAGCATGCCATCGTTCATGCACTGTGTTCTACAGGTGCCGAACGTCAGTTTATGGGATGGATTTCCATTCCTCTTGTACTAGGTCGGTCAATACAGGGAAGGATAATGCTGTTTGTAGATGACGCTGGAGTTATCGTCCGATGACGCCAAAATGTGCTCGGGCCACCTTCTAACCACCACACGGCCATCACTGGGACCGAGACAGCACCAGTTTTCATGAGACAACATAACAGACCTCCACCCTGCCCTCCAACGAGCCCTCGCTTGATATCACTGACGTTGCGAATGGCGGTGGTTCGGGGTCAGTGAAATGCACTCTACATGGCGTCTCGCTCAGAGCTGTCCTTGAAGTAACCGATTTGTAACTGTTCGTTGTGTCGCTGTGGTGCCATCTTTGATGCAGAAATACGCCTACCAACTTTCGTTAATGTTTCACAACTACTTCGTAACGTAGATATTTTGTTCCGTCAGTGTATTTAAGGAGGCAGCTAAGTCATACTTCATAAGTAATACATACTACACAATTAAAAACTACTTAGAAGTCTCAGTAACAATAAAAGAGGACATTAACAACACCCTGTTTCACATTACAATACATGATCTCAGTGTAATGTTTTTACAAGAAAATATATCAGGATCTATAGCGTATGACAGTACGGCTTCTCATTCTTCTTAGCTGAACATCTCACTCATCATGGGGGCGATGCTAACTCAATTTTTGAGACAGACTGAAGGGAGGACATGGAGTCGTTCATGGAGTATAATAGCATATTCATGGGGCTGGAGTCAATTTTCCGAATAGACTGAAGGGAGTGCAAGGGGAATAGCAACATGTTCGTGGTCCCGGTGTCACCAGCGGGTATCCATAGTGTGTGCAGTGGCACAGTGCAAAACTGTTTTATATTGTAAGTTATTTAGTGTAAATTGTGTATAACAGGGACCAACTGAATCAGGGAATGCAGTTATGATGCTGAGCTCATATTCGCGAAGATGGAATTTGCCTGCCTGGATATTTTGAATTAGTTTTTCTGGGGTTTTCTTAAATTATTTCAGGCTAATGTTGCGTTAGTTTCTTTAGCGACCTGACGGCCGACTCCCTGTCCTATCCTCGTAAAATCATACTTATATCATCTGTGTGTATATGTATAAGAGTTATTTATTTTCATTGTATTATGATAATTTCTATAGCATTCTGAGATGATTCCTAGATGAATAAATATGAATACATAAGACGCCACATGTATGTCCCATTTAGGAAGGCCGATTATCTGTATTTTCCAGTTTCAAATATATCGTAGGATAACTACTGCCTCTGCATAATTTTGAGACAAATATTTTAAAATGATCGTTTTCGAGCTTCACTTAGGATATTCCTTGGGGCTTGAGCATTAGTTTTTTTGAATATACTGGATAACTACGACAGTTGAATATCCAGTCGCCTTAATCTGCACAGGTCGATGACCGGGACGACAATAGAGTTATGCAAATAGCATACACGGCAGGCGGTCCCGCTACAGAAACACATGCAGCAAGACGGCGTTACTAGTGGTTGCCATCGGGGATGCCGGACAGTATTCATCAATTTGCAAATTAATATATCACTAGTACCACATACGTCTGACCAATCTGATCACGATGTTCACGTTCCGAGTTACATTAACATCTTTTCATCACGTACACTGTGAATTCACTACTTGTAAAGGTTGAACCCACACTCTTTCCTCCACTTTATTTTCGATTTGACCTTGATTTACCCTACACATAATAAAATTTATTTTTGTGGACATAAATAAGGCAGGACATATTTGCAATTGCACTGATAAAAGTAACACTTTCATTAAAAATACACTGATCGTGATTTCAGAGCAGTCACCCTTTAAAGAACCTCTGGAGCAGTGTAGGTTTTTCGTTTCAGCTATACATGTCTTTTGATAATGAGTATGTGTGACTTAATATCGTAGCAAGCTGTGGTATTCTGAAGCGCACAGTGCTATTTTAAATCTTTTTACATTTTTATTAACGTAATCCTTATTATAAAAGGAAGGAACGAAGGAAGGAAAATTTGAGTTCGTCGTTCCGTCGACATCCAGGTCATTATAGGGGGAGAATAAGATCGGATTGGTTGAAGGATGGAGAAGCAAATCGTCCGTGCCCTCAAAGGACCGATTTAGGGAAATTATGGAAATCCTAAATCTGGATGGCCGGATGCGGATTTGAACCGTTGTCCTAGCTAATGCAAGTCCACTGAAGCACCTCGATCAGTAATCCTTGCTGTAATTGTGCGAACACTGTATCCATACATTCCGTGAAGTATAAGCGAATGACATTCGAATATTTACATGATATCAAGTACAACGGTGTATTACTATGTGGGATAGCCTTTAATGAATGAATACAAGATACATATTCGATACTGACAAATCTACCCATCATATATTTTGGGGATTTAAGCATCTTTCGTTATGTCACCCGAAGTCTACAGAAACCGCACTGCACGCGCGCTGTGTGACAACAGGCTATGTTACCGAGGTTATATAACTGAAGCCAATATCTATCATCATCATAAACGTATTTTCCTTTCGAATGCATCAACGGAACGAAGAGTTATTTTATGGACCAGTTGGAAATTCCATTCAGAGACATTTAACAGGAGTTCTATAAAACTCAGTAGATAGACTTCCTTCTGTGTTTTTGTGAGCTTAAGTTGCAATTTAGATATAGAAATTAATGACAAAACGATCCACCGAGAAGCTACGGAACTGTATTCTCATGTTCGTACATTTTCGCAACAGGTTGTGTTTGCGAGCGGTTTTTTTTTATGCGAGGGGGAGGAGGGGGGGCTATGAATCGTGGTACATGATGTGCTGCTATCCTCAGGGCCCGGGTTCGATTCCCGGCGGGGCCGGAGATTTTCTCCGCTCAGAGACTGGGTGTTGTGTTGTCCTAATCATCATCATTTCATCCCCATCGACGTGCAAGTCCCCGAAGTGGCGTCAAATCGAAAGACTTGCAGCCGGCGAACGGCCTACCTGACGCGAGGACCTAGTCACACGAAACTGATTGACTGATGTGCTGCTAGGAAGAGCGTCTTGCGGATGTTGACCTGAATTCACTATGGCAGAAGTGAAGTTCGATGGAGTGTTGTGGAGTCTTGCACCGGTTTTGCTAATCTGGGATCGAATCTTTCGTTTTGATAGAGCTAAAACTAAAACAGGGTATTACGTAAAAATTGCAGTACCATTCTTTCTATTCCGTGGCATAGTGTGGGATCGGTTCTTTCCTTCTTTACCGTTTAGAGAAAAAAATTGGAAGTATTTTCTGAATTAGCCTGCTTAAAGGGATAACCTGAACGCAATCGAATATCTTTAAGATGATTCAGAGCGTTGCTTGCGGGTCAGGTCAATTCAGCCAAAAATTAAACAAAGCTGTTCAGCAAGTTGCAGTAAGAATGGAAACAATTTCGGCTTTTACTCTTTCAGAATTTGATCGAAGCTATTTCCTGGAGACCAAACGCTGTAACTCTAACTGATGGAGATCCCACACGCTATTAGTTACATGAGTGGCAATTTTCTAACAACACAGACTTTCAGCTATATAGTATATCTTTGACCTTTAAATCATTAGTGTCAGCCCTCATCATGTTCATGCAAAAATCCACGGGCGTTTTGCATGCTGTTTAGCAGCACAGATGCAGGAGGGCACGATAAAAATTCACGCCCGAACATTGAAACACTGCCTTAAAAGGAAAAAGTGCAATTTTTTCAGCATAGTTTTCGTTTACGCTAACGTAATCTGTGTAAAGTTTATCCGGTAAGTATAATCCACACCTATACTACAGTTCTGCAAGCTTTGAAAACATTCATTGCGGCAGCCATATTTTCAGTTGACTCGAACTGTTTTCCAGGAAGAAGTATCTATAGATGTGGAAATAGATCGAAGACAAATGGGACGAATACTTATCAGCAGAGTTGGATGTTCCAACAATTCGTACTGTAAATTCCTCAGTTTTCCCATCATGTTAGTCCACAAAACTGATTTGGCGCTATCAAGATGAAATATATTTTTAAATTAAAGTCTATTATTACGTTGTTTTATTAATTTGGTCCTTAACATCCTCTAGTTTCATCAGTTATTGTTTTACCCTGTGAAAGGAAATCAATAACACAAATCCTTTTACATCGTAGTAAAGCCTACCCATAATCTTCTCGACTGATAAAATTTACTTCGCTGTTGTTGGTACAAAGTCACCGGTTTTCACCAAACGTTTTGATTGCTACTCTGTTTCTGACAAGAAGTGGGAAACCAATGCGTCATCCACAGAAAGAAATCGGTGCACAGAGCTGTTTGAATTTTCTTATGTTGTTTAAAACAGTTTGATTTTAGCTACTATTTAAAATAGCGTTAATATTTCGTAATCCTGTAATCTCCGATCATCCATTACCATGTCGCGCATTTCCTCGATACTTTCGTTTGTAGTTACAGTTCTGGGTAGTCCTACACGTGAATGAACTTCAAGAGAAGGGCGACACATTTGAATTCAGTCAATCATTTCTGAATTATTAAAGCTGAAGGGTTCTTTACAAACCTACATCAACCTTGTGCGAGTTTCCTTTGGTGGTACACCACTCAAAACGAAGAATTTTATGTTAGGAAGGAATTCCAGTTAATCCATTTGAACGATACCCACGAAACACGACAGCATTAAAAGTCGTAAAAACGAAACTAGTTGGCTGACACTCCATATACGTTAATGTGCACCGTGTACAAACACAACAAAAACAACATTTCATCGACAAAGACCAAATCTGGACTAGTTGAAAGTACGGGTTGCCGACGTAAATAATTCAGTTAAGTCCCTTATCGGAGTAAGAAATATCTGATATTATAACCTGTACGCAAGCTTTTCATAATCGACGATTTCTCTTCCGCTGTAAGCAAAGTCCATATCAGGAACCTAAACCGAATTATTGGGCTGGAATAGGATTTTCTGTCCTACTTTACGATACTTGAATCGTTATTGTTACCAACTACCGCCCACACGACTTAAGAAAGCTGTAAACTTGTCTTGTTTTCCGTGTTGGGCGTAACGTAGAAAAACGGACTTAGAATATTCATTTATGGTAGTTCGTGATAACGAAGGGAAACGTTAACCATGAAGCTCACGCGTTTCGCACCAAACACGATATTCCCACAGCGCGGAATGCTGTCATCGCTTTGAATCTCGCTGCCGTCCGTAGATTCATCGTTGCAACTGTCGGTGAATCAGCTTCTAATTTAAATTACTTTCCGCTTCATACAGGCAATAAAGATAAAATCGGAGTCGGGATGCAGTCAACAAGCGCTGGCTGGTTTACGATGTACCGTTTTTGTTTATTACAAATACACTGACGAAAAATAATCTCAGTACGAAGAAGAAGTCGTGTGACATAAACGGAAATTGATAGGCGTGTTTCTACGCCTGAAAAATTATGTCTGTTCAAATTTAGCACGAGTTGCATTAGAGTGGCGATAGGAACGCCACTATGAGGATGCAAGTCATGTATATTTTAAATACACAATGTAAAGCTCGTGAGCGTTAGTTACGTTTGAGGCTGGACGTGGTGAGTTGTTAGTGAAGAATGCCTTTAAGGCGACAAAGACGCCATTATCAACACCTTCCTGAGTTTCAACGAGGTCGTGTAATAGGGTTATGAGAAGCTGTATGTTTTTTCTGCGATACTGCAGAAAGACTTGGCAGGAGTGTAGCCACTGTACATGATTGATGGCAGCGGTGGTCACGAGAATGTATGGTGGCAAGATAACCGGGCTCTGGATAGCCATGTGGCACTGCCGAAATGGAAGACCAGCGCGTTCCCGTATGCCTCTGGCCCAGCGTACAGCATCTGCAGCAGCAATTTGAGCAGCATTAGGCACTACAGTGACAACAAATGTTAGAAATCGGTTATTTTCAGCACAGGATCGAGCCAGACGCCCTGTAGCGGGCATTCCACTGATCCCGAACGACTGCCATTTGCGATTTCAGTGGTGTCAAGCGAGAGCTCATTGGAGATCAGGGTGGAGGTTCGTTGTGTTTTCTGATGAAAGTTGGTTCTGTTTCGGAGCCATTGATGGCCATGCGTTGCTTAGAAGGAAGTCAGATGATGGGAAGCAACCACAGCTAGACACACTGGACCTAAACATGGAGCTACGATGTAGGGTGCCATTTCGTACGACAGCAGGAGCACTTTCGTGGTTATCCCAACGAATTCTGGCTGCAAAATTGTACGTCAATCCAGTGATTCGACGTGTTGTGCTGACATTCATGAACAGTTTTCCAGGAGGTGCTTCCCAAAAGGATAACTCTCACCCACATACCGCTGTTGCAACCCAACATGCTCTGCAGAGTGTCGACATGTTGCCTTGGCCGGCGCGATCACCATATCTGTCTCCAATCGAACACATATGAGATATTATCGGTCGAGAAATCCAGCATCATCAACAACCAGCATTAACTGTCCCTGTATTGACCGACCAAGTGGAACAGGCATGGAACTTCATCGCACAGACTGATGTGCGGCATCAGTAGAACAGAATGCATGCACGTTTACATGCTTGAATTCAACATTCTGGCGGTTACACCGCACATTTTCAATGACTTATCTCACACTTACGTTAACCTGTGATTTTGCAATGTTAATCACTTAAATACAGTATGTTACCTAGACAAATATACTACAGAATTTTCTTTACTCTACATTAATTATTTGTTGGTATTGTGATTTTTTTCCCATCAGTGTATATAAAAAAATTGAATTCGGTAAGTTGGCGCTCTTCAACTCCGTTTGCGAAATCCGAGACCCTTTACTTCCATGAGAATGAGAATGTGCATCTTGTGTAAAGTCCTTTCTTCTAAGAAATTCATCTTCATTACAGCACTTTCTTTACGATTTTAGGAGTGAGTCACGATATCTTAATATTTTTACACCAGAAATGATACTTGGTATGTGAAAAATACGTACTTCATTTAGATGTAGTTATCGGTATTTGCTAACTCGAGAACCTTACAACCATGAACGGTAGTCTTTTTTACAGAATCCATGTTGGTTCCACGTGGCACACGGAAACAATGAGAGATGTACACTAATGAACCAAAACACTACGACCACTGCCCACTGTGAGACTAAATGCCAATTGGTCGCTTTGCGGGAACGTGACGCCACAGGGAAAGTATGTAAGCAGAACAGAGACGAATCGTTCTAGCAACGATACAGGTCGCATATGGGGAAATGCGCTGACGTTAGCGACTTTGACAAAGGACAGGTTATTATGCCCCTGGCATGGGAACGAGCATCTCGGAAACCACGAAACTGGTCTGCTGTTGCTGTGCTGCTGTCGTGACTATGTATGGAAAGTGGTTGAAGAATGGTGCAACCGACCCTTGGCACCACGGTGTTGGGCGTCCACGCCTAATCACAGAACTTGCAGGACGGACGCTCGCTCTCAGTGAAAAGCGCGATAGGTGGCGATCTGCGGTAAATCTGACAACAGATCACAGTACTCGTGCAGACGCAATTGTTTCGGACCACACCGTTCAGGACACATTGTCGAACATGGGGCTCCGCAGAAGACGACCCGCACCTGTTCCCATCTCGACCGAACGACATTATTAGTTACGACTGCGATGGGTTCAGGATCATCGAGATAGGACTGTGGATCAGTGGAAACGTTTCGCTTCCTCAGAGAATCACTTTCCTCGTTACACTAAGTCTACTGTCGTATCCAGATATTCCGTCATCCAGGCGAAGGGCTGCTAGGAACGTGCACCGCGTCACGGGCGCAGGTCGGCGGGGACAATGTTATTCTGTGCGGGACATTCGTGTGGGCTACCGTGGGACCTACGGGAGTAGTAGAACGCGTCATGACAGCTGTGGACCACGTGAACATGCTTACTGTCTTCCCCGACAGCGATGGCATCTTCCAGCAGGATAACTGTCGAGTCACGAGGGCAGAATAGTGCTACAGTAGTTTGCGGAGGACGATAAGGAAATCACGGCGATGGCTGGCCAACAAATTCGTCTGATCAGAACACGATGAAACGCGTGTGAGAAGTTATCGGCCTCCAGCTTCGTGCCCACAAACAACCGTCCCATAATTTACGGGAATTGTGTGACTTTTACGTAGATGCCTGATGTCATATCTCCGGAAACCTACCAAGGACTTATAGAATCCATTCTATCCATAATCGTTGCACTATTGCGTTCCAAATGTGGGCCAACATGCTAGTAAGCAGGTGGTCGTAATGCTTTGACTCATCAGTGTAAATTTTATGAACAAAAGTCCGTCACTGTTATTCGATACTTACTGTACTTTTATCAGACGAAGTTACTCTTTTCCTTCTGCATCTCTTATCCTTCAGACAAAAAAAAAAAAAAAAAAAACAAAAAACGATGCGGTCATAAATCGGAAGCTTGTTTGAACGCTACAGAACTTTGTCGAAGTGACCAAAGCGTACTACACGAGTCAAAGTGTGGAGCTCGAGTTCAACGTGGGCACTGCATTGCTTATGTACAAAAAGCAGTTCCAGGAGCAAAGATCAGATTGAGCACAAAAAAGATCCAAGATCCTCCGCAGATGGAATTCTGAACCTTTGGATCTTCGACGTCAGACTCCACTATGGCACCAAGTCAAACCACTTCAATTATGCGTAGCAATCATCTGTTGTTGGGATATGAGAAGTTTCAATGAAAATAAGACCTCGTCCTTGGGTGCTTTAGTTATCGGATCGAGAGAATCGACTGCGCTTTGGGTTTTATTCATCTGTGGCGCCTGGAGCGGTGATGGTAATTTCTATCGAAATACCTAGAAAATTTGAAACTTCCTGACAGATTAAAACTGTGTGCCAGACCGACACTCGAACTCGGCATCCTTGCCATTCGCGGGCAAGTGCTCTATCAACTGAGCTACCCAAGCACGACTCACGACCCGTCCTCACAGCTTCAATTCTGCCAGTACCTCGTCCCCTACCTTCCAGACTTCACAGAAGCTCTTCTGCGGACCTTGCAGAACTAGCACTCCTGGAAGAAAGGATATTGCGGAGACATGGTTTAGCCACAGCCTAGGGGATGTTTCCAGAATGAGGTTTTCACTCTGCAGCGGAGTGCAGTTTCATATCAGCGCACACTCCGCTGCAGAGTGAAAATCTCATTCTGAGACAATCTGTTTGACCGGCTTATTCGCAGATGATGTATATAATTCACTATTTTACGAGTATTTCAATTAAAAACTAAAATATACATTCCAAGGCAAAAAACGACTCTCCAAGGAGGAATTATCCGAATGAGACGGAAGTCAGTAGGTATGATGTACATATACAGACAAACAAATAATTACAATTTCAAAAATCTTGGATGATTTATTCAAGAGAAAGCTGCGGAAATTGAGCAATCACTAAGGCGTTTGTCCACCTCTGGCCTTTATGAAAGCAGTTATTCGGCTTGGCATTGATTAATAGAGTTACTAGATGTCCTCCTGCTGGATGTCATGCCAAATTCTGTTCAGTCGGCGCTTTAGACCGTCAAAATCCAGAGTTGGTTGCAGCGCCCTGCCCACAATGCTCAAACGTTCTCAATTGCAGGTGAAATCCGGCCATCTTACTGGCCAAGACTGGGTTTGACAAGCAGCAAAGTCCTGTTTGGAGATTCTCAAGTCAGCGGTGGTATACCAGCCTGACTGTGGCGCTCCATACGGTCCGACGTTCAGGATTGATGGTCTCTGCTGGCATTGCATTTCATAGCAGGACCCCTTTGGTTTCCATCCGAGGCACCCTTACAGCGCAGTGATACGTGGACGATATTTGTTGCCCTTCATAGGAAGCCATCTTGGGCTAACATTTCAGCGAGATAATACCCGCGCGCACACGGAGAGAGATTCTACTGCTTGTCTTCGTGCTTGCCAAACTCTGCATTGGTCAGCAAGGCCGTCGGATCTCTCCCCAACTGAGAACGTTTGGAGCATTATGGACAGGGCACTCCATCCAGCTCGGAGTTTTGACGATCTGGCGGGACAATTGGACAGAATTTGGCACGACATACCTCAAGAGGGCATCCAACAACTCTATCAGTCCATGTCAAGCCGAATTATTGCTCGAATAAGGGCCAACTTGCAAAATTTGTGAAACTCTTTCCCTTCAATAAACCATCCAATTTTTCTGAAATTTTAATCATTTGTTTCTCAGTACATGTACATTGCTTCTACTGATCTCCTTCCCAT
Source organism: Schistocerca serialis cubense (assembly GCF_023864345.2). Classification (NCBI taxonomy): domain Eukaryota; kingdom Metazoa; phylum Arthropoda; class Insecta; order Orthoptera; family Acrididae; genus Schistocerca; species Schistocerca serialis. The sequence goes on from NC_064640.1 coordinate 1,006,649,337, forward strand.
TCGGATAGTACCTTCGTGGTGTCTTTTTTTTCTTAGAGTGTAAAATAATTTTTCACTGATGTAAAGAAAATCACTGTTTCTGCGGGGCCGTTCGCGTTGTCAGTTGAGTACAGTGGACACGATGAAAGAACCCGGTGGCGCTGAACTGAAGTGACAGTGGTTTCCAGGCCGGCACGCCCCGCAGTCATCGCGCGGACGCGGCTGGCAGCTGTTTCTGCAGGATGCGCCTGTCCTCTACTGCCGGAGGTGCCGCGGTCTTGCTTCCGGCAGTTGTTTCACCCACGCCTGCTCCCCCGCTGAGGCAGGATTCGTGCTATGCCTTTGTCTAAGTAGTAAACAGTATATTTTCTCTCACCATATTCCAGCACACCTTTCAAGGACTCTCAGAATTCTAACAATGAGGGTCAATTTTCTTCACAATAGAGACGCGATAGGTGAAACGCTCCTAATCGATAGGTGAAACGCCCCTAACTTTGATTTATATTTGGGAACGTATTATTTCGTCCATACATGTATTTTAACGATTTTTTTCAAAACTGTCTGGTTCTCTTTGAAAATTGCACGCGAACACAGCCCCTTTGGTGGCTCTGTCATAAAGAAAAAATAACTGAGTGGTTGGTATCACTCTCGGTATCAATGGGTCATCTACCAAAGCACGTGCCTTCCTTTCCTTCAACGATTGTGCAGTATATCTGATCACTACACTAGAAAACGTTTTCCTTATATTTCAGAACGACGAGGATGGAATTTCTAGTTACTCGAGGTGCGACAGTCTGTGGTTAAAACGTCTGTACATAGTGTTATATTGTGTTAAAATATCTCCTTTTATTTTTGTTGCGAAATACGAGGAGTAGACAGATTACTTCTTGAGGGCAGTTCTCATATGCCGAAATAGACGAGACTGTATGTCTTCTCAGTCGATGTCACAACATGTAAGGGTCCTACATGAAATTTGGACTGTTTGAAATTGTCAGTTTGTTTCCTATTGTCAAGATCTTAAAAGACACAACCAGCTTAAAGTTTGAAACGAGTCTTTAGTTTTTATGTGCATCTAGTTTTTGCCAAAGCTGCTTACTCCTGTACACTTTATGTTGGTAATTATGTGAAATTTCGTCTTACTTTCATAGCTTCCGTTTCCCGTTACTTAGTCATTTAGTAGTTACACAGTTATCACTTCCCGGCTTCTAATACTGGTGGACGTATTCGAATTTCTGTCTACACAACCTAGCGGTCGATCAAACTAAACACCTTTCTAGAAATATTCGAGACATTGACCGATTTTTACACGCAAAACTATCAACATCGCTGAGGAAGTTTCAGACACAGAGAGGTCTGGACGTTAGAAACACTTATTCATGTAAGCTTCGTGATATGTTTCTGCTCATTTACTACGTGCCTACGTGAAAAATAATCCTGGAACTATATAAAAAATAAGACTAATGAAACTGGGAAGGTGAAGTTAATATGACATAACGCATTTTCTTTTAAAGTAACATGGATACGGACGATAAGAACGCTTAGAGTAGCTTCCACTTACGAATGGCTGGTGAGTAACGTGTAGCCGTTATGTCCGCAAAATTTATGTCTTATCTGTAAGTAAAACCTTTGGTATTGGATTCTGACAAAAATATTCTATTGTATCTTTGTAGAGGCTGAGTTTGTTATTTATAAACTTTTAGAAAGAGGTTATAGTTTTTCTTAGCAGTTTAAAAATTTATAGGTGTTCAAGATGGTGACATTAGCAGCTTTCATAAAGATATCGTCATAGTATTTAGAAAGTATGTAATTTCTTTGGCGTGCGAAGAAAGAAAAATTGAATCAAACCAGGTCGATATTAGGTGTACTGGAGTGGGCTCGGCTACGATTGTAAATAATTTCGATAAGCAATGCACTTTCCTCTGCAAAATCGGCCAAATAAAGTAAAAATTGTCTAATTTGCGCTGATGACAAACACGTCTCTGTGATTGTGATGCAGTGGTGGTGGAGCTCGCCGCTATACGGAAACCTCTAGCAATTGTGCTCACGGAGCACGGCCGTCGGTATGCCGGGCACGCCGTGCCTACGCACTTCCTACCGCAGGAAACGCGGGCTTTAATGGCAGCTTCCAAGCCGGAGACTCATACCCTGCTATGAACACTCGTACTGAATATATTGTTTTGTGGTTTCACGCGCGCAGAATTCATTCACAGGTGAAAAATCTGTTATAGTACACAGCTGCATGCAACCTTCTCAGAACAAAATCGATATCACCATGTTAACCTTACTAGCTTTCTTCCTTATATTCACAAGTTCGTAAAAAAACTGTAAACGAACTGGCTGGATCATAAATGCCAGAAATATCTTTCTTTAAACTCTTGACTACTTCCTGTTTCTATCTTCCGGTGTACAGAATTTTATTTCCTTTGGACCACACAAGACGTATTTTAATGAGACCGGAGTTAACATTAAGTATGAACGTCTCCAGCAGGCAACACAAAGTAGATGAAGAGTATAAATATTCAACCTGACTATCGCGATCATAGCGGGAACCGAGCCCGTCACCCAGTGGTTATCCGATTGACGTTAGCGGGTACGGCTATCCGTATTAACGATCTGCAGAAATCAAATCAAAATTCAGTTACAACTTTATCACATTATTTAATACGAGGGTCACTCCAAAAGACATGCACACTATTTTTTTAAATCCATCTTTTAATCTATATGTTTGGAAGTTTTACAGTGTGTAGATACATCCTTTAGGAACAATATTTTCATTTCTCTACATAATTTCCATACCTCTCAACTGCCTTACGCCATCTTGGAACCAGCGCCTGTATACCTGCACGGTAAAATTCTAGACCAACCTGTTGGAGCCACTGTTTGGTAGCGTGCACAAGGGAATCATGATCTTCAAACCCTGTTCCACGAAGAGAGTCTTTTAGTTTCCCAAAGATATGATAGTCACATCGAGCCAGGTCAGGATTGTAAGGCGGGTGTTTGAGTGTTGCCCATCCGAGTTTTGTGATCGCTTCCATGGTTTTTTGACTGACATGTGGCAGTGCATTGTCGTGCAACAGCAAAACATCCTGCTTTTGCCGATGTGGTCGAACACAACTCAGTCGAGCTTAGAGTTTCTTCAGTGTCGTCACATATGCATTAGAATTTATGGTGGTTCCACTTGGCATGATGTCCACAAGCAAGAGTCCTTCAGAATCGAAAAACACCGTAGCCATAACTTTTCCAGCAGAAGGTGTGGTTTTGAATTTTTTTTTCCTTGGGTGAATTTGCATGATGCCACTCCATTGATTGCCTCTTCGTCTCTGGTGAAAAATGATGGAGCCATGTTTCATCACCTGTCACAATTCTTCCAATAAATTCATCTCCACCATTCTCGTACTGTTCCAAAAGTTCGCTGCACACCGTTTTTCTTGTTTCTTTGTGAGCCACTGTCAACATCCTGGGAACCCACCTGGCACAAACCTTTTTTAACACCAACACTTTCAGCATTCTGCAAACACTTCCTTCCCCTATCCCAACGTAGCGTGACAATTCGTTCACTGTGATACGTCTGTCAGCAGTCACCAATTCGTTAACACACTGCACATTGTCTGGAGTGTGTGCAGTACGAGGCCTGCCGCTGCGAGGACAATCCTCAATATTGCCGTGCCCGCTTTCATCATGTTACCTGCCTGCCCACCGAGTAATAGTACTGCGATCGACAGCAGCATCTCCATAAGCCTTTTTCAACCTCTTGTGGATGTTTCCCACTGTTTTCACAGCACAGGAATTCTGTGACAGCATGTTGCTTCTGACGAACGTAAAGTGTAGCAGCCATCTTGAAGACATGCTGTGACGGCACCACTCACGGGAACAGGTTGAACTAAGTTTGAAAACAAGTGGGAAGGATGCATCTACACACTGTAAAACTTTCACACATGCAGAATGAAAACTGTATTTTTACAAAAATAGTGTGCATTTCTTTTGGAGTGACCCTCTAACGTATTCAATATGCAATTTTGTCAACCAAGGCCACGATTGGAGACCGGGGCTGTTATGTGATACAAATTATTGATGGTGTACAGAAGAAACCGACCACAAATTGGTTTTGGCATACTTTACTGAAAAAGTATCGTTACCGGTTTCGAATCGATATAATTCGTCATTAGACAGCTTGCATGCTTTCGTCAAAACACGTGGTATGATGCTTTTCGGGTGTGTTGCCCTATATAAGCAATAATTCACAGTCACAAAAGCGCAATAATGATGACTGCGCTACACATTTGTGTTAGAACGCAACTTACCTGAAATGTCCAGCCGGCCGAAGTGGCCGTGCGGTTAAAGGCGCTGCAGTCTGGAACCGCAAGACCGCTACGGTCGCAGGTTCGAATCCTGCCTCGGGCATGGATGTTTGTGATGTCCTTAGGTTAGTTAGGTTTAACTAGTTCTAAGTTCTTGGGGACTAATGACCTCAGCAGTTGAGTCCCATAGTGCTCAGAGCCATTTGAACCTGAAATGTCCGTCCGGAACATTTGTTGCTAGTTTTTCTCCATATTCATATTTTTGTTCGTAGTTACACAGGCACACGCACACGCACACACAAACGTTGTATTTCATTATTATACGGTTTAGTTGAGCCACAAAATAAATTAGCAATGCACACTACGTGTTTTGATTCGCTTACAACAAATGGAAACAAATACAGGATGGTTACAAAGTACATGACTGTCAAAGGTGCTGCGTTACAGTGTTACAACGTTATCAGATTCACGTCAGCGGGTACGGCTATCCGTATTAAAGATCTGCAGAAATCAAATCAAAACTCAATTACAACTTTATTATATTACAAGGGTATGGCATTTCGCGAAAAGGGCGTGTATATTATATGTTATATTAAATTGAAAACGTATTTTTTTAAAATATAGGGCGTTAACTACAGACGAATATAAGGAATTTAATGAATTCATTTCCCAGCGTGACTGACGACAGTGGAGGTCTTAATGACCAGTTGAGTTACAAGTTTCATGTTTTTAAGCAAGACGCCAACGGCTAGGCCAGATTCAGATTGCGTTATAGACTCAACCAGGAAGATGTTTCGTCTGTTCTGTCACGAGATAGCAAGCAGATTTGAGTTCAATGCTCATAGCTGTAGCTGTTTACAGCCAATCTAGTCGTCGAAGTATTATATCAAAAATGAGACCTTTTCCCGGCTGGACTCCCATCCACCTATTTAGCATTACATGATTATTCATTAGCTGTATGCATCGAACTCTTGGATCATACGGGATGTCGAAAGTCAACACGACTACTGTATTTCATGACCGAAAATTGAAATCAAATTTCGTTCTTTACCTGGAGGCCTTTGGCTTCGCGGTATTATCTCTTAAACGTATTTATACCCAAGAATAACTGGCTTTGGGATGGCCTGTCTTTCGGATAGTAAGGATTTTAACTGTTACGGTGTGATCGCTCTACACACGTGACTTGGTTAGCTGCACACCATCACATAGGTCTTTAAAGACACTGCACTGCCACTAGTATAAGAAGTGCTGCACGACTTCTGATATAGAGTGTCTATGGATGATGTTAACATAACCCGAATGTCACTGGGTGTAAATAAATGCAAGTGTATGACAAAAAACTAACAAATAATTACATTCGTTATGTTCCAAATAAAACTTTCACTCTGCAGCGGGGTGTGCGGTGATATGAAACTTCGTGGCTGATCAAAACTGTGTGCCGGACGGAGAAGGTACGAGACGAGGTTGTAACAGGACATCCTCCTCTAGCATTACTTTTCCTTAACAGTAGTTGTCGATACCAGTATTTTTTTAGCATTCTGGACAGGTCAATACTATCTCAGTTGCTTTTCTGAAAACTTTCATTTAGTTTTATACACAGTACATTATATTTCAAGCTAAAAATACTTATGAATTACTTTATAAAATGTTTTAGTCTCGATGTTATAATCGATAAGTACTAGTTCTGAATGTATAGTTAAAATTACGTTTTTAAGAAACATTTGAAATTACGAATTAGTGGTACACTTAAAATTTCTATTATTAATTACGTAATACTGTAGGCCTACTGGTTACTCTGTTTATTTCTGGATTCAGATATGAAATAATAATCGCAAGTAAGAATGTAACAGAAACTAGCAGAAATTAGTTCGTTAAGAAAAATTGAAAATCCTTTGGAATATTGTTATTTCCGCAGAATGTGAGAGTCGTAAGCATGCCTCTGATGTGATCGGCCGTATTTTTGTATTTTTTGCGAACAATGTAATTTCGGCTCGGTTAATGTGAAAAATCAAAAGACTGTACGATATAATCAAATGTGAGAAAATAAATTAACGTAAAACAATAAAATCTGCAAAGTTTATTTAGATCAGTCGAACCGTGAGGATCTAAACTGTGACATTTTCAGCATCAAGAACCGGACCCGTAGACAAGAAGAACTGGAGCAAACTACATGAAAAGCTAAGTAAATTAGAAAGTTTATTGTAATCATCATGCCTCTCAAATCTTCATAAAAGACTAATGTGGACAATAAATGGAATTAGGAAAGAGGGGGGAGATTACAAGGTGGAGGTATAGCTGTGAGGACGGGTCGCGAGTCTCGCGTGGGTACGAGGTCGGTAGAACACTTGCCCACGAAAATTCCCGAGTTCGAGTCTCAGTCCGGCACACAGTTTTGATCTGCTAGGAAGCTTCACATTCGGTATAGTGTTTATGTGTCAACATCTACATAACGACGCTATCATCTTTCTTGTGTTAGTACGATAATGACTGACATTCCACTGCGATTATCATACTCATCTGTTTCGCTATAGCACAAAATACACCGTAATTCCTTGACCATTTCCAATGTTTTCTGTCAATACTATCTGCTAAGGACCCAATACGATGCCACAACCCCCCAGGGGGTCCACAACTCTTTTGTGGACACGTGCGTAGCGAGCACGGGACCCCGAGCTAATGTGGCCCTCCTTCCTTTCCGGGCTGCATACCTTCCCTTCCCTTTCCGCATCCCTTCCCGTCCCCCATCTTCGCCCCCCCCCCCCTCACCTCTGGCTATTTCCTTCCCTTTCTCCCCCTCTGGGAGTATGGTTTGTGCCTACGTCCGGAGACGACGCTCGAAACTTTTCCAACTTACTTGCTTTCTACACTTACAAGTCCCCGTCCTTCCTCTGTCCTTCTCTTTTCCTTCCCTCTTCTCCTTGCCCTTTTCTCCGCTGCGGCGTTTGAGACCCCCTCTTCTTTCCTTTCCCTTTCTCTTTTTTCCTCCCTGTGCGTGTCTGAAGGCCGACCCACGCACTTCCATGCGTAGCCGGTGACGGGGTAACGCGTAATTCCCCGCCCCGGGTAGACAGGTAGGACACGTACGTACCCCCTGGTAACGGCCAGGCCCAGGGAGGGGTGATTACCCGAGCTGATACCTTCCGAAAGTGCCGATTGGTCCCTCTGTCCGTTTGTCGGGAGGTGTGACCTGAGGTGTGAACAATCACCTAAGGCGGGTGTGCCCTCGGTGAGGGCCCCCACAAGGGAGGAGCGCGCCATCGGAGACGCCGGTAATCATGGGGGATTCTTCCGCAATGGTTTCCTCACCTTCCACTATGTCTGCTCACAAACGTAAGTTCACTGAGTCTCAGCCACAGACGGTTCTTCCATCGTTGCCACAGTTCCTTGTTGTTTCTCGGTCTGACGAAGGTCACGACTTTTCCACGGTCAACCCTTTCATTATTCAGAAAGGTGTCGACGCAATTGCGGGTCCCGTAAAGTCTTGTTCCAGATTACGGAATGGTACCCTGTTGTTAGAAACACACAGTGCCCTCCAGGCTCAAAAATTGCTGCGTACTTCTCTGCTCCACACCTTCCCTGTCCGGGTGGAACCGCACCGTACCTTAAATTCCTCGCGTGGAGTCGTTTATACACGCTCCCTCGATGGATTGTCTGACGAAGAAATTCAGCACTACCTGTCTGACCAGGGCGTCACCGCTGTTCATCGGGTTATGAAAAGGGTTGACTCGAACATCATTCCGACCCGCACTGTCTTCTTGACATTTGACAAAGTTCAACTCCCATCAAAAATCAAAGCAGGCTATGAGATAATTTCCGTTCGCCCTTATGTCCCAAACCCTACGCGTTGCTATCGATGTCAGCGGTTCAATCACACCAGCCAGTCCTGTTCCAATCCGGCCAAATGTGTTACGTGTGGCAAGGATGCCCATGAGGGTGCTTGTCCACCTCCATCCCCTCACTGCATCAACTGTTTGGGTGACCACGCTGCTTCCTCTCGAGATATCCCCGTTTTTAAGGACGAAAAGCTGATCCAGGAAATAAGAGTGAAGGAAAAGGTGTCGACCTTTGCTGCTCGAAAGTTACTCGCCAGTCGACAGCCCACTGTGCCTCAGAAAGGAAAATACAGCGCTGTTCTTGCTTCTCCTCGGTCAACAAAGGAGGCGGCCACGCAGACTTGCGACCTCACATTTAGTACCACGGTCGTCAGATCGGCCAGCGCAAAGATCGCCCGTTCCACCTCACCTCTTTCGCCTGCCCACTCTATGGCTCACCCTTCGTCGGGTTCTGCTAAATCTCGAGCCCAAAAGTCAGACACCAAGTCTTCAAAAAAAGAGCATTCTCGTGAAGAGTTTTTACGTACTACAACTTCACAACCATCGGTTCCTCCTTCATCTAAACATACCTCCAAGAAGGCTACGAAGAAACACAGTTCCTCTCCTTCTCCACCAAGGCGTGTCCCATCTACAGCACCACCTGGCGGAAATCGCCCTCGGCCATCTTCTGTGTCGCCGAGGCGCACTGTTGGTGGCCGGTAAACTGGCCGATCGTTGGTGGCAGGAGCTGCTCCTGACCAACCTATGGATCAGGATCTTCTGCCTTCGACTGAATGCCATTCCATGCTGTCGGTCGCAAGCTCTGAGCAGTCGTTGAGTTGACAGCACCCTTGGTCACGTTCCTCCCTTTTCTGTTCACCCAATGTCCATTATCCACTGGAATATCCGCGGCATTCGCGCCAATCGGGAGGAATTGTCGATCCTCTTACGATCCTACTCGCCGGTCATCTTCTGTCTTCAGGAAACAAAGCTGCGTCCCCATGACCGCTTTGTTCTCCCTCATTTCCAGTCCGTCCGATATGACCTCCCCTCTGTTGAAGGCACTCCAGCCCATGGAGGACTCATGATTCTGCTCCATGATACTCTCCATTATCACCCAATCCCCTTAAACACTTCCTTCCAAGCTGTCGCCGTCCGTCTTTCCCTTTCTGGGTACACGTTCTCTCTTTGTACGGTATACATTCCATCGTCTACACCAATGGCACGAGCTGATCTCCTTCATCTTCTTGATCAGCTTCCACCCCCCTATTTGTTGGTTGGGGACTTCAATGCCCACCACCCGCTTTGGGGATCTCCACATCCTTGTCCACGTGGCTCACCATTGCTAGACGTCTTCCACCAAGCGGATCTAGTCTGCCTCAACACTGGGGTCCCCACATTTTTATCTGCCTCCACGGCAAATTTATCCCATTTGGACCTTGCGGTTGGTACTGTTCCGCTAGCTCGGCGCTTCGAATGGTTCGCCATTGATGATACACACTCGAGTGACCACTTTCCATGTGTTCTTCGACTGCAGCCTCAACTGCCATATATGCGCTCGCGACGCTGGAAGTTTGCCCAAGCCGATTGGACACTTTTTTCGTCTCTAGCGACATTCGATGACCGTCGCTTTCCCAGCGTCGACGATGAGGTCACACATTTTACCGACGTTATTCTCACAGCTGCGGAACGTTCAATACCACGCACCTCCGAATTGCCCCGGCGCCCTCCAGTTCCTTGGTGGAACGAGGCATGCCGTGACGCAATACGTGAGCGGCGACGTGCTCTTCGCATTTTCCGTCACCATCCAACTTTGGCCAACTGTATCCGATATAAGCAGCTCCGTGCGCGATGCCGTCGCGTCATCCGCGATAGCAAGAAGGCAAGCTGGAAATTCTTTATTAGCTCATTTAACACCTTCACTCCCTCCTCGGAAGTTTGGAGTCGGCTTCGACGGTTCTCAGGCGCGCCTAGTTTCTCCCCGGTCTCTGGGCTCACTGTCGCGCATGATACCTTAGTGGACCCCGTCGCAATTTCTAACTCATTGGGTCAGCACTTTGCTGAGATTTCGAGCTCTTCAAATTACCCGCCAGCGTTTCTCCCGAAGAAACGTGCAGCGGAAGTGCGACATCTTGCTTTCTCCTCTCAAAATCGCGAAAGCTACAATACTGTTTTCTCCATGCGCGAACTCCAACATGCACTCTCTTCTTCTCGCTCCTCCGCCCCAGGACCGGATGGTATCCATGTCCAAATGTTGCTGCATTTATCAACCTATAGCCTGCGTTACCTCCTTCGCCTTTATAATCGAATTTGGACCGACAGTACCTTTCCCAGGCGATGGCGGGAAGCTATTGTCGTTCCCGTTCCGAAACCTGGAAAGGACAAACATCTCCCCTCTAGCTATCGCCCCATTTCTCTCACGAGTAGTGTCTGTAAGGTTTTGGAGCGTATGGTGAATTACCGTTTAGCTTGGTGGCTGGAGTCCCGCAGTCTTTTAACACCAGCCCAATGCGGATTCCGAAAGCATCGTTCTGCTGTTGACCATCTTGTTGCTCTCTCCACTTATATCATGAACCATTTTCTCCGGAAACGCCAAACGGTAGCAATATTTTTTGATCTGGAGAGAGCGTACGATACCTGTTGGAGGACAGGCATCCTCCGCACACTGTTCTCTTGGGGCTTTAGAGGCCGGCTGCCCCTTTTTCTTCGCGAATTTATGGCAGAGCGCACATTTAGGGTGCGGGTGAACACTACTCTCTCCCGTACTTTCTCCCAAGAAAACGGGGTACCCCAGGGCTCCGTACTGAGTGTTGTACTGTTTGCCATCGCCATAAATCCAATTATGGATTGTCTCCTTCCTGATGTCTCGGGCTCCCTCTTTGTGGACGATTTTGCGATCTACTACAGCTCTCAACGGACCAGCCTTCTTGAAAGACGTCTTCAAGGATGTCTCGATCGCCTCCACTCGTGGAGCATCGAAACCGGCTTCCGTTTCTCATCCAGTAAGACCGTTTGTGTTAATTTTTGGCGACGTAAGGAGTTTCTTCCGCCCTCCTTACATCTAGGTCCTGTCAACCTTCCGTTTTCCGACGTCGCTAAATTCTTGGGTCTTATGTTTGACAGAAAACTGTGCTGGTCCTCCCACGTTTCCTATCTTTCGGCTCGCTGTCTGCGTTCCCTTAACACCCTCCGTGTCCTGAATGGTACCTCTTGGGGAGCGGACCGAGTGGTCCTTCTCCGCCTCTATCGCGCCTTAGTGCGCTCGAAATTGGATTATGGAAGCATAGTCTACTCCTCTGCCCGGCCGTCTATTCTTCGGCGTCTCGACTCTATCCACCACCGTGGATTACGTTTAGTGTCTGGAGCTTTTTACACCAGCCCTGTGGAAAGCCTTTATGCTGAGACTGCTGAACCTCCGCTGTCCAATCGGCGGGCAGTCCTTCTGAGTCGTTATGCTAGCCATCTGTCTTCCATGCCTGCTAATCCAGCCCATAACCTTTTTTTCGACGCCTCCTTTGATGTCTGGTATGCAGGCCGCTCCTCCTCCCTACTACCCCCGGGAGTCCGCTTCCGTCAACTGCTCCATTCTCTTTCCTTCCGCTTTCCTAACACCTTCTTGACAACTTGGGGTACAGCACCGCCTTGGCGCCGTCCCCGGATCGACTTGCTCAGAGACCTATGTCAATTTCCCAAGGATGGTACCCCTACACTTGTTTACCGTCGGGCATTTGCTGCTCTATGTGCACAAATGACGGAAGCCACATTTATTTACACCGATGGCTCGAAAACATCGTTAGGTGTAGGGAGTGCCTATATTGTTGGCGATACCCCAAATCACTTTCGGCTTCCCGACCAGTGTTCGGTTTATACTGCGGAGCTTTACGCTATTCTCCAGGCTGTCCACTACATCCGCCGCCATCAGCGGATACAGTACGTAATCTGCTCAGATTCTCTCAGCTCTCTCCTAAGTCTCCAAGCTCTTTACCCTGTGCACCCTCTGGTCCACCGGATTCAGGACTGTCTGCGCTTGCTCCACCTGGGGGGCGTCTCAGTGGCGTTCCTCTGGCTCCCGGGACACGCTGGTATCTATGGAAATGAGGCGGCCGATATAGCGGCCAAGGCTGCAGTCTCTCTTCCTCGGCCAGCTCTTCAGTCTCTTCCGTTTACCGATCTACGGAGCGGTTTATGTCGCCAAGTCACTCATTTATGGCATGCGCATTGGTCAACACTTCCCCACAATAAATTGCGGGAAGTGAAAGCCCTTCCTTGCGCTTGGACCTCTTCCTCCCGAACGCGTCGTCGGGAGGAGGTAATTTTAGCTCGACTCCGGATAGGGCACTGTCTTTTTAGTCATCGACATCTTTTAAGCGGTGATCCTCCCCCACTCTGTCCCCACTGCTCTCAGCTGTGGACGGTCAGACACCTTTTAATTGAATGCCCCTATTTTAATCCGTTACGCTCCCGTCTACAGCTCTCGCCTGATCTATCGTCGATTTTAGCAGATGACACGCGCTCAGCTAACCGCGTTCTACAGTTTATTAGTGACAGTGAAATGACGTCAGTCATTTGAAGCTTTTTCTTGGGGACAACCAACCCCTTTCTATAGTGGACTTTTAAGCATTCCTTCTGCCTTTAGTTTCTCAAATTTTCTGACTTTGTTTCCATTGCTGCTGATTTTAAATTTCGTTTTTTTTTCCTATTTTCTACGTCACGGGCTGGGCGCTAATGACCATAGAAGTTTTGCGCCCTAAAACCACAAACAAAAAAAAAAAAAAAAAAAGACGATGCCACAATTACTCAGTCTTTTGTTTTCCTTCTACCAGCGTATTCCATATAATCGATTCCAATTATAGTTAATAGTTGAATTGGCCACTATTAAATTTGTTCAAAAAAATGGTTCAAATGGCTCTGAGCACTATAGGACTTAACTTCTGAGGTCATCAGTCCCCTAGAACTTGGAACTACTGAAACATAACTAATCTAAGGACATCACACACATCCATGCCCCGAGGCTGGATTCGAACCTGCGACCGTAGCGGTCGCGCGGTTCCAGACTGTAGCGCCTAGAGCCGCTCGGCCACTCCGGCCGGCATTAAATTTGCGTTAGCTGTCAACCAACAGAAATACAACGAAATTCTCTTAGTTCTCTTGAGGAGGAGAATGCAACTTTACCCCAGCAGACAATAAATTATGTTATCATCCGGAGGCAGTTTAATAGGGCTGCTCAGATTATCCACACAGGGACTTCACAAAGTAAGTTAAATGTGTTATCCCGCTCTGCGACTGTTCTGCGACAAGAGTAGCGCATCGTCAGAAGAGAGTGCATCTTCCGAGTTTCCTGTGGAGAGAGGTCTGCTGCGGTGAGGATGGCAGGCGCATCACACGGTGCGAGCGAAGTGGCGCGCCAACTCGAAATGCACTGCAGAGTTGAAGTTCGTGGGACAGTGCGATTCTTGTAGCCAAAACGTGTAAATTGCACACAGATAACCCGCGAAATTCTGGCTGTATACGAACCAAACGCCTAGTGAAATAGTGCAAACAATTTGACCAAGGTCTCACAGACGTAGATGATACATATCGGGAAGAAAGAAAAATCTTGCACCATGCGATTTGCGTCTTTTAGGCAAGCTGAAAGAACGGGGGATTTTCCAGCGACGAGGACGTTTACACAATGTGTTGAAAGCTACCCTGAGCTCTCTGAATTCATTTCTCTCTGTAGTCAAGTCTCGCTAACGTGCGCCGCCCTGTATGACAGTCGAATGATTTATGTATTGCCCAACGCAATCGACCCAATGAAGTAATTGATACCAGATCTACTTCTATCGCGGGACTGGAAATTGGAAATTTGTGGTTAGTTCCTATGGGACCAAACGGCTGATGTCATCGGTCCCTGGGCTTACACACTACTTAATCTAACTTTAACTAACTTATGCTAAGGACAACACACACACCCATGCCCGAGGAGGACTCGAACCTCCGACGGGGGAAGCCGCGTGAACCGTCACAAGACGCCTCACACCGCACGGCTAACACGTGCGGCTATCGCGGGACTGACAACAACAAGAATTTACTCACTGCTCGATGGGAAAAGAGCAGGTAGGGAAAATAACGTCGCGAGCAGTGCAATATTCTTGGTAGTTTTATTAATTTAACTCGCACAAGATCCAAGTGCCTTTTAACACCCGGTATATTCAAAGCTCATAGTCAATCAATATTCCCTGGGGGTTGCAGAGTGACTGGATAGGAAAGCTATTATGAAATGCCGGGTTATGATTAGTCCTCTCGAAATCAAGTGATCTGGAAATTAATTAATTCATTAACATCAAAACAGAAACCTTTACAGAATACAGTTCTACAAAATTTCTGAACATAAAAGGCAATGTCCTGACTGACTGACTGACTCATCATCGCCCAGCCAGAACTACTAAGGATATAAACTTGAAATTTGGGGAAGTTTTCGATCTTGTACTGTAGGCGTCGTTTAAGAAGGAGTTTTTTGAAATTACAACTCTTACGGGGTGATATAGGGGATGAAGGTTTTTTTTAAAATATCTCTATTAAGGCAATTATTAAGGTTGACCTACGAAAATTCGTATTTGGTTTCTCGGTCAGAAATAAAGAACTAGATGTTTCAGCATTTTTGGGAATTTAACCCTATGGGAGTGAAATGGTCGGCGAAAGCTTGTTTTGAAAATCTATCGTTATTAAATAACTACTAAAATATGTTTAAAGCTACATCTATGAACATTGGTATTTGACTTCTCGCTTACAAATTAAGAAAAATGTTTCAGTGTTTTTGGAAACTGAGCCCCTAAGAGGGTGAAATAGGGGGGGGGGTGAGATTTTTTACGAAAATATTTTATTATTAAAGCATTTTTAAAGCTAAATCTACAAAAATTTAAATTTGGTTTCTCAGAAATAAAAAATACGTGTTTCACTGTTTTTGGAAATTTAACGCCTATGGGGGAGAAACGAGGCATGAAAGTTTTTATGGAAATATTTAATTGTGCTAGTATTTTTGAAGCTAACTCTATGGAAATTTGTATTTGGCTTATCTGTTAGAAGCAACACTAACGCAAGTTACTTTTTTTGGAAATTCAACCCCTAAGAGGGTGAAACGTTTAGGAATATATTTAATTCCGAAAGCACTTTTAAAGGTAAATCTTTGAAAACTGGTGTTCAGCTTCTCGGTTAGGGACGAAAAAATATGTGGTACTGATTTTGGAAATTAAACCCCTGAGAGGGTGAAACAGGGTCAGACTGTTTCACTGACTCATCATCGCCCAGCCAAAACCGCTGAGGATAGAAACTTAAAGTTTGGAGAGGGTGTGGATCTTATACTATAGGCATTGTTTAAGAAGAGATTGTCCGAAATGCCACTCCTAAGCGGATGAAATAGAGGATGAAATGCTTTTTGAAAGTATGTCGTTATGAAGGGAATTTTGAAGCTAGAACTACGAAAACTGACATTTTGGTTCCTCAGTCACAAATAAAAAATACGTGTTTCAGCATCTTTGAGAAATTCAGTTACTAAGTGGGTGAAATAGTGGGTGAAAGGTTGTTTGAAAATAAGTCATTACTAAAGAAATATTACAGGATTTTAAGGCTACATCTATGGTAATTCGTATTTGATTTCTTGGTTAGAAATAAACATATACCTGTTTCAGTGTTTCTGGAAGTCGAAGCCCTAAGAGAGTGCAATAAGGGATGAAAATTTTTAAGAAAATATTTCGTTACATTGAAAAAAATTTAAAGCACGTCTTATTAACACGTAGCCTCTGCCGAAGAAGAGTGTGCCTGCCTTTATTTAATTTTTTTCCTTATACAGCTCGTTTCCTTTCCATCTTTTTCCTGTGTGTGTGTGTGTGTGTGTGTGTGTGTGTGTGTGTGTGTGTGTGTGTGTAGTTGGGAAGATACGAGTGATCTGAAATCTGCTTCAGTGTATTCATAGCCTTTCGTAGTGCTAACCTAACCTTTAGACAGTTTGTGCTAAAACCAGAGACGATCGTCAGCAGCTGAGGGCGATGGTTGCAGATGGCTAGTTGATCACCATTGTTTTCCAGCGCAGGGTGAGCGCGCTTACGAACAAGGGAGTCAGGTACTTTTAGGCGCTTCTGTGAGCACTGCTCTAGCATCATAGACAAAGCATTAGATTAAAGTTGTTCGGTTTTAATTTGCGGTTAATTTTGTGCAGATCTTCGTGGAGATTATGTAAAGGTTTAGAGAACCTTGTTTATTACAAATTTTTCTTGGAGTAAAGTCTCGTGTTTTACGCAGTCCCGTGGGGTCTTATATTGTCTTTCAATTTTGTGGTGTTTGCAGTAGTGCAGACTGGTGATATTACTTGAAATGTGTTTCCATGTTCTTTCTGTTAAGGCACTGCATTTTGTCCTTTGGATTTTCCCCTATTTTTAATGTGGCTTCCCTTGTGAATGTTAGACAGAATTCGGTCATCAATCAACTACATGGTTATTAGTTCAAAATTATCAACCCGTTGCTATGTTAAGACGATAGATTTCAATCCCCTGAGTTCACTGAGTACCCATATACACTTGTAATTCTGATTTATTTCGCGGATTCTGAATTCATGGAAGACAGACTGAATTTTGGTCATCAGCCAAACGTGTGTTTTAGATACCAATACTACTGCAATACTTCACAAACAGCCCCTTGAACCCACTCCAGAGAAAGCAAAGATGCTTACATAGAACTTGTGGGAAATTTATACTGGTTATGACTTTCATATTTCTGTGCCCTTGAATGTGTTGGTCGTCGTCTCCTAGTCCACCTAGATGTACGCACCTGACGCTTTCCAGTGCATCCTAGGTCTTGGCGAGCATTTAGCTAGATTAGAATGCATGAGATCCTGCATGCATCAGCGCATAAATGATTCACACACGTACCTCTGAATTTTAACGGTGAAAATTCTTAATGCTTTTTAAATAAAACAAACGTTATTAACATTCTACAACTTTATTCTTCCTGTCTACATACTTCAAGCCCTCTCCCGCTAGAGGTCTCCGAATAGGGTATTTGACTGTTTTCTGAGAACTGTCTTAAATGATTAATTATGTTATTTTATGCCACTAACACGTTTTTTTCCTCTTGAATTTCAGTATACTTTTATAAAAACCGTATGGGCGAGTATTCAGCTAGACTAGAATGTATGAGATCCTGCATGCATCAGGACATGAATGATTACAAATGTACCTCCTCTGGTTCCTATTTTTATCCTCTGATCCCACATACAGCGGACGGTGTTTATTTTACCTTTTGTATTTCCCTACTTTACATGAGTGATTGTTCGTTAAGGTATCATTTGTAGCACGATACTTGTGACGTCACTGGCTAGCTCGCTGCTCCTATGGTCGTAATGCTAATTCTCAGTGATGTCTTGTTTTGGAATTTACGTTCCGGAAAATGGGATACAAATAGTATGTAGTACCATACTGTACAAATATGTCTACAAAAACTCCTGAGAAGTAGTTTTTGAATGTTCTAGAAAATTTGGAAATTTGTGGTAGGGTCTTATGGAGCCAAACTGCTGAGGTCATCGGTCCTTTAATCTAACTTAAACTAACTTACGCTATGGACAAGACACACACCCATGCCCGAGGGAGGACTCGAACCTCCGACGGGGGGAACAGCACAGACCGTGACAAGGCGCCTGAAACCGCGAGGCTACCCCGCGCGGCAGTGTTCCAGAGAGTGAGAAGATGCGTGAAATGTAGTTGCACTGTACCGTGCCACGACTTCGACACACAGGTCCACTAATTTAATTAAAATGTGTTGCACAATTACAAAACTTCACCCCACCAATCAGAAACAGAATATTATTACGTTTTCCTTGCGCTTACTTTTGCAGTCGCTGTTCAAGCACGTCACGTTCAAAAATATTTTCTGGTTAATGTGACCACACACCTTTTACTTTGTTAGAATCTATGTTTTTATCTTCCTACTGTCTAGCTTGGATACTTATTGTTTAAACTTCTGCAGTTTCATCATCTTACATAAGAAGTAAGTCTGCTTCAGGCGCTAACGTTAGTTTACACTCACAAAAATCACCTCCTTACGTTTGTGTGCACTCTTTATATCTTTCTGTTTAACCTCGTTGTACTGTGTACGCACGGCTATATTTTCACTACTAGAAATGCTTTCCAAAAAAGTGAACTGTTTGCTCGCAAAGTAAATGCATTTATCCTCTGTTGTCCGTTTCTCAGATTGACATCCCACAGTCGAAGGAACTGCTACAATTAGTTCCTGCTAACGCTATTTTTGTATTTCGTGTAAAACTTTTAAAAATACAAAACCGTTCAACGATTCGAGCATGTGACCTCTTTCACGACAGTTGAATGCGCTATACGTTGCGCCACGGAATCCCTGACGGATGCAATGTCTCTGCTGAATGGGTTCTACACAAGAAATTAGCACTAAGTTGTACCAAGAATAATTTGTGCTTTGGGCCATAACTCATGACTGATAAGCGATAGTCTAGGTATAATACACGGATCCATTTGCAAAAGTTCTACAATTCCTTAGTTTTGAGCGAGTTTAATGACGTTGCACGGAGCAGGGAAAAGAATGTCAGTCGTTGCACATATCGCCACTCTAAATGGGTGGAGCATAAACAATCAACTTCTGCAAGGCTTCCACTACTAGCATTCACAAAATTCCTTTCTATTGTTACTTACAAGTTCTAATTGCGCTTTCCATCACTAAATAGCTGAACTCTTTTCCAGTAAAAGTACGTAAAAACCCCTTAACTTTGGCTACCGCTCCTGTAACACAAGTATCGCTTCTTACACCTAGCTTGTAACGTAACCAGCGCATTAGCCAGTAACAGAGTGTTTTCGAACACGTGGCCAGAACTTGATATTTCATAATTTTTAAGCTTTAATTACACAAAAATTAGAGATATTTTGTGAGAAGAAATGCAGATGATGAACGGGTATTCATTGGACAAATATACACTCCTGGAAATGGAAAAAAGAACACATTGACACCGGTGCGTCAGACCCACCATACTTGCTCCGGACACTGCGAGAGGGCTGTACAAGCAATGATCACACGCACGGCACAGCGGACACACCAGGAACCGCGGTGTTGGCCGTCGAATGGCGCTAGCTGCGCAGCATTTGTGCACCGCCGCCGTCAGTGTCAGCCAGTTTGCCGTGGCATACGGAGCTCCATCGCAGTCTTTAACACTGGTAGCATGCCGCGACAGCGTGGACGTGAACCGTATGTGCAGTAGACGGACTTTGAGCGAGGGCGTATAGTGGGCATGCGGGAGGCCGGGTGGACGTACCGCCGAATTGCTCAACACGTGGGGCGTGAGGTCTCCACAGTACATCGATGTTGTCGCCAGTGGTCGGCGGAAGGTGCACGTGCCCGTCGACCTGGGATCGGACCGCAGCGACGCACGGATGCACGCCAAGACCGTAGGATCCTACGCAGTGCCGTAGGGGACCGCACCGCCACTTCCCAGCAAATTAGGGACACTGTTGCTCCTGGGGTATCGGCGAGGACCATTCGCAACCGTCTCCATGAAGCTGGGATACGGTCCCGCACACCGTTAGGCCGTCTTCCGCTCACGCCCCAACATCGTGCAGCCCGCCTCCAGTGGTGTCGCGACAGGCGTGAATGGAGGGACGAATGGAGACGTGTCGTCTTCAGCGATGAGAGTCGCTTCTGCCTTGGTGCCAATGATGGTCGTATGCGTGTTTGGCGCCGTGCAGGTGAGCGCCACAATCAGGACTGCATACGACCGAGGCACACAGGGCCAACACCCGGCATCATGGTGTGGAGAGCGATCTCCTACACTGGCCGTACACCACTGGTGATCGTCGAGGGGACACTGAATAGTGCACGGTACATCCAAACCGTCATCGAACCCATCGTTCTACCATTCCTAGACCGGCAAGGGAACTTGCTGTTCCAACAGGACAATGCACGTCTGCATGTATCCCGTGCCACCCAACGTGCTCTAGAAGGTGTAAGTCAACTACCCTGGCCAGCAAGATCTCCGGATCTGTCCCCCATTGAGCATGTTTGGGACTGGATGAAGCGTCGTCTCACGCGGTCTGTACGTCCAGCACGAACGCTGGTCCAACTGAGGTGCCAGGTGGAAATGGCATGGCAAGCCGTTCCACAGGACTACATCCAGCATCTCTACAATCGTCTCCATGGGAGAATAGCAGCCTGCATTGCTGCGAAAGGTGGATATACACTGTACTAGTGCCGACATTGTGCATGCTCTGTTGCCTGTGTCTATGTGCCTGTGGTTCTGTCAGTGTGATCATGTGATGTATCTGACCCCAGGAATGTGTTAATAAAGTTTCCCCTTCCTGGGACAATGAATTCACGGTGTTCTTATTTCAATTTCCAGGAGTGTATTATACTAGACCTGACATGTGAATACATTTTCACACAATTTGGGTTCCATAATTCCTGAGAAATCAATACCCACAACAACTACCTCTGGCCGTAATAACGGCCTTGATACGCCTGGGCATTGAGTCAAGCAGAGCTTGGATGGCATGTACAGGTACAGCTGCCCATGCAGCTCCGACACGATACCACACTTCATCAAGAGCAGCGACTGGCGTAGTGTGACGAGCCAGTTGCTCGGCCACCATTGACGAGACGGTTTCAATTGGTGAGAGATCTGGAGAATGTGCTGGCCAGGGCAGCAGTTGAACATTTTCTGTATCCAGAAAGGTCCGTACAGGACCTGCAACATGCGGTCGTACATTATCCTGCTGAAATGTAGGGTTCCGCAGGGATCGAATGAAGGGTAGAGCCACGGGTCGTAACACATCTGAAATGTAACGTCCACTGTTCAAAGTGCCGCAAATGCGAACAAGAGGTGACCGAGACATGTAACCAATGGCACGCCATACCATCACGCCAGGTGATACGCCAGTATGGCGATGACGAATACACGCTTCCAATGTGCATTCACCGCGATGTCGCCAAACACGGATGCAACCATCATGATGCTGTAAACAGAAGCAGGATTCGTCCGAAAAAATGACGTTTTGCCATTCGTGCACCCAGGTTCGTCGTTGAGTACACCAATTCAGGCGCTCCTGCCTGTGATGCAGCTCAATGATAACCGCAGCTATTGTCTCCAAGCTGATAGTGCATTCTGCTGCAAACGTCGTCGAACTGTTCGTGCAGATGGTTGTTGTCTTGCAAACGTCCCCATCTGTTGACTCAGGGATCGAGACGTGGCTGCACGATCCGTTACCGCCATGCGGATAAAATGCCTGTCATCTCGACTGCTAGTGATACGAGGCCGTTGGGATCCAGCACGGCGTTTCGTATTACCCTCCTTAACCCACCGATTCCATATTCTGCTAACAGTCATTGGATCTCGACCAACGCGAGCAGCAATGTCGCGATACGATAAACCACGATCGCGATAGGCTACAATATGACTTTTATCAAAGTCGGAAACGTGATGGTACGCATTTCTCTTCCTTACACGAGGCACCACAACAACGTTTCACCAAGCAACGCCGGTCAACTGCTGTTTGTGTATAAGAAATCGGTTGGAAACTTTCTTCATGTCAGCACGATGTAGGTGTCGCCTCCGGCGCCAACCTTGTGTGAATGCTCTGAAAAGCTAATCATTTGCATATCACAGCATCTTCTTCCTGTCGGTTAAATATCGCGTCTGTAGCATGTCATCTTCGTGGTGTAGCAATTTTAATGGCCAGTGGTGTATTTAAACCCTATAATCAATTAGGGTAACAACAGCCCGAATCATATTTTTAACACAGGAAAAAAGGCTATTGAAGCGTGAAAAATGGCGGAGTGTAATGTAACTACGACGTGACCTGAGAAACAGCGCGCTGTGATCAGGTTCAGAATTGGAAGAGTTCGCCCACACATGAAGCAGCCTCTCCTTCTGCGTGAGAATGCCAGACCACACACGAACGCTGCGGCATCTACAACAATCCAATGCCTTCGGCTCACTGTCATCGATCATCCTCAATACGGTCCTAGGTTGGCTCCATCCGAGTTTCACCTGTTTCCAAAGCTTAAAGAACACCTTCGAGGATTTCACTTACATAGTGAAGAAGCGGAGCAAGCAGTGGTGAAGTTGTGGCTCTGTCAACAAAGGCAGACATTCTACGTGACAGTATTTCTCGTTAGGAGAAATGTGTTCGTCGCCAGGGTGATTATGTTGAAAAATAAATATGTAGACATGAAGAATAAAGACGTAGAATATTAATAACGCTTCTTTTATTTAAAAACATCGAAGAGTTTTTACGTTAAAAATTCGGAGGCATTACTTTTCAGCACGCCCTCGTGCAAACGAGAAAATTAGCTACTCACAAGTTGCACTTATCATATATGAAACGGAACTTATTGACTACTTACAGTGTAACTTATTTTTACAAGTCACCTCGTACATATTCATTGATGTAGACCAAGTAACCAAAAAGTGCTAACGAACGTTCTAGGGGAATACTACACTACCGGCCATTAAAATTGCTACACCAAGAAGAAATGCAGATGATAAATGGGTATTCATTGGACAAATATATTATACTAGACCTGACATGTGATTACATTTTCACACAATTTGGGTGCATAGATCCTGAGAAATCAGTACCCACAACAACCACCTCTGGCCGTAATAACGGCCTTGATACGCCTGGGCATTGAGTCAGATCTTGGATGGCGTGAACAGGTACAACTGCCCATGCAGCTTCAACACGGTACCACAGTACATCAAGAGTAGTGACTGGCGTATTGTGACGAGCCAGTTGCTCTGCCACCATTGACCAGACGATTTCAGTTGGTGAGAGATCTGGAGAATATGCTGGCCAGCGCAGCAGTCGAACATTTTGTGTATCCAGAAAGGTCCGTACAGGCGCTGTAACATGCGGTCGCGCATTATCCTGCTGAAATGTAGGGTTTCGCAGGGATCGAATGAAGCGTAGAGCCACGGGTCGTAACATATATGAAATGTAACTCCACTGTTCAAAGTGCCGGCAATGCGAACAAGAGGTGACCGAGACGTGCAACCATACCATCACGCCGGGTGATACGCCAGTATGGCGATGACGAATACACGCTTCCAATGTGCATTCACCGCGATGTCGCCAAAGACGGATGCGACCATCATGATGCTGTAAACAGAACCAGGATTCGTCAGAAAAAATGACGTTTTGCCATTCGTGCACACAGGTTCGTCGTTGAGTACACCATTGCAGGCGCTCCTGTCTGTGATGCAGCGTCAAGGATAACCGCAGCCATAGTCTCCGAGCTGATAGTGCGTTCTACTGCAAACGTCGTCGAACTGTTCGTGCAGATGGTTGTTGTCTTGCAAACGTCCCCATCTGTTGACTCAGGGATCGAGACGTGGCTGCACAATCCGTTACCGCCATGCGGGTAAGATGCCTGTCATCTCGACTGCTAGAAAACGGGGTACCCCAGGACTCCGTGCTGAGTGTTGTACTGTTTGCCATCGCCATTAATCCAATTATGGATTGTCTCCTTCCTGATGTCTCGGGCTCCCTCTTTGTGGACGATTTCGCGATCTACTACAGCTCTCAACGGACCAGCCTTCTTGAAAGACGTCTTCAAGGATGTCTCGATCGCCTCCACTCGTGGAGCATCGAAACCGGCTTCCGTTTCTCACCCAGTAAGACCGTTTGTGTTAATTTTTGGCGACGTAAGGAGTTTCTTCCGCCCTCTTTACATCTAGGTCCTGTCAACCTTCCGTTTTCCGACGTCGCTAAATTCTTGGGTCTTATGTTTGACAGAAAACTGTGCTGGTCCTCCCACGTTTCCTATCTTTCGGCTCGCTGTCTGCGTTCCCTTAACACCCTCCGTGTCCTGAATGGTACCTCCTGGGGAGCGGACCGAGTGGTCCTTCTCCGCCTCTATCGCGCCTTAGTGCGCTCGAAATTGGATTATGGAAGCATAGTCTACTCCTCTGCTCGGCCGTCTATTCTTCGGCGTCTCGACTCTATCCACCACCGTGGATTACGTTTAATGTCTGGAGCTTTTTACACCAGCCCTGTGGAAAGCCTTTATGCTGAGACTGCTGAACCTCCGCTGTCCAATCGGCGGGCAGTCCTTCTGAGTCGTTATGCTAGCCATCTGTCTTCCATGCCTGCTAATCCAGCCCATAACCTTTTTTTCGACGCCTCCTTTGATGTCTGGTATGCAGGCCGCTCCTCCTCCCTACTACCCCCGGGAGTCCGCTTCCGTCAACTGCTCCATTCTCTTTCCTTCCGCTTTCCTAACACCTTCTTGACAACTTGGGGTACAGCACCGCCTTGGCTCCGTCCCCGGATCGACTTGCTCAGAGACCTATGTCAATTTCCCAAGGATGGTACCCCTACACTTGTTTACCGTCGGGCATTTGCTGCTCTATGTGCACAAATGACGGAAGCCACATTTATTTACACCGACGGCTCGAAAACATCGTTAGGTGTAGGGAGTGCCTATATTGTTGGCGACACCCCAGATCACTTTCGGTTTCCCGACCAGTGTTCGGTTTATACTGCGGAGCTTTACGCTGTTCTCCAGGCTGTCCACTACATCCGCCGCCATCAGCGGATACAGTACGTAATCTGCTCAGATTCTCTCAGCTCTCTCCTAAGTCTCCAAGCTCTTTACCCTGTGCACCCTCTGGTCCACCGGATTCAGGACTGTCTGCGCTTGCTCCACCTGGGGGGCGTCTCAGTGGCGTTCCTCTGGCTCCCGGGACACGCTGGTATCTGTGGGAATGAGGCGGCCGATATAGCGGCCAAGGCTGCAGTCTCTCTTCCTCGGCCAGCTATTCAGTCTCTTCCGTTTACCGATCTACGGAGCGGTTTATGTCGCCAAGTTGCTCATTTATGGCATGCGCATTGGTCAACACTTCCCCATAATAAATTGCGGGAAGTGAAAGCCCTTCCTTGCGCTTGGACCTCTTCCTCCCGAACGCGTCGTCGGGAGGAGGTAATTTTAGCTCGACTCCGGATAGGGCACTGTCTTTTTAGTCATCGACATCTTTTAAGCGGTGATCCTCCCCCACTCTGTCCCCACTGCTCTCAGCTGTGGACGGTCAGACACCTTTTAATTGAATGCCCCTATTTTAATCCGTTACGCTCCCGTCTACAGCTCTCGCCTGATCTATCGTCGATTTTAGCAGATGACACGCGCTCAGCTGACCGCGTTCTACAGTTTATTAGTGACAGTGAAATGACGTCAGTCATTTGAAGCTTTTTTTGGGGACAACCAACCCCTTTCTATAGTGGATTTTTAAGCATTCCTTCTGCCTTTAGTTTCTCAAATTTTATGACTTTGTTCCCATTGCTGCTGATTTTAAATTTCGTTTTTTTCCTGTTTTCTACGTCATGGGCTGGGCGCTAATGACCATAGAAGTTTTGCGCCCTAAAACCACAAAAAAAAAAATCTCTACTGCTAGTGATACGAGGCCGTTGGGATCCAGCAAGGCGTTCCGTGTTACCCTCCTTAACCCACCGATTCCATATTCTGCTAATAGTCATTGGATCTTGACCAACGCGAGCAGCAATGTCGCGATACGATAAACAGTAGTCGCGATAGGCTACAATACGACCTTTATAAAAGTCGGAAACGTGATGGTACGGATTTCTCCTCTTTACACGAGGCATCACAACAACGTTTCACCAGGCAACGCCGGTCAACTGCTGTTTGTGTGTGGGAAATCGATTAAAACTTTCGTCATATCAGCACGTTGTAGGTGTCTCCCCCGTCGCCAAACTTGTGTGAATGCTCTGAACAGCTAATCATTTGCATATCGCACACACAAGCGTTGTATTGCGTTGTTTTGTTTTGTCAGATGACAGTCGCCAGACAGTCAGTGTTTTGTTCTTAGTTGCACCTAATTACTCGAGTAAACATGGCTGCTGGCGCAAGGCTTACATTCGATGAAAGGAAGTGAGTTTTGAAGTGGTATTTTAAGTACGAAAACATTAATGAGGTTCAACGGTAATGACGAAATTAGTGGCAAACAGAGCCACCGACACGTTTATCGATTCGTCGCATTCTAGACAAATTTCAAGCCGAAGGCTGTGTTGAAGATGTACACAAACAACGATCTGGACGACCTGTAACAGTAAAAAGTCCAGCTAAATCCCGCCATGTGTTACAACAATTCACTCGCTCATCACAGAGGTCTGTGAGACAGTGTGCCGCGAAACTGGAGTGAGTCGCTCAAGTGTTCAGCTAGTTTTGAAGACAGCAAAGTGGAAGTGCTACATCCCACGATTGCTACGCGCAGTGAACGAGGACGAGCCAGATCGTAGAATGGAGTACTACGAGTGGTTTACTAACATGGTGCGCATCGATGAACAGTTTTCAGAGATGGTTGTATGGTCTGATGTGGCACAGTTCAAACTCAATGGTACAGTAAATCGCCATAATTGCATCTACTGGGCCGCCGAAAATCAAGCCGTGAATTTGCCAGGGGTAAATGTGTGGTGGAGGTTGTCTTACCGGGACTTGATTGGGCCATTCTTCTTTGACGGCACAGTTACCGGTGAGATGTACCTTCAGAAGCTTGACATCCATTTTACCTGCCATCCGAGACTTGTATGGAGACGGAAGAGTTTACTTTCAACAAGACGCTGCCCCAGTCCACTACCAAAACCGTGTTAGGGCGTATCTCGACGAAAATCTACCAGGAAGATGGATAAGCCGTAGAGGTGCTGTGGAGTATCCACCACGTTCCCCAGACCTAACTCCTCTGAACTTTTACCTATGGGGAACACTAAAGGACGTCGTTTATCGACAAAAGCCACCCACATTGGATGAACATCGAGAATCCATCGTACATTCATGTGCAAATATCCAACTGAACACGTTGCAGTCAGTAGTTCGTGCTGCAGTTCGGCGGCATGGTTTGTGTGTGGATGTTAATGGTGACGATTTCGAACACCTACAGTGATATCTTTAAGTTGGACTTTAAGCTACACTTTCACCAAAAATGAGACAACACCGTCAATTAGTTTGCAAGTTATGGACTTTTAAACAGTGGATACACTTTTTTTGGACCCCTCTGTATTTGGTCGGCACGTTACGTATTATAGTTCACCATTATTAATTAGAAAAGTAGTTACGTGTTACTCTCATGGAGTACGTATTTATGTTTGCTGTTGGAAGATCTAAGAATCAAGTGTGCCCTTGAACGGTATGGACCTGCTATTGCCACTCCGCAAGACACACTGGGGAAACTCGGGCTACATAAGTTTTACTTACGTATTGCCCATTGCTTATGAGGCACGAATGCATACATTAATACGTACGCAAAAGCAGTAAGTGAAAATAACACTCACATGGAATACATCCTCAGCAAGGATACGAGCAGCTCTTGATAAAGCCTGGTCTATAAGTAGCTACCTCAGAACGCCTGCTTGCCTTAACAACGAGTCGCCTCTGTCCATACTACGAGTGTGGAAAGCATGTGGGCTGGCACTCGATGCGTCGTCTCCATCTACGAAGTGTTTACCCAGTGAACACGAGCGGCATTGGCCTGTATGGAAGTTACTAAACAGGCAGCGCACAGGTGCTGGAACATCTAGGGTCAGCCCAAGGAGATACGATTTATCTTCGGAATGAGTCTTCTGTGGTTGTGAATAAGACCAAACGACACAGCAAACACCTTATTATTCTTAAATAGTAACCTGATGTTCACAAGAAAATATGTTGTTGATATGGCCAGGTTCTTTGTGAAACTCATTTGATTAATACGATTAAGCAAGTGGATCCTCGTGCTTTTATCTTGGCATAGCATTATCGTATGTAGGCTATGTAATGTAAAATGTGTTATGATTATATTTAATTTGCGCTACTCAAGCAGCTATTTATCAGAGACGTCTGGTCTGTGTTTGTGGACACAGTCTGCTAGCAGTGCGGGCGTCACGAGTCAGTGCCACCTTGGAAAACAGTGCCAGATTCCAGTTCTGAGTGATGGTACTGGTTGTTGATTCATTTCTTTGGCGAAAGGTAGCGTCTTGTACACTAAGGTGACAAATAATATGGGATACCTCCTAACATCGCATCGGACCTCATTTTTCTCGACGTAGTGCGACAACTCGACGTGGCATAGTCTCGACAAGTCGCTGGAAGTCCCTGCAGAAATACTGAACCGTGCTACCTCCATAACTGCCAAAGTATTCCGGTGCAGGATTTTGTGCACGAACTGACTTCTCTATTATGTCTCATAAATGTTCGATGAGATTCATGTCGGGCGATCTAGGTGGCCGCTCTAATACTGCAGATTGTTCTTCAAAGCAATCGCGAAAAATTGTGGCTCGGTGATATGTTTGGGTACATAAAATCTATAAATGGCTGAAAATGGTCTCCAAACAGCCAAACATAACCATTTCCAGTCAATGATCGGTTCGGCTGGACCAGAGGACCCTGTCCATTCCACGTAAACACAGCCCACACCGTTATGGAGCCTCCACCAGCTTGCACAGGGCCTTGTTGACAACTTGGGTCTATGGCTTCGTGGGATCTGCGCCACTCTCGAACCCTACCATCAGCTCTTACCAAATGAAATCGGGACTCGTCGGACCAGGCCACCGTTTTCCAGTCGTCTAGGGTCCAACCGATTTGGTCACGAGCGCAAGAGAGGCGCTGAAGGCGACATCTTGCTGTTAGCAAAGGCACTCGAGTCCGTCGTCTGCTGCTATAGCTCATTAACCACAAATTTCACCGCACTGTCCTAACGGATGCTTTCGTCGTACGTCCCACATTGATTTCTGCGGTTATTTCACTCATTGTTGCTTATCTGTTAGCAATGACGGCTCTACGCAAACGCCGCTGCTCTCGGTCGTTAAGGGAAGGCCGTCGGACTCTGCACTGTCCGTGGTGAGAGGTAATGCCAAAGTTTGGTATTCTCGGCACACTCTTGCCACTGTGTATCTCAAAATATTGAATTCTCCAACGATTTCCGAAATGGAATGTCCCACGCCTCTAGCTCCAACTACCATTCTGCGTTCAAAGTCTGTTAATTCCCGCCGTGTGGCCATAATCACGTCGGAAAGGTTTTCACGTGATTCACCTAAGTACAAGTGACAGGGCCAATAATGCACTTTATACCTTGTGTACGCAGTACTACAACCATTTGTGTTTGTGCATATCACTATCCCATTATTTTGTCACCTCAGTGAATAAGAGCTAAGATTATTATGCCCATTGTTGTACAACGTGAAACATAGGATCTCTCATATGTTTATAGTCACCATTACTGATCCATTCACGTGCCGAGTGAGTGAAGAATGACTTTTGGCAGTTAGTGTTCCTGTCTCGGACGAAGTTTTATCCGATTAAAATTGTAATATTACCCAGCTAAAATGTGACGAAATAACGACCTTGTGCGAAGGTGGCTACTGTCTATTAACGTAGAGAAATGCAGAATATAAACATACAAGTTTGATGCATACCATGTAGAGTCAGTTCCAGGAGTAACAAAGTGTTCAGGTCCGAAGCGGAATGATGAAATGAGCTCAGCTGCTTATAAAGTAAATGGAAGCCTTCTGTTTATTGTTAGTTCATTGGGAAACTGTAGCTGGGTGACGAAACGGATTGCTCACCAACTACTTGTCTGCTCTATACTGGAAAATGTGGTGAGTGTATGGTGGAATTCATTTCAGGCCAGTCTAACAGAAATACTGAGCGTATACAATTAACTCGGTGAGTGCCGTGTGGACGCCGACGGGCACAGCAAAACAGCGTGTCTGATGCCGGCGGCCACTCAGACCCAACACCACAGAGGAGAAATGGTATAACTCTTCCCGAACTGAATGCCACCTTTTGCGGGGCTGAAGACGAATACTGGCCTTTGATTTAAAGGGTATGAGTGACAACGAAAGGAAACCGAAGAACAAAATAAAAGGATATCTCCTAATCAATAATCAAGGCTATCTTAAATGAATGTCGTTTCCTAGTTATTTTGTATTAGGTCTGCACGAGAAGATGGAAAGTTATAATATCTATTCAAGAATGCAGCTATCGTTTCTTAGAAGTAGGACTGAAAATACTTCACGTTGTCAATTCAAGATGGTTGCATGCAACTTAAGAAGTGCAGATAGTAAGATTATTTTATTATTCACTAAGTTTATCACTTTCGGTTCCTGCTTCATATTTCTTGGCGTATACTCTGCGTCTGCTATTTTTCACTATTTAATTTCATTTTGTATTGAATTATTTTATCTACCTTCCTTTCCACAATTTTACCATATTTTTCCTTCGACTACCTTGGAATTGATTAATTATAATCTCCAATATAACTTGAACTGGCCACTTCATTTTCATACTTCTTTCCAACAACAGGGATATAGAGTGCTTCTGAACATTATTAAGTCATTGTGCAGGCAACGTTTTATCATATATTCGACATCATTCACTAACAAGAGATACTCCCCATCGCAGCACCTCAGATGTAGTGGTAAGATGGCCCAGTGGATATCCCGTCAAAAACAGAACACAGATCAAGCATGTTAACAGGAAGAAAGTACACTGAACTTTGAAAGAAGAATCAAAATTAAGAGTATGAACAGTCCAAGGTCAAGACGTGCAACATCGAGCGGGTTGCCAGAACCACCGTGTCGTGATGGTGTGGTCACTGTGTTGGACAGCAAAGCGGGAAATGCCTGTTCAGATCTCTCACGTGCCCCATTTTTTCTTTTACAAAATTATGAACTTTCCGTCCGATCATTGACGTGTCTGTTCTGCTTCTGTAGTCATGGAAACTGTCATACTATACTTTGGTTATGGAATGGTCTAAACATTCTGCGTGGTGTCTGTTTGTTCTATATCGTGTCTCCCTACCACTTTCGCGCAACGACGCTCTGAGCGTGTTTCTTAGGGAATTGACTAGTTTGAACCTGGGACCTGTTACTGGTAAGGAGACGTCAGACCACACATGACATGTAGAATTCAGAAGAGTTCAGTGAGACTAGCGATGATATAACCAAATACTTAATTATTTCAGCGTCAGCTCCACTGCACTCCCTGTAAAGGAATCTTAATACTAACTAAATTTAGTGGAAGGGGTTCAAGGCTTTCCTATTTTTAGTTAGCTGGTAAAATAACGTCGAAAAAGCAGTTAAGTTTACCATTGGAAATTTTATTCTACTCACAAAACATCGTTTATAAATTGCACTATTGATAAAAGGAAATGTTTTAATACAGGATGGTAAAAACCAACTGCGTTCAACAAAAATGTGAACGAATATTCCCTGAATGGGTTTCCAAGTCCTACAATGGATCGAAGTATGACCTATGCCATATCACATCTATAATCTAGGTTTAAATTAAGTTTCACAAGAGAGAGAACTATCAAAATGGTCTACAGTGACCCTCAATTATCTTTAGTTACTTATCTAACTTGTCTTAAATTACAGTGGCTGATGTGGCTTCTCAAAAACTATATAACAGAAAAATCTCAATAACTATATAATAGAAAAATCATCGCGTTTCTGATTTTTACTTCAAGTGGCAAATGTGAACACCATGAGCTTTAATTGACGATCGACACTAGTATTACGTAAAAAGGGGATGTAACAGATGAGACTTCTGCAGTTCTGAGTGAAGCCTTATGCGCTCAAAAATGCGGCATCGCGTGCGTTCATTACCTTGTCGGTGTTCGTCAGGGGTCGGTGGGCAGCACAGCTCCGCTCGCCTCGCGGTCTCGGAAGCAACTCTCTCCTAACTTCTCCTTACTACAATTTACCGAAGTTGGTTTAAAAAAAAACTATCTGGCTGTTTTTTCATCTGACCAATCAGGGTCTCAATGTTAACCTTAAGCTCCGCCTACAAAAATTCTGTCTATCCAATGAGTAACGTTATACTTTTCGTGGTGGGGCAATGTTTTTTAAAGTTTGCAACGTAACAGAGACGCGAAAAAGTCTCACGCTAAAACTTGCAGCTGGTGTGGTCCTTTTAGTGTTATCGTAAGATCTATACTGTTCTTCTGGAGGGCTCTATCTTTTAACATGGGCTGGGGGCTGGTCCTAACGTAACAGAGACGCGAAAAAGTCTCACGCTAAAACTTGCGGGTGGTGTGGTCCTGACAGTTAGCTGGCGACGTGGGTGTCCGCCCGTCCCTTATCGTAGGGCCTTCCAGCTTAAAACGGTTCTGCTCTCGGCGTCTGTTCTCGTTTCTCCCCTCGGAACTGCGCCTGTCTCTCGGTGGGAAGGTATGACATGCATTTAGGCATTCTTGTGTTAGTCTGTGGTATTCCATTTGCTCACTCGTTACTCGTATTACTTTGGTTAATTTAATGTCACGATTTATTCGGAGCTATGTGACATACTACTGGATTTGCTTATCATGTCAGGGTTTTCATGGAAGGTGTTGGATTTGCCTGACACCTAACAATGGGAGTCAGATGAATACAATATATTACTACCGCAAGTAAATACACTGGTGTCCAAAAATAAAGTAACAAAACGTAATTTTGCAAGATGGCGTTTATTTTGCCACAAAACAGTATAATCAGGTGATAGTACATTAGAAACAATATAGAGAATACTAAAAGTAAACAACTGCA
Organism: Schistocerca serialis cubense; assembly: GCF_023864345.2. Taxonomy (NCBI): domain Eukaryota; kingdom Metazoa; phylum Arthropoda; class Insecta; order Orthoptera; family Acrididae; genus Schistocerca; species Schistocerca serialis. The sequence goes on from NC_064640.1 coordinate 1,006,681,977, forward strand.
ACATGCGTAACGGTAGACAAAAATGCTCTTTGTTTTTTCCAACGTAACGCTCAGTAAGGGGTGCGACCACCTCTGGCAGCAGTATAGGCCTGACAAACGACGAGGCATGCTGTGAATGATGCCATCAATGTCATGCTGAGACAATGACGCCCATTCTTCCTGCAGCGCTACCCGCAAGTCTTGGAGTGATGCAACCCGTGTCTCTAGTGCATCCTAGACATGCTCTATTCGATTCAAATCGAGAGAGCGAGCAGGACACGCCGTGCATGCGATATCTTCCGTTTCCAGGAAAACACCAACCATCTGTGCTCTATGAGGTCGAGCATTATCGTCCAGCAATACGAAGTCTGGGTCCACAGCACCTCGCAAAAACCACACTTGAGGTCCGCAGATATCGTCACTATACCTGACAGCACTTGAACCTTGCCGGTTTAACCGAAGAATTTTCTGAAGAGGTGATCGACTGGTCAACATAATCCCTGCCCACGTCAGTAGGAATAATCCTCGATACCAGTCTCTCTCCGCAATGGCTGGGTTTCTAAATCGCGGTCCACGTCCCCCCACCCCCACCCCCAAGAAGCGAATCCGTCGAGAATCGTCGTCCAGACCAAATCGGGACTATCTGTGGAAAGAAAATTGGCCCACTGTTCGATCGTCCAGGTGGCGCGTTGACGACTCCAATCTAGACGTTCTCTTCTGTGGAGACGCGTCAGAGGTACACATACAGCGGGTGTCTGACAATAAAGGTCACTCTGCTGAAGCTTTCAGTACTCCGTTTACCTCGATACAACACGTCCAGTGAATGAATGCTGCGAGGTCAGATTCCAGATGACGTGCAGCACTAAGGCGCTACCGTTGTGCACTTACAGGCAACTAACAGTTCTCTCTTTCTGATGTTACACGTGGTCGGCCTCGCCCTAGGCTTTGGGATACAGTTTCGATCTCCATAAACTGTCGCCTCGTGCGAGAAACAACAGAACGTTTCACATTAAGCCATCGGGTCCCATTAGTTTGCGAACTGTCCTGCTTCAATTCTTCCCATGGCCCTCCACCGCAGAGAGCCTGGTAGGAGTCTTCTCTGTGCCATACTGTTGACAGTCTGCGTGATTATATCGTGGATTAGACAAAGGACGGGGAAATAGTGGTTTGTTGCTTTAGTTTCGAACACCAGTGTATGATGAATAGTGAGAGCAAGCGAGATGCCGCACAGACCTCTCACAGAAATGAAAACAAGTAATAAACGGGTATGAGTTATGGCTCAAATGGTTCAAATGGCTCTGAGACCTATGGGACTTAACATCTGTGGTCATCAGTCCCCTAGAACTTAGAACTACTTAAACCTAACTAACCTAAGGACATCACACACATCCATGCCCGAGGCAGGATTCGAACCTGCGACCGTAGCGGTCACGCGGTTCCAGACTGAAGCGCCTAGAACCGCACGGCCACACCGGCCGGCCATGAGTTATGTTACAACAAAGGAATTCAAGAGTCACGACTTCCAAAACAGTACATAAGAGATATAAAATATGGTGCTTTGTAGAACGAATAGGAGGTACATACGTCTGGAAGTCCCTTCCTTACACATCGTTGTTCCAAAGGGACGTTACACCACGACACAGACACAAATTTGTATACAACGAACAGACACGTAAATGACCGGACGGACTGTTCTCAATTTTGTGAAAAAAAAAGAGGCACGAGGAGATTTGAACTCGTATCTCCCATTTTCCAGTTCAACACCGTGATCACATAATCACCACGCGGTGTCTACTCAAATTTGCTCGATGTTGCATATCTTGAGCGTGGACCATACACTATTTTTATTTTGCTTCTTTCTTCACAGTTCAGAACATCTTCCTTTTTTCATGCTTTGTGTGTTCAGTTTCCGATGGGGTATTCAGTGGGCCGTCGTACCACTAAATCTGAGGGGGATGCGATGGGGAGTTTCGCTTTTAAGTGTTACCCTGCCAATGGCAGCTTCAGTACGAGAACGCTACATTACAGCCAATTATCGGCCAGGCCTGTCTTTGTGTGTGACTAGCCTGAACTGGTGGTGAAAAGTACATCACTATGCTTGCAGCAATCAACGTGTTGAGGAGAGGTCGAATGGTAACAGATGTGTTTGAGTGCGACAGTTCTGCAGCAGACACGCCGAAAAATCTTAAATGCCAGTAAGATGCAGGAAATATCACCAAAAACTGTTTAGAAACTTCGAAGAACCGCTTTTTAGAATGTAAACTACGAATATTCTTGAGCCCCTTCGTATCGATATAGTGGAGACAGTTACGATGAAATTAGACTAACAACAGTTCACACAGCTAGAAAAAGACAATTCTTCTTTCTTAGTTTCATCCGTGAATGGAACTGGAAGAACCATTAATATTTGGTAAAATGAAAAGTACCCTCTGCCATAGACTTAACAGTAATCTGCCGAGCTTATATGCAAATAAAGAGCTTTAAGACGAGTTGTCTGTGATGTCTATAAAAGCTCCGTCAGAGCCTTAGCGACATTCTTCTGCCTTCTGCACGTTATCGCTCTTTGGATGCATTTGACCCTAGTGAGACAACTTCGCAGAGGGAGAAGCCCATGTGTATGACCTTGGTCAAATGCAGCTACACTATCTGATCAAAAGTGTCAGGACATATATTAGTAAACATTAATATGGGATGAGTTCACCTTTTGTGTTTAAGAGAGCTTAATCTCTGTTGGGGACACTTTCAACGGGGTGTCTGAATGTCTGCGGAGGAACAGCATCCCATTTCTCCTCAAGACTCGAAACCAGAGAAGGTTGTAGTGTTAGACTTTGAATCATCCCAAAGATTTTCTACTGGGTTCAGGACGGCACTCTGGCCAGGCCTGTCCATTTCAGGAATGTTATTGTCTACAAATCATTGGCTCCCAGATGCTGCATTATGACAGGCAATATGGTCAGGCTGATACAAACAATCACCGTGTCCGAAATTTTCCGATACTGATCGCTGTACATAATGCTGTAACATGTGTTCATAGCCGTCTGCGTTCAGCGTTTTCTTAATCACAATAAGGGAACCGAGCCCCACCAAACATGATGGCAACTATCAAGCTCCAGGAATTCGCAAAAGCCCTTCCATCGGACTGCCATAGGGTATAGCGTAATTCATCATTTCAAATCACTCGTTTGCAGTCATTCATTGTGCTGGGGTGTTGCTCTTTACACCAACTCAATCGTCACATAGCATTACCTAGATAAACGTGCAGTTTGTGACGAGGTACTCGAACGTTGTGCCCAATTCTTTTTAACTCCATGCGATCGCTCATTGTTCTACTTGGACTACTGGTAGCACATTGAAAGTCATTCAAAACGAAAGCCGAAGTTTTAAATTTCACGTTCAAGAAATCTTTCACACAGGAACATCGCAGAAACCTACCGTCATTTGACCATCGGACAGACTCCCGTATGAGAGGCTTAGTAAAATGGTTCAAATGGCTCTGAGCACTATGGGACGTAACGTCTGACGACATCAGTCCCCTAGAACTTAGAACTACTTAAACCCAACTAACCTAAGGACATCACACACATCCATGCCTGAGGAAGGATTCGAACCTGCGTCCGTAGCGGTCGCGCGGTTCCAGACTGAAGCGCCTAGAGCCGCTCGGCCAGCGGCGGCTTAGTAATAAGCATCCCTGCCGTAGAGAAACAACTGAAAGATTTGAAAACAAATAAATCACCAGGTCTGGATGAAATTCCAGTTCGGTCCCACAAAGAGTACTCTAACGCACTGGCCCCTTACCTAGCTTGCATTCGTGGCGAATATCTCTCCCAGCACAAAGTCCCAAACGACTGGAAAAAAGAGCAGGTGACTCAGTATATAAAAAGGGTAAAAGGACAGACCCGAAAAACTACAGACCAATGTGTCAGACTACGGTTTGTTGCAGAATCCTTGAACGTATTCTCAATCTGAATATAATAAACTCTCTTGAGGCTGAGAAACTTATGATCACGAATCAACACGGTTTTAGAAAGTATCGCTCGTGCGGATCTCAGCTTGGCCTTTTCATACATGATATACTGCACGCTATGGATGAAGGGCAACAGGCAGAGGCCATATTTCTAGAATTCCGGAAAGGATTTGACGCGGTACCCCATCGCAAGCTGTTAACGAAAGTACGAGCATATGGAATAAGTTCACAGATATGTGAATGGCTCGAATACTTCATAAGTAATAGAGCCCAGCATGTTGTCCTCGGCGGCGAATGTTCATAAGAGACGAAGTTATCGTCAGGAGTGCCCCAGGGAAGTGTCATAGGACCACTGTTGCTCTCTATACATATAAATGATTTGGCGGACAGGGTGGACAGCAATCTGCGGTTGTTTACCATAAATGGTTGAAATGGCTCTGAGCACTATGGGACTAAACATATGTGGTCATCAGTCCCCTAGAACTTAGAACTACTTAAACCTAACTAACCTAAAGACATCACACACATCCGAGGCAGGATTCGAACCTGCGACCGTAGCAGTCGCGCGGCTCCGGACTGAGCGCTTAGAAACGCGAGACCACCGCGGCCGGCGGTTGTTTACCGATGATGCTGTAGTATACGGTGTCGTGTGTAGTGTGGTGTAGTAGTTACGTCGAAACTGAGTGACTGTAGGACGATACAAGACGACTTAGACAAAATTTGTAGTTGGTGTGATGAGTGGCAGCTAACTCTAAATGTGGAAAAATGTAAGATAATGCGGATGAGTAGAAAGAACAAACCTGTAGTGTTCGGTTACAGTATTACTAGTGTCCTGCTTGACACAGTCAAGGCGCTGATATGAAACTTCTTGTCAGATTAAAACTATGTGTCGGACCGAGACTCGAACTCGGGACCTTTGCCTTTCGCGTGCAAGTGCTCAACCAACTGAGCTACCCAAGCACGACTCACGCCCGGTACTCACAGCTTTACTTCTGCCAGTACCTCGTCTCCTACCTTCCAAACTTTACAGAAGCTCTCCTGTGAGGGCGGGGCGTGAGTCGTGCTTGGGCAGCTCAGTTGGTTGAGCACTTGCCCGCGAAAGGCAAAGGTCCCGAGTTCGAGTCTCGGTCCGGCACACAGTTTTAATCTGCCAGGAAGTTTCATATCAGCGCACACTCCGCATAAGAGTGAAATTCTCATTCTGGACAGTCAAGGCGTAGAATTTTAGGAAAGAGTGGTTCACCTACAAAGAAGACCGCATATAGGATGCTGGTGCGACCTATTGAGTAGTACACGAGTGTTTGGGATCCGTACCAGGTCGGATGGAAGGAAGTCATCGAAGCAATGCAGAGCTGGGCTGCTAGATTTGTTACCGATAGTTTCGAACAACACGTAAGTGTTAGAGATGAGATTCGGTAACTCAAAGTGGAATCCCTGGAGGGAAGGCGACGTTCTTTTCGAGAAACACATTTGAGAAAATTTACAGAGCCGGCGTTTGAAGCTGACTGTCGAACGATTCTACTGTCGCCAGCATACACTGCGCGTAGGAACCACGAAGATAAGATTCGAGAAATTAGGGCTCACACGGAGGCATATAGATAGTCGTTTTCCCTCACTCTGTTTGCGAGTGGAACAAGAAAGGAAATGACTAAAAGTGGTACAGGCTACCCTCCGCCACGCACCGTACGGTGGCTTGCGGAGATGTAGATGTAAATGTAGATGTAGATGATCCCTTCCACTGATTTCATGCGATGACGTACAACCACCCTCTCCATGCTCGATGGTCTCTAACCCTGTCTATTTTTGGTTTAGGTGTGGTTGTTCCTTCGTGTTTCCCCTTCACAGTCGGGCACGTTTAGAAGGCTTGAAATGTCCCTGACTTGTTACTCAGGTGACACCCAATGACGATCGAAGTCACTGAGCTCTGCTAACGGACCCATTCTGCCGTTTCTGCATCTATACTAACAGCACGATATTCTCCGCCTCCCTTTATACTGGCAAGTCTATCTGTCGTTATGGCTAGCTGTCAGTTCCGCATTACATACTGGTGTACGGATGCTTTTTATCGGATAATGTATATGCAGCATCCTGCACGTTGCTATCATCGAACTTCTCGTAAAAAGCCTGGTAGAAGAATGCTTACGTTTCACTTCCATCTGTTTATTCCATTTATGAAGGAAAACTAGTGGTATCTCATGAAACTGGAATTTTTTTCTAATCCTATGTTCATTAGCGTAAATCAGATAGCAGAATCATTTTAATGTGGGTTCAGGGGTACATGAGAGAGAGAGAGAGAGAGAGAGAGAGAGAGAGAGAGAGAGAGAGAGATTTCTAAATTGCCTAGAAACGAGAGCCCAAAATTAAAGATTTTTTTTTCTGCTGCTGATAGCTTCGTACAACGACTGTACAGAATTTGGCGGGTGACATTAGTGGAAGCAGTGCTGCTGTCGCTAGTGGATTTTCTGTCCGTCTCAGGGCAGCAACACTACTATCTCTGCGGGAATGCGCCGTGCACAGCGCAGATAGCTCGTTGCCTCATCTATCTTCGCTGGACGTCGCTCTGGGCATGAGATGGCCAAGACAGCTCGTTACCCAGGAGCACCTTTTTGCCACCGAATAAAGGAAGGAATGTTAGAGCTACACGTCCGCAGAGACGAGGCGTTAGATCCAATTCCGCACTGCCGCCTAATGAGCGAAATAAGACTTTATGGAATATAGGACCAGCTGTGTAGTTGCACTGAAGAGTCTCTAGCGAATAGAACACAGCATGTCATTCTCAACGTAGACAAGTCTTCAGATGTAAAAGTAGCTTCGGGCGTACCGCAACGGAGTGTTATATTTACTTTGATTGATTTAAACTCACCTGATTAGAGCCATCAGGCTCCCTCTTACATCGGATCACCATTTCACACATACAGTACCTTTTTTACATCATAGTTACCTAAGAAATAAAAATTTTAGTATGACAAATAGTATTATGATAAATTGAGTGTCTGTAGTGACAATGTGAGTGAATAATCCTGACTATGAGCCAAAATAATTAAACTGGCAGTACTTGTACTACTGCAGCTGCTGCCACCAATAGTGATGATAATAACAACAATAATAATAATGACGATAACAACAATAATGATAGTGGCAGAAATACAAATAATTTATAAGTTTACAAGACAGATGTTTTCTGACAGAGCGAGTTCTGGGGAAAGGAAATTTAAGGAGACTGCACCAGCTACGAATACTGGGAAATGAGGAAGATCTGGCCGGAATGAAGGATGTACAAGGGTAACGAGTGGTTACAGGGATCATGGTAATCATTATTGTTGCTTCAGTAGATATGTCATTTACTGTCTTCTGAAGCTGGAGATGTCATTCTGTTCTCTAATATACTGCTGGAGGTTATTCCAGACTCGGTTCCCTGCTACTGAGGACTTCGAGAAAGTGACTGAACGCCGGAGTGGGGCAGAAAGAATTTTGCCCGATAGGAACGCGTGTTTCTGCCATATAGATCTATTACGTTTTACAACATACAGTGTGATTCTGTGATGGTACAAAACTTCAGGAATGATGGACAGAGATAAACGTATCAGTCTGAGGTAAGGGACCCTGGCCCGGAAAGGATCGAGTCGACAGTTGAAAGCGAAAATCGGTCCAATGCCTCTGTCAGTGGAGTACGTGTGCCGATACTGTCGTTACCAGGACTGTAGGACAGGCAACTTTCAGAGGCGATAGTAGGGATCGAGCACGAAAAAAATGTACACATACCTTAAGAGCTACGACCATTTGTTCATTTTAGACACTGTCACACGCATCACTTCTATTGCAAGCTCTTCGGGTTCATCATCTTGAGGCTGGAGCTCTTTTCTCTGTGTTTGCTTTAACAATAACATATGTTTTTGGGTGGGGTCCGCCTTCAGCAAAACACAATTTTTTTTTTGTCCCAGACATGTTTCACTGCAGTTGCAGCATCATCAGTGTTTTTTTTTATTATTATGGCTGTTAAACACAAGGAATGTCCTTTACTATTTAAATACAACCAAATATTAATTTCTAAATCGTAATTACAGATTTTTGAAGAGCACATAAAATTGTGTATTCATATTCTGTTTCAATATTTTTGGAGTAGATAGTATGGATCAAAACAAGAAAAGATGTCCGATAAATATGAGATCCAAAAGGCGTACCTTGAGAGCTATGAGCACTTGTTCATCTTCGATACTGCGAAACACATCTCTTTTACTGCATACTCTTTGGTTTCCATATTTTGGGAAAAGATAGTATGGATCAAAACCAGAAAAAAAGTCCAGTAAATATGGACTCTAAAATGCATACCTTAAGAGCTATGAGCACGTCTTCATCTTCGCTGCTGCGAAACATTTTTTCAACTGAACAAGTGTTCATAGTTCTTAAAGTATTAATTTTACAGGCCATGCTTACTGGCAATTTTTTTCTTGTTTTGATCCATGCTATATTTTCCCAAAATGTGGAAACCAAAGAGCTTTCAGTAGAAGAGATGTGTTGCATACTATCGAAGATGAACACGTGCTCATAGGTATGCGTTTTAGAGCCCACATTTACTAGATTTTTTCTTGTTTTTGGTCCATACTACCACATCTGAAAGCTGCATACCCTACAATTTTATCAACAACAGGACCGGTACATATATTCCACTACGTCGGAAGTGTCATGGGGCTTTTCGCGGATGATGATGTTTTATACCGATTTGTTGTAAAGCCAGAACGTAGTAGCGAAATGCAGGAAGAACTGCAGACGATCGACGTTTGGTACAGGGATTGGCAGTTGACGCTCATCATAAACACGTGTAACGTATTGCGCATAGATAGGCAGAACAACCCATTACTGTATAAGATTACACGAGTGCAGAAAAATCACTGCAAAGAGTAAAAAAAAAAAGAAATGTTCAAATGTGTTAAGGACATCAGTCCCTAAGCTTACACACTATTTAACCTAAATTATTCTAAGAACAAACACACAGACCCATGCCCGAGGGAGGACTCGAACCTCCGCCGGTACCAGCCGCACAGACCCTGACTGCAGCGCCCTAGACCGCTCGGCTAATCCGGTGCGGCAAGTAAGGAGTCACATCCATAAAATATGTAGGGGTATGAGTACGGAGCAGTTTAAAGTGGATCGACGACATGAAACTAATCGCTGGTGAGATGCCAGACTGAGATTCGTTCTCAGGAAGTGTAGGGCATCCACAAAGAATGCAGCTTACAAAACATTCGTTCGACCAATACTTGAATGTTACTCGTCAGTCTGGGATCCGTACCAAATAAGATTGATAAAGGAAATAGAGATGATCCGAAGAACAGTATCACGTTCCGTTACAGGTTCATTTAATAAGCGCGAAAGTGTCATGGAAATACGCAGCCGACTCTAATGACAGACGTTGCAAGAGAGGCAACCTGATTTACTGTTAAAGTCCCGAGAGTGTACGTTCCTTGAACAGTCAACGAATGTATTGCTTCCTCCTACGTAAACCTGCAGAAAAAAAACCAAGAACGTAGAATTAAAGATGTTAGAGCTCACGCAGAGGCTTAACGACATTCGTTCTAATTCGCGACTGGAACAGGAAAGGAGCGAAGTGACAATGGTATACAGAGCACCCTCAGCCACAAACTGCAAGGTGGGTTGTCGATTATAGATGAAGACGCAGATTTTAAAATACGCACTCCGACTGGAAAAGGATGGGGTCGGAAATCATCTGTGTCAGTTCTGTGAAACCATATTATCTATTTTGAGGAGCCACTGAAACGTAAATCTTGTTCGCATTGTCCCCACTCTATCCACATCCGACTCCGGTATCTTAACCATTGCACCACTGACGGAAGCAGATCAGTAGTGAAAGCGTTTATTCCTGGATTTCAGGTATGTGTTTTTCGATCGCTCTGAAAACTTTAATTCTTTATATCATCAACAGTTGCACATATTAACTAAGTTGGAATTCATTGGATGCCTGTGGGCGCAGCGACCGCTGAATATCCAAACTGAAGGACGGACGGCAGTCAGCCGCAAAATCCGTAATTTACTGCAGATCTAGGTTTCTACTATAACATAATCATCGTTGGTACTCAAACGCAAAACAGGTAAATTTAAGGACAGGTACAAAACATCTATATGAAAGCTACAGGAATCCGTATAAGTGGGAACATAGCAGTAACATATCATTACCGAATAGTCATGACTCTGCAAAACATCCAGATTTGCACTATTTGTCCATTTACATATTTTCATCTTTCTAGCAACAGTGTGTGTTCCTGACAGCAGATTTGTAGCTTGATCGACATACAACAGTGTTAAAATATTTTCTATAAACAGTGCTTGACAGTTTCACCGCACGGAAACCAGCAAAAGCTTCAGTAATGTGTGCTTATTCACTGGCAACCAGTTTCATTCAAGCACTGAAGACGATCACTCGACCAGAACAGGTTGCTCGTTAACAGATACACATTACGCCGCGTTTGGCGGTTTCCGTGGCGCGTTCTTTAAATACAGCGGTGTTTGTTTTCATGAGATACCACATGGTACACAGCCAGGATCTAAAATCGATGAAAGAAGAAGTGCAGTTAAGGCTTATAAACGGTAGCTGTTTATCACTGTTTCAACCCAACTATCAAAGCTTGCAACCCGATGTCACTCATCTCTTAAAACCTTCGAGAAATCATTCCCAGATCTTTATTAGTAGCTTTGAAACGACGAAACGGATGAATCGATAGTCCAGTAAATGAATACCGCGCTATAGAAGGATTCATGAAAATTTTTAGAAAATATCCATAAAACCTATCCTATTAAGAGAGTAAATTTTATTTAGGTATATGAAATAAAAGAATACAAGTTGAAGTTTAATAGTCATTTAGCAGTCGGTTAGCTAACAATTATTAAAGTGAACTTTCACACCATCAGTAGACATTTCCTTTTCCTCCAAGCGTTTTACGCATTATTAACGACTCGGTTCTCCCATTTCCAAAGAGTCTGGCGTCCTACTTTAGCAATTACTATCAGCCGACAACTTACTACAGTCGCCACGACGCAATCATTATGTTTTAAGAAAAAAATTTAGGTTGCCACACAAAACTGATTAAAACAGTTAGGATAAAATAGTGTTATACGTTTTAGAGAGAATCTTGTATGGAGGACATTTTTAAGTACAGGGTGGCTATAATTAAACTTTCGCTACTTACGAGAGCCCCATGAGAAAAGTGTGAACGTAGGTCAATGAAACTTTGTGGAAACCTTTTCAGGGACATGCGGAAGAGAAAAAACGAATAAACCATTTAAAGAAACACATTTCAATTTCTGCGTGAGAGGGTATCATTTATTACTTGCGTACTATGTATACGTTCCAGGTTACAAACGTTGGTCAATGTGGGTGAAGTTTGTAGAGATACCATTTGACAGTTGTTCGCAGTACTCTTGGAAAGCTGGACCATGGAGTGTTGAGCTGTCGCGACACAGCTCGTGTACTGGTTGAAGATCGCACATTGCATCTAACATCGCGACAGTAACTTGTTCAACAATTTGTGGTGTGATTGCCGTCTGCCTCTCCAGGGGAAATTCCCAAATCGCGAGCTAATTCCAGCCTCCGAATCATGTTCTCCAACCTTAGGACTTCTCGATATTCTTTTAATGCGTCGATACTCGCGAAGAGTAGCAGCACCACTGTTGTTGTTTTGATAAAACATCTTTCTGAACAAAGTGCTGCTCCCCTTGTCCAGACCCAGGTTGACTGTCTGTAATGATCTCCGACGTTTTTGTTACGTCACTGTACCAGTACTGCCGCCTAAAGGAAAGTCATGACACTAACAATACTAACATCGGAATTCTGCAGTGCCGCTCTCAACATCAATCCTACAAAGTTGGGTACCCATGCGGTAAATAGTTTTCCATCTACACCAGCTCCAATAGTGATAGGTTAATTGTAACCACCCTGTACAACGTCTCAAAATGCCTCAAAATAAGGAAAGAAAATGTTCCACTCATCGCACATGCCAACTAGACACAATTTTTTAAATTTAAATTTAAGTTAGGCTTCTGAGTGTCATGAGATATGTCATATCTCTCACATGTCTTATGGAAATACCCTGTGCTGCATGGCAGTTTTTCCAACCTGTTTAATAATCGAAAATGCATATCCAACTTGTGAATCTAATCAAATCACTAACGCTGCAGACAAACTGCAAGCAATAATAACAAAAACGCCAATGACTGCTGTTCTGATTAGCTCTATCTCTTTTCCTTTTTGATATGGTGAACGAGTCTTGTAATGTACAACAGCCTTGCAGCATTAAGCTGGTTGGCAAAAGGCGAGGGTCACTAGGGAGAACTGTACAGGTTGTAAAATTATTTCTCCTGAAAGCCGAAGTCTCATGCAGATAAATGCAGCGAAGAGCAGTCTGCCAACCACATGCAGCAGGAGCGACCGGTGAGTGTGGCCAGCCTGTCATAAAGCTTCACTGTGCATCAAGCGAAAAGAAACCCTTTTATCAAAGGACAGGAGAAAACACAACACCGCTAGCATGCGACCAGTTGTTAGGTCTGAAGGATCCAGCTGGAATTTTTTGTTCAAAATTTAGTAAATTGATCTCTGATTGGCTCATAGAAATTATTTTGGTAGCTGGGGAAAGTTTCCATGTATGCGTACAGGGACGACTACGCATTGGCCATAACTAGAAATCTTTTATGTAGTGGGGGAGATTTTCTGTCTTCTATCCCACTCCAAGAGTGGAATATACTTCACTGGTTAAACATGGCATAATCTATAAGAGTAGGGAATTTGTTAGCATGTTTAATAAAGGTCTAATGCAATTGACTGGCGAGATTCCGATGCTGCCATAACCGTATAAGTTTTGTAGAGGAGAGTAAGAAGGCACTTGCTCCAGGAATACCTGAGAGAACACTTCTTCTTGGAACGTCATAGAGCTGCAGAGCGAGATGTCTCCAACTTAGGGCACAACTCAGATGCCAGGACTGAACTTAGAATTCTCAACCATTACTACAGCCATCTTGTGCTCTTGTGCGTCATTAGAGTGCTAAGCATTGGCTACATTTCCGTTCATCGAGACAGGGCTAGTGCGAAATCAGTTATCTTGCACCGGGGTTTGATTTTGTTGATCTAATTATCACAGCCAGCTAGCTGCACTGACTCTGTGCTTAGGCAAGAATGCTGGTGTTTACTCATGCTTTTCCGAGACTTTTCTTTAAATCGTTAACTAATTCTGAAATCATTGGCCCAATTTGCAATCGCAGTTTTATATGGTTTCTATGTATCACACACCTGTGCCAAAGCTTTTGTACATGTTAGCAACCCCCTGTTCACTTAATAATTGATTGTATTCTTGATTCAGTGAGTAAGCATTTTTGATATCTGTTAGGAATAAATCAGTTTGTTATAGTGACCCTTAGTATCTTTTTTTACTTTGATGTATCTCGTTATCAATATATCTGTGAGGTGTGGTACCTATACTTTCATGCTTAATTGGCCCACCTATCTCAATTTAATTAAATGAGCCGTTATCCATTGCGTGACCTTGTTTTCTTTTAATTTGCGTGATCTTATGGGGAGTTATCTATCATTGTAGGTTACTGGGGATAGATTCTGTAGCATCTCACTCGGTCCGAACAGGCCTTGGAAGGCCCAACGGTACCGACCGGCCGCCGCGTCATCCTCAACCCACAGGCGTCAGTGGATTCGAATATGGAGGGCCATATGGTCAGCACGCCGCTCTCCCGGTCGGCCGGTGTGGCCGAGCGGTTCTAGGCGCTACAGTCTGGAACCGTGCGACCACTACGGGCATGGATGTGTGTGATGTCCTTAGGTTAGTTAGGTTTAAGTAGTTCTAAGTTCTAGGGGACTGATGACCTCAGATATTAAGTCCCATAGTGTTCAGAGCCATTTGAACCATTTTTGAACCGCTCTTCCGTGCGGATGTCAGTTTACGAGACCGGAGCCGCTACTTCTCAATCAAGTAGCCCCTCAGTTTGCCTCACAAAGGCTGAGTGCACCCCGCTTGCCAACAGACCTCAGCAGACTGGATGGTCACCCATACAAGTGCTAGCCCAGTCCGACAGCGCTTAACCGCGGTGATCTGACGGGAACCGGTGTTACCATTGCGGCAAAGGCTGATGGCGTAGTATCTCAGGAATATCAAAAACTGCTCAACTGACACCTCACACCTGTCTGACAAAAAAATGCGAAGCGGCCAGAAGTGGAGGATGAAACGAAATGAAACTTAGTGGGTTGAAAGAGTAGGTCACGTTAAGTCGAATCAAAATTACAAAGAACTTCGCAGTGTGAGCCCACTTATCAGGATGGTGTTGCACCTCTCTGACCTGAATGCATGCACCGATTCAGCTGGGAAGGGTGTCATAAAGCCGTTATATCCTCTCATATGGCAAGATGGCCCACTACTGTTGTAACTGCTCCTTCATTTCCTGGGTACTGTACGTTAGTCCCATATATGTTCTATGAGAGACAGAGCTGGTGATCTTGCTTGCCACGGCAGTATCACAACATCACGCAGACAATTCACTTAGACATGTGCCATGTACGGACGACCATCGTCCTGTTGAAAAATAACAAAATGGTTCAAATGGCTCTGAGCACTATGGGACTTAACATCTATGGTCATCAGTCCCCTAGAACTTAGAACTACTTAAACCTAACTAACCTAAGGACATCACACAACACCCAGCCATCACGAGGCAGAGAAAATCCCCGACCCCGCCGGGAATCGAACCCGGGAACCTGAGGGCATCAGTCCCCTAGAACGTAGAACTACTTAATCCTAACTAACCTAAGGACATCACACACATCCATGCCCGAGGCAGGATTCGAACTTGCGACCGTAGTGGTCGCGCGGTTCCAGACTGAAGCGCCTAGAACCGCTCGGCCATGACGGCCGGTTGAAAAATAACACTGCGGCACTGTCACACACGAGAAGATGGAGGATGTCTCTGTCATAAAGTTCTTTTAATCACTACCAATCGTGCACGGAAGTCACACCTGATGGCTCCACGCACAATGATGCCAGAAGTAACAATGATGTACTTGAATGAGATTTTCATTCTGCAGCGGAGTGTGCGCTGATATGAAACTTCCTGGCAGATTAAAACTGTGTGCCGGACCGAGACTCGAACTCGGGACCTTTGCCTTTCGCGGGCAAGTGCTCAACCAACTGAGCTACCCAAGCACGACTCACGCCCCGCCCTCACAGGAGAGCTTCTGTAAAGTTTGGAAGGTAGGAGACGAGGTACTGGCAGAAGTAAAGCTGTGAGTACCGGGCGTGAGTCGTGCTTCGGTAGCTCAGTTGGTAGAGCACTTGCCCGCGAAAGGCAAAGGTCCCGAGTTCGAGTCTCGGTCGGGCACACAGTTTTAATCTTCCAGGAAGTTTCCATGATGTACTTCTTCAACACGTTGGAAGAATGGGACTTTTCCTCAGTTTGTTGCCATATTTCCCGACAAAGGTCATACGGAGTAGTACAGAATTACGATTCATCGCTGAACACGATACGAAGCCATTTATGAGCAGTCGATGCTTCCAGGTCATAGCACCAGCCCAAACGCAGCCGTTTGCGCTGTGGTTTGAACGTCAGCTTGCGCATCGCATGGTAATTCCCTAGTCCGGCTGCTGCCAGTCTTTAACCAACGGTGCGGGATGGTATAGAATGTTGCATGGGGTTCATTATTAGTTCTCGGATGGTAGTTGCAGATGTGAAGTGGCTACAATGTATTTGGTGCACAGTACGGCGATCCTCCCTTATAATGTTCAGATGGGGTCGACGAGAACCCTGACGACTAGTATTTTTCGCATATTTCCCCTCACGTTCCCATGCAGTCCAATATTGGGCCACTGTCACATCTGAATGCTTCACAAAACTGGCTACCGAACGATTCGACCAGCCAGCCAAATGGAGGCCTCTAATGAATACCTTTCTGAACCTGTCAGGTGCTGATAACGCTTTCTCAGAGGAGTATGGGACAGCTTTGTGTCCTTCACAGCGATAACTCAAAATCTGACGCTGTTCACACCTCTTATATAACCTGCAACTCTAATCACATACCCGCCGATGTTTTGTACGTTTATGATTTTGCATTGACTTCTGACCACGTCTTCGATTTTCTTTTCTCAGGTAGTCTACACACGCGAGAAACTGAATTAAGATGCCGACCTAGTAGAGTGTAGCAACTCCTTCCACTCTGCTCACGAGACCGTGCGTCGTGGCATGGATTCCTAATGACACCGGCAGAGTGGTCGGAGCTAGGTGCAAGACACGTAAAACTCGCACCATGCCCCAGACTTGCTCAATAGGGTTGAACTGTGGTGATCTGGACAGCCCCACAAGAACCTTCAAGCTCGCATAATGTTCCTCAAATTCTTCGGACTCGTTTGTGGAATGATGAGGTGGTGCATTGTCTTGCTGAAAGTACCACTTGAGTTGTTGTTCTAGTGGCGAACCCAGGAACGCAGACGATCGGGCAGAAGATTTTAGTACCGCTCTAAAGGTGAGAGAGGTTGGCAGAGTAGTTAGGTGCCCCATTTTATCCCACTCCAGAGAATACCTCCGCCGTTTGCCTGTATGATGCCCCGTTGGCAAGTGGGATGCAGCGCCTCATATAGTTTTCGAAGTATTCTTGCTATGCCACCGACGTACACTATCACGTTGTAACTCTGGCTGTCTCTTCTCGCAGATAAGAAATGCCTTTCCTCCAGAGAAATTCTCTGACCATGACCGTGGCAGCGTCTGCCTTCTTGTCTTACTGCTTGTCTTTCTGTCGAAACTTACTGTATGAATATACGGGGAGACGTGAGACGGATACAAACAGTTAGTAGAAGTTTAACTTGATTTAGCTATATTTTTCAGTATGTATGAAAGTTGACACACCCTTTCTATTTTTGGGAGCCACGAATCCACAATAACGGCGTATTTGTAGAAATTGTTAGAACAGAAAAAGAATTGCAAAGATGGAAAAGCTCGCTTACTTCGGCCCATAACATGCTAGAAACGGAACGACAAGATGGCAGCAGACGAGTAAACTACTGTGGCTTCAATAAGAAACAAAAAAATCGTTCGAATTTCAAACTCACTCAGAAGAAAACTATGCTAAGGTAGAATGGGAGCTGTCAAACAGCCATGAGAGTTGTAGGAATTTGTTTCAAATGGCGCCTTAGACCGTAGCTACTGCCAGCGTGTCAGCCGCACCTGAGTGGACGGCAAGTTGAAATGGGTCAAATGGCTCTGAGCACTATGGGACTTAACCGCTGAGGTCATCAGTCCCCTAGAACGTAGAACTACTTAAACCTAACTAACCTAAGGACATCACACACATCCACGCCCGAGGCAGGATTCGAACCTGCGACCGTAGCAGTCGCGCGGTTCCGGACTGCAGCGCCTAGAACCGCGTGGCCACCGCGGTCGGCGGGGGGCAAGTCCTAGCATACTGGACGAAGACGGGTTTTCACAGAAGCTGGCTTTAAGTGACGCTTTCAGTGACGTTACATGTGTCTGGAAAGATGAGTCATCATAAAGTGTGTGTGTGGGGCACAGAACATCCACTGAGGTTGAAGAATACATTTTTGATTGACCCAAAATTAAAGTCTTTTTTACCACGTCTTTTTCAAAACTTTATGGGTAATTGTCTTTTTGGAGGAAATTGTGACATATTTCGTGTATCTGGATAGATTGTAGCAATGGCTTATACCACATTTACAGAAAGACAGCGGATATTTCGTGTTGCAACAAGACGCTGTTTCGCCATACTTTCTTTCAGGCGTTCGCGAATACGTCAGTGCCGAACTGCCTCAGTGTTGGATTGGACATGGTTCTAGTCATGCCTATCCACTTTTTCAGCGGCTCCCATCGTCATCTAATTAAACTCCACGTGATTTCTTCGTAACGGTTTATGTCAAAGATTGTGAGCGTCCTGCCTCCACTGCCGTTTAACTTGGAAGAGTTGCAAGGAAGGATAATTGACAATGACGTGTAGGGATGTAAATGGCAAGAGTTTGACTGTTCTACTGACATTTTCTGTATCAAAACGTTGCCTATACTGGGCACCTGCAATGTGAGATACAAACTTTGACAGGTGTTGTGTACATTGATACGTGTCTATTTTCCGTATGTATTGTTATTTTCGTGAAGTCATCTTCTGAAATCCCGGAGGTAAGTATGAATAGCCCTTATAGGTCAAAAGAAATACGTTTGTGCCTGTATTTGAATGGGGTGTGGCACTATGTTCATCGTAAGCGTCCGCAAAACTTCTGGTAGCCGTGTATACAAGAGCACGTACAAGCGGGAGATTCTGTAGGAAGAAAGAAAGGTTACGTTTTAATCTCACATCAACATCAGAGTCATTAGAAACTGAATACAAACAAGGATTGGAGCCAAATGGGGGAGCCGGCCGAAGTGGCCGTGCGGTTAAACGCGCTGCAGTCTGGAACCGCGAGACCGCTACGGTCGCAGGTTCGAATCCTGCCTCGGGCATGGATGTTTGTGATGTCCTTAGGTTAGTTAGGTTTAACTAGTTCTAAGTTCTAGGGGACTAATGTCCTCAGCAGTTGAGTCCCATAGTGCTCAGAACCATTTGAACCATTTTGAACCAAATGGGGGAGAAGACGCGACGTGTCCTTTTACAAGGAACTGTCGTGTTTTTTTATGCAAGCGATATAGGAGAAAACTCTATTTGGATGGCTGGATGGCGATGTGAATGAGCGTCCTCCAGAATGCGAGTACAGTATGAGATTCTGCAGATGTTATATAGTAGAAGGATGTCCTGGAATCGATTTAGATCTGGTTGTTGTGCTGTTAAACACTGGCGCCACACGTTCCTGTTCTAAGACTTATGCTTTTCTTAATACATATGTTATCTATCGTTTCACTAAAGATGACGAGATTCAAAATTTTCTTTTTGTAGTCGGTTCATAATTAGTTGTGAAAGATGGAGACTGTAATGTAAAATATTTAGAAAATAGGTGGGAACATCATCTTGTAGTTACAGAGAACTGATTGTCGCTTTACTGAGAGAAATAATCAGTGAAGTCGAACAGCTTAAATTATTAGTACTGAGACTAAACGCATTTTTTAGAAGTGCAAAATTCAGGATCCTGTGCGGAAAGTAAATTCTGTTACTTCACTACAAGAACAATATAGATCATGTTAACCGATTCGTCTGTAACTTCTCGGTAGAACACCATAATAATAAATGAAAAGCACTACACTGCGGATGTTCTACAGGGTTAATTTATTCGAGTTAACCGGTTTTCCGTTTACTAGATCATCGTTAGCCTAACTGACTATCGTCTACAAAACCGTTACAATGTTTGTAAATAACATTGGAGAAGATGTTACTCATTAGACTGATGCATAAACACCAGTTAAAATCATCTGTGATAGTGCGGTGGTAATGCAACTTAAAAGGTAAGTAAGTCGAACAATAAATCTATATAAATGGAAAAAATCAGTAAAATCATAACACTATTCACGAAAGCAGTGCTTACATAACAGTTCGCATTAAATAAACTAACCTAATGAAATAGAATAAAATTATTACTTGAAAAGACTACTTCAACAAGTATCACACATGGAAGGTGATACTGTAACTAAGCAAAAGAAATAAATAACCACTGTAACAACATAATACGTATATCAAGTACGTTTGAAACCATGATAAAACAAAAAGAAATGAGTAAATACAGGAAAATGGAGGACCAGGAAGGAACCTGAAGTGTAGGAAGCATTGGAAAACTGTGAGGATTATGTGAAGTTTAGAAGGGGAGAAGTAATGAGCTCTGTTTGCTAATTTAATATTAAATCAGCACTGTCAGCCAGATTGTTGTTGATTTCCATGGCTTCCAGCAGGCTAAGTTTTTTGGCCTCCGTTTGCTAAGTGGAGGACGTGGCACTGTGACCGATAGGTGTGGTCCTCATTCGGAAGATGCTCAGCAAATTCAACCAGCTCCAGCTGCGTCCATGTTCAGACAACCCAGCTGCTACGTCTCAGCCTGACTGACCAGTATAAAACTTATCACAACCAGGACAAGTAATTCTGCATACCCTACTTTTGGCTACTAACTGGGTCTTATCTTCGCTACTGAAAATGCACTGAGCTGGGTGTCCTTCACATAGTAGGAAATCCTATAGTTGCAGGATTGCAATGGTTCTGCTACACTCTGTCCTAAGTATAGCATTGTACACCACTTCCTGCAGACAGTGGCAAAGGCAGCAGCGGGAGCATGGAGGTGCGGTATAATTTTCAATTTTTTTTTTGCTGTGCAAGATGTGTTTAATCAGGACAGGAATATAGCCATTGGCTGAGGCAATAAATTTTATTGTTTGTAATTCCGCTTTGAAGTCTTATTTGGACATGGGAACAGATATGAGACGATGCACCACCGAGAGGAAAACTGCACGTTTTGTGTTAATGGGTTTGTGAGCAAGAATGTGTGACTTTATTTGTGGTTGTAGTCGTTCTATTAATTTTGAAACAATGTGTGTACTGATGTCAGTGGTGAGATCTAGGAAGTTTATGTATTTGTTGCTAATTTCCGCCGGCCGGGGTGGCCGAGCGGTTCTAGGCGCTACAGTCTGCAACCGCGCGTCCGCTACGGTCGCAGGTTCGAATCGTGCCTCGGGCATGGATGTGTGTGATGTCCTTAGGTTATTTAGATTTAAGTAGTTCTAAGTGCTAGGGAACTGATGACCTTAGAAGTTAAGTCCCATAGTGCTCAGAGCCATTTGAACCATTTTTTTAATCTCCATTCTGAACCGAATATTTTTATTTTGTCTGTTTAAGTTATGCAAAAACGTGTTGAGCTGTCTAGTAGTTCCTGTGCACATACACAGCACATCAAATGGTTCAAATGACTCTGAGCACTATGGGACTTAACATCTGAGGTCATCAGTCCCCTAGAACTTGGAACTACTTAAACCTAACTAACCTAAGGACATCACACACATCCATGCCTGAGGCAGGATTCGAACCTGCAACCGTAGCAGTAGCGCGGTTCCGGACTGAAGCCCCTAGAACGGCTTGGCCACCGCGGCCGGCCACAGCACATCAGCTACATATCTGAAGCAGTATAATATTTGCGCTCGAAGGTTCTTTATAAAAAAAATGGTCCATGAATATTTCAGCGAAAAGTGGACTAAGAGGGAACCCCATAGCTAAGCCATCTAACAGTTTATACTTTATAGTGTTCTTTGGAACTGGAAGCAGTTTTGTGCTAAGCATGTCTGAGTGGCCAGTCTCAAGTCATTCAATTCCATAGGTTTGACATTAGATATGAACACAACTCTGTCAGATTATCAACACGTTCCCCTGCTGGTATGTTTGAAAACAAACTGTAGACATGAAAGGATGCAAACATAGCATTGTGTGGGATAGATAGACCTTTTATGTTATTTAAAGGTTCACTTAGTTTGAGACACCATGCTTCGATTTGAAATTAGTCTTGCTTTTAATTCAGACGGCCACATTACTAGCTAGTTTGTAAGATGGAGCAGAGAATGGGGATACAACTGGATGGGAACACCTTTTTTATGTAGTTTAGGAAGTCCATACAGTATAGGAGGTACTGTGTTCATACACTGATCAGGCAGAATATTATGACAACCTACCTAATAGCCGGTATATCCACCTTAGGCACGCATAACAGCGGTGAGTCGACGTGGCGTGGAAACAGTGAGGCCTTGCTAGGTCGCTGGAGGGGGATGGCACCACATCTGCACACACGTCATCTAATTCCAGTTAATTCCGGGGAGGGGGAGATGAGCTCTGACACCTCGTTCAGTTACATCCCAGATGCGTTCGATCGGGTTCAGATCTAGAAAAATGGGGGCGGGGCTATCACATCAACTGGAACTCGCCAATGTGTTCCCCAAGCCACTAAATTATACTCCCAGCCTTGTGACAGGACGCATTATCTTGTTGAAAAAGGCAGCTGCCGTCGGGAAACACGATCGTTATGAATTATTGTACGTAGTTTGCAACCGGTGTACGATACTCTTTGGCCGTCGTGGTGTCTTGCACGGGCTCCACTGGACCCATGGATGCCTTCGTGAATGCTCCCCAGAGCATAATGGATCCGCCGCCAGTTTGTATCCGTCCCGCAGGACAAGCGTTAGGAGCTGTTCCAAGGGAAGACGACGGATTGTAGCCCTCCCATCGGCATGATGATGAAGGTATCGGGATTCATGAGACCGTGTAACGCTCCACCACTGCGCCAAGGTCCAGTGCAGATGGTTGACGTGCCCATTTCAGCTGTAGTTGTCGATGTCGTGGTGTTAACATTGGCACATGCGTGGGTCGTTGGCTGCGGTGGCCCATCGTTAGAATTGTTCGGTGGACTGTGTGTTCAGACACACTTGTGCTCTGCCCAGCATTAAAGTGTGATGTTAGTCCCGCCACAGTTCGTCGCCTGTCCTGTTTTACCAGTCTATCCAGCCTACGACGCCCGATATCTGTAATGAGGGGTGGCCGCCCAACCCCACGACTTTTGGACCTGGTTTCGCCTTGGTTTTGCCATGTGTTGAAGACACCACGGTACTTCTCGAACACCCGACAAGTCGCACAATTTTCAAAACGCTCGTGTCGAGCCTCCGGGCCATCACAGTCTGCCCTCGTTCAAACTCAGATCGCACGCCTTCCCCATTTTACTCACATTCTACACAGGTGACGCTGCTACCGCCTGGGCGGGTTTATATCGATAGTAGACCGGTGTTCATTATATCCTCACTGATCGGTGTATTAGTTAATAGCATGGTTCAGAATGGAAAAAATATGCTTTTGCACGAATTGCTTCTACATTTAATAGCAACTCTGAATAATTGAATATGGTCTTTGCGAAGTACTTGGAAGACCCGGGACTCAGGAAATCATTAAGTTTATGCACATAATCACGCTTGTTCAAAAGTACAATACTATTGCTTTTATCTGATTTTGTGGCAATGTGAATTATGACTCCACATTTGCTGAGCGTGCACTGAGTGCGGGTCACTACTATCAGCCACGGCCACATGTCCGTCACAAAGGCCAGAAACTCAACCTCCATGGAAATCAAGAAACATCTAGCCCACAGTTATGATTTAATCTTAAATGACCAAACACAGCTTAATTCTTCCCCTCTTCTAACCTTCCACAATCCTCTGTTTTCTGTCACTTTTCACACTGTAGGTTCCTTCCTAATCCTCCATTTTCCTATATTTGTTTATATCTGTTTATTGTGATTGCTTATGTAATACATATGTTCTGTTGTTACAAATGTTAATTCATTCTTTTTACTTGGTTTCTGTATCACTTTCCATTTGTAGAATCTCTTGAAGTACCCTGCCAGGTACAAATTTTATTTAATTTTATGAGGTTTATTTATTTAATGTAAACTTATACACACTGTTTTTCGAGTTGTGTTATGTTTTTCTTGGTTTATTTATTGTTTAACTTTTTCACATTTTAAAATGCGTTACCACCGCACTGTCAAAGATGACATTTACTGTGTGTTTGTGCCTCAGTCTAGATGAGTAACATCTTTTCTAATGTGATTTACAAGCACTGTAACTATTTTGACGACGATAGTCGGTTAAATTAAGATGACGGCCTTGTAACCCGAAAACCGGTTAACCTGAATAAATGAATCCTGTAGAATATACGCAATATAGTGATCCTCACTTATTAATGATATCGACTTTCACTAGCATTGGAGCCGCCCGCTGTGGCCGAGCGGTTCTAGGCGCTTCAGTCCGGAACCGTGCTGCTGCTGCGGTCGCAGGTTCGAATCCTGCCTCGGGCATGGATGTGTGTGATGTCGTTAGGTTAGTTGGGTTTAAGTGGTTCTAAGTCTACGGGACTGATGCCCTCAGATATCCCATGGTGCTTGGAACCATTTGAACTAGCATTGGAACTCAAAACGTTGTTTTCTTTTGTGGTTTTCATTCTGATATTTACTTTTTTAATTTTGTTTACTCCTATGGATTCGCATTTTCGGGCAACTATGGATTCAGAAAGAATAGCCTTAGCCCCGAAAAGGGTGGTCAGAACTACCTGTAATGTCAGTCTGCGAACTTCACGCAGGCCGTTGCTCAAGCGTCTCTGAATTATTACGTGTCAGTAACCCTAAAGATAGTTCCTCATGCGATTTGTCGGTAATAATAGGGACTCATTCAAAAGGAACTGCTGCATTCTTTCAGTGAACACTCGAAACGATTTTCAGTAGGGTAACACTTCTATAACCAATGCATGGAAAGATATACTGAAGTAACAAAAGTCTTGGGATACGTACTAATTTTGTGTCGGACCTCCTTTTCTCTGGCTTGGAGTCAAGTCCTTGGAAACACACTGCATGTATACAGAGCCATGCCTCTGTAACCGTCCATAATTGCCAAAGTGCTGCAGGTGCACGAATTTACGCACGAACTGACCTCTCGATTATGTCCCATAAATGTTCGAAGGGATTCATGTGGGCGATCTGGGTGGCCAAGTCATTTTCTCGAGCTGTCCAGAATGTTCTTCAAACCCTTCGTGAACAATTGTGGCCTGGTGACATGGCGCACTGTTACGAAGTACATGAACGGCTGTAAATTGTCTCCAAGTAGCCGAACATAACCATTTCCAGTCAACGATCGGTTCATCTGGACCCTAGGACCCAGTCCATTCCGTGTAAACACAGCCCACAGCATTATGGACCCACCACCTGCTCGCACAGTGCCTTGTTGTCAAATTGTGTCCATAGCGTGGGGTCTGCGCCACACTTGAACCCTACCATCAGCTCTTACCCACTGAAATGGGGACTCATCTGACGAGGCCACGGTTTTCCAGTCGTCTAGGGTCCAACAGATATGGTCACGAGCCCATGAGAGGCCCTGCAGGCGATGGCGTGCTGTTAGCTAGCGTCGGTCATCTGCTGTCATAGCCCATTAACTACAAATTTCGCCGCACTGCCCTAACAGATATGTTCTTCGTACGTCCCACATTGACTTCTGTGGTTATTTCGCACAGAACTTCTTGTCTGTTAGTACTGACAACTCTACGCTAACACCGTGTCTCTCTGTCGTTAACTGAAGACCGTCGGTCACTGCGTCGTCCATGGTGAGATGTAGTGCCTGAAATTTGGTATTCTGAGCACACTCTTGACACTGTGGATCTCAGAATACTGAATTCACTAACGATTTCCGAACTGGAATGTGCCATACGTCTAGCTCCACCTACCACTCCGCGTTGAAAGTCTGTTAATTCCTGTCGCGTGGCCATAACGAAATCGGAAACCTTTTCTCATGCGTCACCGGAGTACAAATGACAGCTTCGCCAATGCACTGCCCTTCTACACCTCGTGTACGTGACACTGTCGGGTTATAAGTGTGCATATAGCTATCCCATGACTTTCTTCACCTTTGTGTAGTCATTATTTTGTAGGTTCTATTTACAATAGCCTCCCTATAGAACCGAAAAATTTAAGTTGCAAACCTGGATAGTTTCAAATCTAAAGCTGAAAGGCTTCCTCGCGACACACACTGTACACATTTCTCACAGTAACCTAGAGAATATTTTCCGTAATTTGACATTTAATCGTTTATCTTTCGTTTTAGTATTTCTTCATTTTGAAATATTTCTCATCATTCTTTGAACTACGTAGTTACTCGTTACATGATCAAGTAATTCCGGTTCATGTGATCTCACGGAACACAAGAAAAATATAAATAATATTCAGTAACTGCTGAAACGTGGAAAATGGCAGGTGCTAGAACAGTCAAGAAGCTGCATGGAGTCTTTCAAAAAGTCTGGGAAACATAAGCTATAGCAAAAGTTTTGCAAACAGTATTAATTCACGCTATCCACAAAGAAGGAGATAAAACTGACCCCAACAACTATAGAGGACTTTCTCTCCTTCCAGTTACTAACAAAATTCTGTCAAAAGCATTACAAAACAGGCTGGAAAGCTTTTTTAAATCTACAAATGTTATATAAATGCTTTTGGATATCATTCTTCTACACCTGATAAATTTCAAGATTTTAAATCTCTTTACACAGGATAGTCCTTTCCTAAACCCTCCTTAGTACTCTTCTAATTGCTGAAGAATCAGCACTTAGATGAGTACTAAGGAGGGTTTAGGAAAGGACTATCCTGTGTGAAGAGATTTAAAATCTGGAATTAATCAGGTGTAGAAGAATGATATACAAAAGCATTTATATAACATTTGTAGACTTAAAAAAGCATATGATTCGATTGAGAGGGAAACATTATTCAACACCTTCAACAAATCAGACGCAATCCTAAAAGACATATTAACAAGTAAAAAACGCAAAATTAAATTTGTAGGTGAAACCTCCAAGGCTTTTGAGATCAAAACTGGTAAGACACGGAGATGAATTGTACCTACTGCTAAGGTAATCAGGGAATGGGGGAAAAGAATAGAAGAAGGAGACAGCTCCAAAAGCAGGTCTAAGCATTTGTTTTGGAAAACAAAGTATATAGCAGATGCGAAAGAGGCATAAAATACATGGGAAACCACTTATGGGAGAATAAAAAAAACTACAAAATTTAAATATCTAGGTGCAATAATACAACCAAATGCTTTGGAGAAAGAAACTAACTTATCAAGGACGAGGAAGATGGAGGTGGCTTTTCAACTAACAAAAGCTCTGTATAACAAAAAAACTATTTCCATAAATGCATTACAACGCTGACATTAAACCAGAATGCCTTGATGCTTCAAAATGGCTTTCGTTAAATACATGCAAACAATGAGATGAAACAGAAAATAAGGGAAGAATAACAACCAGGAAAGCCGGTCGCTGTGGCCGAGCGGTTCTACACGCTTCAGTCCGGAACCGCGCTGCTGCTACGGTTGTAGGTTCGAATCCTGCCTCGGGCATGGATGTGTGTGATGTCCTTAGGTTAGTTAGGTTTAAGTAGTTCTAAGTTCTAGGGGACTGATGACCTCTGATGTTAAGTCCCATAGTGCTTAGAGCCATTTGAACCATTTTTGAACAGCCAGGAAAGATTTGGACCCAAAATATGTGAATGGGAAATGGGAATTGAAACTAATAAAGAAATTTATGAAAAAATAAGACCAATATGATACAAAATGAGGAAGAGAACAGTTGTGTTCTTTGGACACCTAAAACAGCCAGATGAAAAGAGGATAACAAAAAGAATTTTTAACTTTTTTGACATAAACCCAAAAATATCAGTGACGTGGATCAAAGAAGTGACAGCAGACCTGACGGAAATGGAAATAATAGAGAAAGAAATATGAGAAAGAGAGAAGCTCAGAGCAAAAGTAAAAAGTTTTAAGGGCTTCCAGGAGAAAACAAAGAAAAAGAAAGGGGCAGTATGGACATAAGAAAGAAGAGAAAAACATAGGGAAAGAATGAAAAACCATTGGAAAGAAAGAAAAGAGAAAAGAAAAAGGCATAAATTATTTCATGTGGTCTTCAGAAGGCCAAACCAATACAAAAAAAATCAAATAATAAATATTTTACTTAGACACGAATGGGTCCTTTCATTGGCGTACATGTTCATTAGGTACATAAACCTGCTGAACGGCCAAAATTTGTTTTTAATTATTAATATTAACGAGAATTTAGCATCCTTGTCATCTGAAACATTGATTCTATTTTACATCGGGATAAATCTGTGACTACTTGCCGTGACCGCGCGAGGTGGCGCAGTGGTTAGAATACTGGACTCGCATTCGGGAGGAGGACGGTTCAAACCCGCCTCCGGCCGTCCTGATTTAGGTTTTCAGTGATTCCCCTAAATTGCTTGAGGCAAATTCCTCTGAAAGGGTACGGCCGGCATCCTTGCCTAATCCGACGGGACCGACGACATCGCTGTTTGGTCCCCTCCGCCAAATGAACCAACCAACCAACTTGCAGTGATGAATCCTCAGCGGCAGTAGCACATCTGAAACTGCCAAACTTAAAATCTGTGGATCGCCTGGAACAATGAGCCAAACGTTACGAACAGTATCTACTCCTTTCCTTAGATCGAGAGTAGTCTTCAATCTATTCCTAAGCGAATTGCAACTGTTAACAACGCTTGTTCGAATGTTACTGTGCTGTAGATGACGAATTTATTGTCCGATGAGCTTATTTTAAGCATTTTATGGAAGTACTTTCGAATAGATCTTCAGTGTAGAAATACTAATACTTACAGAACTGGTCTTGATAAAATGTTGCAGTAGATGTACTGTGTGAGAGCCGTTGTACCCGACCAAACGATTTAATTTTTTTAAATATGTTGTTTAGAGTATTTCAGAAGATTGCTCTTTTGTATAGAGAATGGAACGTCGCTGTTACCACTTCAAACACACTGTCGGGTCGATTGACATTTTGCCGCGGAAACTGTGACGTGCTCCTGTAGGCGGCAAAGTGTGGGGCGCAGAAGATATGTAATTGCATTAATACGTTAAAGAGGATCACCGTTTTATAGTTCTCCAAACTGCTGCCGGAGCTGAATGTGCATTCCAGCAGTCTACTGCAGCTGCGGCTGTAAAAACTGATAGCTATGAGCCGCATAGCGGAGATATCAGGGGAGGTCTGGTAAACAACTTGCAGTGTTTCTTACGCCGTTCCAGCGCGCGTTCTTGCTGATGTTCATTCTCATAAGGTTTCTTTTCCAGAAAACTATAGTTATCTCAAACTGCCATAAACGAGCGCGGCGCAGTCTGAATCTAAGTGCTGTAACGGGGACGTTACGCGCTGTCGCTTTCACGGAAGACGTTTGGAGGCATGTTCACTTCCGCGTCTGCATACAAATGCTCGTGTTTGTGAGCGACGTTTTCTAGTTTGACGTCTGCCTCGTCGCGAGACAAGGATTCATATCGCCATCGGACTACCTTCATGTGCAAATGTTTGATTTCGTTTGAAACGAACTATTCGTATAGCTTAAAGCACAACGACTAGTTTCCGAAACACGGAGGTGGGAAATACCCCGATCGAAATCGCGCGGCGGATTGATGACCCTGGGTTTCGTTCATCGGCCAGCCAGAGTGTGATCTCTAGGCTGTTTCCCAAGCTCGTTTAAGCAAATACTGGACTTATCCCAATCTCAAGTACGATACAAAAATAGTTAAAATCCGAGAACACACAAAACAACGCTTACACGATTCACAGAGAGAAGACGCACACGATTTCCTTCCCTTTGGTTAACTGATGGCTATCGTGACCCGAAGGACATCTGGCTACAAAGCTGAAAGAAAATAAATTTGCCACAGTACGAAAACAGTCGAGCTCCTACTGAAGGATGTAAGTTAGCAAAGAGAGAAGTTTTTTAAACACTTGAAGGGAATATTGGGATGATTTGTTTCAGAAGACTATAGTCGATTCCTCGCCAGCCCTTCCTGCAGATGTTTTATTACTTTGTCTCTAATGACTTAAACGTCGATAGGAAGTTGAACTGTAATTTCCATTTTACTGTGATGTCTGTAGCGCCGTAGATTACCCACTATTCTGCAAAAATTTTATGTTTCCGCTCACGGAAGAGACAGGGAAATGCCACGGATTGTCACTTAGTGGTGCTGTCGCCATTCGTGCACCACGGTTGTACAACACATGTCACATAGAAAACGCACAGCCTTTGTTTCTGGCATGTTATTGTATGGTTTGTCTGAGTGGAGAGGCGGGGCGAGTATTTTGCCTTACAAGCGTAATTTTTCCACTGAAAAATGTATTAACTTTTCCGTGGCTTTATTTCCGTTTCATCAGAGATATACTGTTTATAAGCCGGCTGCTGTGGCCGAGCGATTCTAGGGGCTTCCGTCCGGAACCGCGCTGCTGCTACGGGCGCAGGTTCGGATCCTGCCTCGGGCATGGATGTGTGTCATGTCCCTAGTTAGTTAGGTGTAAGTAGTTCTAAGTTTAGGGGACTGATGACTTCAGATGTTAAGTCCCATAGTGCTTAGAGCCATTTGAACCATCTGTTTATAAAGCCCTGAGAGCCTGCTGAGTAGAAATGTTCTGTGTAAAGACTTGGTATCCCACTTTAGCTAAATAACATGTATATTCTTGCCAGCCCACAAGTTATCGGGAGGTCCAACGTTAGGCACGTTATGGAGCCCCTTAGGCAGACAGGGTCCAGGGTTCGAAAGAAAGCCAATGTGTAGTTGCTATGTCTGCCAGGGGGCCTCATCCGAGATGTGGAGGCGGCCTTGCCTGACGCTATCGAGCGTGCAGGGTGCAGTCGTCTTAAGTTGTGGCTAACGTCGACACCAACGACGACTGTGGTATGGGTTCCGAGGCCACCCTTAGTTCATATAGGTGGCTGGTAAACGTGCTGAAAACTTCTAGCCTCCCGCCAACGACACTTGTGGCATGGGTTCTGAGGCCACCCTTAGTTCATATAGACGGCTGGTGGACGCACCGAAAACTTCTAGCCTCCCGCCAACGACGCCTGTCGTATGGGTTTGAGGCCATCCTCAGTTCTTACAGGCGGCTGGTGGAGGTGGTGAAGACTGCTGGCCTTGCGCGGGATGCAAGTAGAGCTCGCAATTTGCAGCATTGTTCTCAGGGTTGATCGGCGTCTTTCGGTCTGGAGCCGAATGGAGGGTCCAAACGAAAGGCTTCGCCGATTCTGTGACGGTCTTGGCTCCAGGTTGCTAGACTTTTATTATCGTGTGGGAAACTTAGGATTCCCCTTGATAGGTCAGGGGTGCACAACGCAAAGTAAGCAGCTACTTGGGTAGTAGAGTACTGGTGGAACGCACATGAGGGTTTTTTAGGCTAGGCGGTAGTTTGGAATGCTTTGATGAAAACTCGTCAGACGACAAGCAGCAAGGGAAGTCAGATGGCGTTCAGAGTAAAGACACTTCGGCTCTCAAAGTTTTATCAGCAAATTGTCGAAGTATTCGAAATAAAGTTTCGGAGCTTACTACCTTCCAGTCAAGTTTTCAAGGTCAAGTTATTCTTGGGCCTGAGAGCCAGCCGAAACCCGAAGTGGATAACTCAGAGATATTTAGAAAGTCACGGAACTTAACATCGGAAAGACAGATTAGAGGCCATAGGAGGGGGAGTGTTCATTGCAGTTCAGAAAAATATTATCTCTATTGAGATAAAAGCTGAGTGTGACAGTGAAGTTACCTGGTCACATATATCAGGTGCAGGTGAAATCGAGTTAATTGTTGAATTTTTGCCGGCCACTCGACTTTACCGTAGCAGTTCTAGAGTCATTCAAAGAAAATCTATGGTCAGTAGTTTGTAAATACCCAGATCGTGCTTTGCTAGTTGGAGGCGACTCAAACATACCGAGTATAGACTGTGATGTCTGTGGATTCATTGCGGGGGGAACATACAGAAAGTAATGCGAAGTACTCTTGAGCATGTTTTCTGAAAATTGTCTTGACCAGCTAGATTTGCAGCCCATACACAGTGGAAATATCCTAGACCTATCACCTACAAATCTGTCGGACCTTATCGAAAATTTCAGTGCAGATACGAGGATTAGCGATCATGATGTCATTATAGCAACTATGGTTACGAAAGTTAAGTGGATAAAGGATGGAAAAGACCCACCATGGTTTAATAATGAAATTCGCAAGATACTGAGGAAGCAGAGGTTGTTGCACTCTCGTTTCAAAAGTGAATGCATACATGACGACAAGCAAGGGTTAGTAGAGATTCGTGCGTCTGTGAGATGATCTATGTGCGAAGCATACAACAGCTACCACCACCACACGTTAGCAAAATATCTGACTGGCAGAGGACCCGAGAAAATTCTGGTCCTATACAAATTCGCTAAGTGGGTCTTAGACTTCCATTCAGTCCATTGTTGACCAGTCTGGTTTGGCAGTCAGAGATACCAAAATGAAAGCCGAAGTTTTGAATTTCACGTTGAAGATATTGTTCACACAGGAGAATCGTACAAACGTACCGTCGTTTAACTATCGAACAGAGTCCGTTATGGACGACATAGTAATAACCATTCCTGGCGTAGAGAAACAACTGAAAGATTTGAAAGCGAATAAATCGCTAGGTCCGAGTGCAATCCCAACTCGGTTTTACAAAGAGTACTCTACGGCATTGGCCCCTTACCTAGCTTGGGTTTATCGTGAATCTCCGTCCAAGCATAAAGTCAAAAGCGATTGGTAAAAAGCGCAGGTGACTCCAGTATATAAAAAGGGTAGAAGAACGGCCCCTAAAAATTACAGACCAATATCTCTAACTCTGTTTGCTGCAGAATCCTTGAACTTGTTCTCAGTTCAAACATAATAAACTTTCGTCAGACTGGGAAGCTTATGACCACGAATCATCATAGTTTTTGTAGCCATTGCTCGACCGAAACTCATCTTGCCCTTTTCTCACATGGTATGCTGCGAACTATGGATAAAGGGCATCTGACAGATCCATATTTCTAGATTTGGAGAAGGCGTTTTGAGACGGTGTCCCACTGCAGCCTGTTAATGAAGGTACGAGCGTATGGAAAAGTTCTTAGATATGTGAGTGGCTCGAAGACATCTTAAGTTAAAGAGGCCAGTATGTTGTCCTCGACAGCGAGTGTTCATCGGAGACAATGGTCTCGTCTGGAATGCCCCAGAGAAGTGTGATAGGACCACTGTTGTTCTCTGATTTGGCGAGCGGGGTGGGCAGCAATCTACGGTTGTTTGCTGATGATGTTGTGGAGTTCGGTGAGGTGTCGAAGTTGAGTGATTACAGGAAGATACAAGACGACTTAGACAAAATTTTGTAGCTGTTGTGATGAATGGCAGCTACTTCCAAATGTGGAAAAATGTAAGTTAATGAGGATGAGTAGAGAGAACAAACCTGTAATGCCCGCATCTCGTGGTCGTGCGGTAGCGTTCTCGCTTCCCACGCCCAGGTTCCCGGGTTCGATTCCCGGCGGGGTCAGGGATTTTCTCTGCCTCGTGATGGCTGGGTGTTGTGTGCTGTCCTTAGGTTAGTTAGGTTTAAGTAGTTCTAAGTTCTAGGGGACTTATGACCACAGCAGTTGAGTCCCATAGTGCTCAGAGCCATTTGAACCAAACCTGTAATGTTAATTACTAGTGTTCTGCTTGACACAGTCAAGTCGTTCAAATATCTGGGCGCAACGTTGCAAAGCGAAATGAAATGGAACGAGCATGTGAGAACTGTGGTAGGGAAGGCGAATGCTCGACTTCGGTTTATTGGGAGGATTTAAGAAAGAGGAGTTCACCTGTAAATGAGACCGCATATAGGACGCTGGTGTGACATGTCCTAGAATACTGTTAGAGTGTTTGGGATCCGTACCAGGTCGGACTGAAGGAAGACATCGAAGCAATTCAGAGGCGGGCTGTTAGATTTGTTACCGGTAGTTTCGAACAACATGTAAGTTTTGCGAAGGTATTTCTGGAACTCAAATCGGAATTCCTGAAGGGAAGACGACGTTCTTTTCGAGAAACGCAATTGAGAAAATTGTGGTGTCACCGCCAGACACCACACTTGCTAGGTGGTAGCCTTTAAATCGGCCGCGGTCCATTAGTATACGTCGGACCCGCGTGTCGCCACTATCAGTGATTGCAGACCGAGCGCCACCACACGGCAGGTCTAGAGAGAATTCCTAGCACTCTCCCCAGTTGTACAGCCGACTTTGCTAGCGATCCTACACTGACAAATACGCTCTCATTTGCCGAGACGATTGTTAGCATAGCCTTCAGCTACGTCATTTGCTACGACCTAGCAAGGCGCCATTACCAGTTTATATTGAGATTATAATTCTGTATCATCAAGAGCGATGTTCTACAATTATGGATTAAAGTTAAGTATTACAGCAACTGCGTCCGTTTTTCTAAGTTCTCATTTCCTTGTAATGTTCCATACCTCACGCCAGCCTGCGTGAGCTTAACGCGTGCCTTTCGGCTACCGGTCATAGTGGATTGGCTGTCTGGCCAGTCCACTACAAAAATTTAGAGAACCGGCATTTGAAGCTGACTGTCCAATGATTCTACTGTCCCCAACAAACATCGCACGTAAGGACCACGGAGATAAGATTCAAGAAATTAGTGCTCATACGGAGGCACATAGACAGGAGTTTTTCCTTCGCTGTAGTTGCGAGTGGAACAGGAAAGGAAATGAGTAGTAGTGGTACAGGGTTGACTCCATCACGCAACGTATGGTGGATTGCGGAGTATCTATATAGCTGTAGATGTAGACGCATATGAGTGGGAAAGCCACCCTGATGGAGCGCTTGCCCTACCTGAATTTTCAAGCAGTGCGGCACACTACTGGTCCGCTTCCCGTAGCTCCAGTGACAATTATCCTCTAAGAATATGTCGTCAGCTTTCAGTTAGACCAGAATGGTCACCACTGTGTGGAGTTCAGAGAGGAAAGTTTTTCTTACTGCTGCTGAAGATACCTATCTCCCTCCACCCACTTTTCTCGCCACATAATTCCCACGCCATGCGAGCGCTTAGGAACTTGCAGCATATCTTCTAACGTAAGAACTCTCATTCCAGTAGTCTTAAGCATCAGCCACTGAAACATTAAGTCTGTCTTGTAGTGTGTTGTAACTACTTTCTTTTCAGGATTATACAGGGTGTATCAAAAAGAATCATCCGATTTGGTATGTATATGTTTCTGAAGCTAATAAACATATACAATGCATTTTGTGATTTGATGAACGGGAAACTCAAAAAGTTTTTTTTTCATATCTTTTCTTAGGTGAATATGCACCCCTTGAAGTGCACGGCATACGTCACTGCGGTATTCAAATTTTTCCCACACTGCAGCGAGCATATCTTGGAGTCTTTTATAAACCACCACAAGAAATAGTCACATACAGTCAGCTCCGGTGACCTCGGAGGCCAGCAATGTAAGGTTGAATCATTTGGTCCAGTGCGACCGATCCACCTTTCAGTAATCCTTTGATATAAAAATTCCCGCACTTACATATGCGAGTGTGGCGGTGCCCTATGCTGTTTCGTAAATGAAAGCGTACGAATCAGTCTCCGACTGTGGGAAAAGAAAGTTCTCTATCATATCGAGGTATGTGCTTCTTGTAACAGCGTTCTCGGCAAAGAAAAATCGGCCATACACCTTTTCCCATAAAATTGCACGAAACACATTAAATTTCGGAGAGTCTCTCTCATGTTGTACAACTTCACGTGGTTGTTCCGTACCCAATATTCTCACATTATGATGGTTCACCTTTCCACTTAAATGGAATGTTGCCTCGTCACTAAACACTAAGCGCGGAAGAAAATTGTCATACTCCATCTTGCCTAGAACGAAATTACAGAACTCCACACGTATTGTTTGTCACTTTCACGAAGGTCTTGCAGTAGCTGACTTTTGTATGGTTTCATGCGTAAACGTTGGCACAACACACGCCAGACCGACATCGGGGGCATGCTGAGCTGTCGAGATGCACGGCCAACCGATTTCTGCGGACTCCTTGTCAAACTATGTCGGATGCGTTCGATGTTTATGTCAGACACTCGGGGACGGCCCAGCGATTTGCCTCTACACAAACAACATCTTTCTCGGAATTATTCATGCTATCATCTAATGATCTGTGATCTAGGAGGATATACACCATACCTAGTACGAAAGTCACGCTGAACAGTTATTGCTGACCCGCACTGCGCAAAACGGAGAACACAGAACGCTTTCTGTTGCCCCGACACCATGTTTACTAGAACTAAAGGGGCGCACACTGCTGCTACCTAGGGGGGAACCATGTAAAACTCGACAGTTTGCTCTTTCCAACAGTTCGTTGTTCACGCACATATCTCAAACAACATAATGGTTACAATTTTTGTAAATCGGATTTTTTTTGTTTTTGGTACACCCTGTATTTCTCTATTTCGTTGTTTCGGTGCACTTGCAGAATTGAGCGTTCATGTTTCGATACCAAACAGCGAGAATCGTGTTTCGCTAGAATTCGTGTTTTTGTTTGTAATGATTCGTATGCTAACACGTGATAGTAGCCTTAGATGCAGGACAGAATTCTTGGAGGGCTGTTCACCCGTTTCATTCCGCTGACATGCAGTTAGTCAATGACATGTACTCCCTCACTAATTTACTTTCATGTGAATTC
Organism: Schistocerca serialis cubense; assembly: GCF_023864345.2. Classification (NCBI taxonomy): domain Eukaryota; kingdom Metazoa; phylum Arthropoda; class Insecta; order Orthoptera; family Acrididae; genus Schistocerca; species Schistocerca serialis. The sequence goes on from NC_064640.1 coordinate 1,006,717,938, forward strand.
TTGCCTCAAATAAGATAGATTCTCTGTAATTATTGGGAATCTACGTCCAGTTGGTTCAAATGGCTCTGAGCACTATGAGACTTAACATCTGAGGTCATTAGTCCCCTAGGACGTAGAATTACTTAAACCTAACTAACCTAAGGCCATCACACACATCCATGTCCGAGGCAGGATTCGAACCTGCGAGCGTAGCGGTCGCGCGGTTCCAGACTGAAGCGCCTAGAACCGCTCGGCCACACTGGCCGGCTCTACGTGCAGTTGGCAGGATTCTCCTGCAAGTAGGCTATTTTGTCGCTACTCTCGTGTATCATAGAAACTCATACCCCCTTTTATGTATGCACTGCTGTGTTCACTGATATTTGCGAGACTTGGTTTATTATGGAAGATAGCCTCGAATCCAGCTGTCCACCGCCACTTAGACTGCAAACACATGTTTTTTGCTCACCAAACATCGAGTGAATTTTAGTTTTGTGCGTTTCATAAAAGTGTTCCCTTAATGAAAATTAATACATATAACCTTTCCGTTAATTCGATGGAACTTTCGATGTCACGAGTCATCAGTCAGGACAGAGCCTTTCCTCTGAGCCGTTACGTGATGCATATCCTTCTGGATTTTCCCGTAGTTTGATTGTAGGTCGCTCTGTGTAGTTAGTTTGTATGAACCTGGTGGCCGGTGTAATGACACATTCCGACGCAGAGACATACAATACCTTAAAGGCTGCGCCAAAGATTAAATTGAGAGGCATGTAGGTTATAATCTTTGTAATGTTCACATTGGATTCTCTTTTGTTTCATACTCCAAGAAGGAGCTAAGGGACACGTTCGATTGTTGCCTCGTGGAGGATGGACGTAATTTTTGGACTGTGCGGAAAGGCAGCCATATAGTTAGTAATTATGGTTTGTGCGACGAGCAGAGCAAGTTTTATTGTCTTGTGAATAAAAAACTAGTGAGAAGTATCGAAGTGTTACGAAAATTATTTAAAGCAACGTAGCATTGTATTCCTTGGTTTCCACTGTCTTCGTGAAGTGAACCGATGCCGACTTAGGAAGATACACACGGTCAACAAAGAGAAGAACTTCGATGGCGACTGATGAATTAATGTTGTGGCAGAAGGACTAATTCTACGTCTAAGGTGAGAACTCTGATTAAATCAACAATGACGTAGAATTCAAAATGTGATTAATCGGAATGGTAAATTATATTACAGGCATATTTCACGCAGCACTGTATTTGTCCGCATTCAAGCCGGTCAATACAATCCGTAAAAAAGCCTTTCAAAAATTCTAAAGTTAAAAAACACAATAAAATCAAAATGTTTTTTATTTATTTCGCCACACCGGCCATGGTGGCCGAGCGGTTCTAGGCGCTACAGTCTGGAACCGCGCAACCGGTACGGTTAGTTAAGTAGTTCTAAGTTCTAAGGGATTGATGACCTCAGAAGTTAAGTCCCATAATGCTCAGAGCCATTTGAACCATTTATGAACCTGGTTTCCTCTGAATTTGCCTGACTATGGACACATGTTCATTCGTCCATCCTTTTAGGTTACCTCTGTTTTATAAATTATCCTCTATCTGCGCAAATTACGGGCACATATTCAAAATATTGTGTGCTTATCAGGTCCACGAGAGAACCGCAATGTGCCAAGCTCACAACGTACGTCGTGCTGAAGCAACAACTAATGGTGTTACTCTTAGTTTCTGTTGTTAACAAGGAATAAGATGCAATAAATTTTGCTTTATAGATAGTTCAGTCGATGAAAATTATCAAGTCATTACCAAATTCAGGTCCTGTAATTATTTTATATCTATGTTACGTCGTGAAAAAATGAATTTATTTCAATTACCTGGTTTGCATTAGAACTGTTCTGGTGCTGCTGGTCTCTAATTCCTTGTTACCTGGCTCCTTCTGTGCTAGCGTTTTCCGTTGCGCACCTTTTACCAAAATCCCAGACCTGATACGGTTATTCGATTAACCTGCAGAAAGCATCAGGTACCTTTCCTTCCTTTGAATAAGGCAGTGCAGCCCCTTTCACATGTTTCTTAAACAAATCTACAGCATTCGAAAGTCGTGAATATATACACAAAATTTGCAATGACTCATTCCTCAAGTTAGTAAATACATCTTGCAACGTAGCATACTTAGGGAATAGGTCCGAATGGCGCTACGTGACGTGTACTTGGCAGTGAGTGTGAATCTGTGGTGTACTGGTATCCCAACTTGCGAAAAGATTCATAGAGTAATAACGAAGGTATAGAAACGTAAAATTTAATTTTAAAAATGTAGTTGTTCAGTATCTCGGTAGAGAAAAAATGTTAATGACACAAAAACTCGATTGCGTACATGAACTTGTTGAAAAACTAGTTACGACCTTTGGAAACATATAAAACTTTACGGGTGGCCATGACTTGGGACACGGTGTGTACAGATGCCGACAGCATGTGTACGCGATGAGGCCTTTCTGTGATATTCTACACCGTCTCTGGCCAGTCACACTCTGTCCTCCATCAACAGTGCCCCCCCCCCCCCCCCCCCGCTCTATGCTCACAGCCCCGTGAATGATTCCTCGGTTTTTTGTTGTTTTGTCTCTCCTTCATAGCGCATACTTTGAATTCATCATCTAGGGAGACTTGCCTGTCGTGCAGTCAAAGAAGAGGTTCAAATGGCTCTGAGCACTATGGGACTTAACATCTATGGTCATCAGTCCCCTAGAACTTAGAACTACTTAAACCTAACTAACCTAAGGACATCACACAACACCCATTCATCACGAGGCAGAGAAAATCCCTGACCCCGCCGGGAATCGAACCCGGGAACCCGGGCGCGCGAAGCGAGAACGCTGCCGCACGATCACGAGCGTCAGATGTGAATGTAGAGTTATATTTTATCCATTATCAAATGGTTCTTGAAAGCCTGCGATTGTAAAAAACGATGTTTTTTTTGTTGTAATGCAATATTTTCTGCCGCCAGCAATGAGGTATTTCGGGAAATAATTCCAGTGGTCAAGTGAGTTTTTCGTGTACTATGACATTTTTAAACGTGATGTTTGCGATTTGTATGACTACATTTAACGTATACTGTAAACAGTTTAAGTAATGTATAAAATGTGTGAGTTTCTGCATGACAGAGCAATGAGAAACCATAAAGTGACCAGAATAATGCAGCAGCACACGTATCACGAACACCACACTCAACACGAAAATTCCACGTGATAATGGGAATTGTTTCCTAACAAGTGTCGTGGCTGGCAATAGGAAATGTTACTGTATAACACTCAAACCCACTGGATGTAGAGGCTTGTTTTACTGATTTATTCTATATGCAGGAACAATCGTCATTCGCCGATGGCCTTCGTGCATCTACGTCTCCATGGCTATTCTGCAATTCATACTTAAAAGTTCTGCAAAGCATTCGTAGAACACCTTTCAGACTAATTCTCGATCGTTCCACTCCCAAACAGCATGTGACAAAAATGACCACCTAAATCTTTCCGTGGGCGCCATGATTTCTATTTTATTAGGATGGTTATTTCTCCATGTGCAGGTTGGAGTGGTCAAGATATTTTTGCATCCGGAGGAGAAAATTCGTGACTGTAATTTCGTGAAAATATCTCGCCGCAACGAAAAACTCCCTTGTTTAAAAGATTGCCACCCCAACTCGCGAATCGTATCCGTGATTCCCTCCCCTTTTCCGAAATGGTCAAAAACGAGCTTCCGTCCTTTGACTTTTTCGATGTCCTCCATCCTCCGTTTCTTCGAGAACTCCAGGTATCACTTCTGTTTCACTAAATACCTTCTCATCAATTACTACAATCCCTGATAGGAAATCACGAATCCAATCGAACGATTTAGACGATATCCCATCGCTACACAATTTGATTAGAAGCCGCTTGTGAGGAACGGCGTCAAAAACCTTCAGGAAATGTAGAAATGTGGAATCCATTTGAGATGTCCTGTCGATAGTACTCCTTAATTCGAGTGAATAAAGAGCTGTTGCACAAGAATGCTATTTTCTCAGCCCCTTCGGGCGGTGTGGCAATATTCATGTGCTTCGAGGAATTTTACTTTCTTCTTGAAGGCTTTACTTGACATTTTGAATCCATTTGGATTAATTGTCTTCTACCAAGGAAACTAAGACTGCATTTGTGTAGAATAAATACAGTTCTCTTAACATTAGTCACGAGCGCCTGTCCACATTCCACAAAACTAATTCATCGGCTGCAGTTTTAAACATAGTGCACTATCATTTTATAGCCACAGCAAGGTTAAGATAATGATTCAACAACAAAATCAGTTGATCAAACTGAATGTTCCACTGTTTCAGAGGGATCCAACGGCCTCTTCTGATAACGTTAAATAAATAATTAATAATGTTATAATTAAACACCAATGATACTTTCAAAGACATGTGAGTTCTGTAGTATAGGGCAACACTTTTCAACATTAAATTACACGCAGCGTACGGTGACTGTCGTAACGTCCAAGACTTCGATCCCCGTCAGTCTTAGGATTTTTATTTACTACTTTTCACTTATTTGACCCCTGGCATTGTTTTTTTATGGTGGAAAATGCCGATTGACACCGTCATTCGAAATCCGTGTTAAACTGGAGGTCAATTTCAAATTGGCTGAAACAGTTCGAAAGTCGTATAAAGGGAACTACATACCACTTGTAATAGTACCCTGCCTACTAAAGCGCTGTGGCACTCAAACCAACCTGTGACAGCTTTTCCTTTAGTGTAAACAAGAAACAAATTATATCACCGAAAATATTCTCTCAGAATCATTTTCATTTTCTTTCGGAATGAGCGCTAAGACTGATAACTCTCTGTGTGTCGGACAGGGAATTAAACCTAAAACAGTGTGAGATTTTCAACCAGAAATCAGGCCGTAAGAATATAGCGGAACCACTACCCTTTGATCCCTGAAGCATTGGCACAGGAAAGTACGCAACAGAGCCTCAGCATAGTTTCCAGAAGTAGGAAAGAGATGCAGGCAAGATGTAGCTTATATATGACTCCACATAAGCTAATTGCAGTCTCTATGAAAGCTATCTGAAAATATTCACAATTTATTACATTTTCTTACTGCAAAAATAGTAAGGTTTTACGTCTTGTAAGCATTTAATTCAAAGAAATTGTACACTGAGATGGGATAGCGATGTGCACATATACAGATGGTGGTAGTATCGCATACACTAAATATAGAAAGGCAGTGCATTGGCAGAGTCGTCATTTGTACTCCAGTGATTTATTTGAAAAGTTTTCCGACATGATGATGGCCGCACAACGGGAATTCCGATCTTGAAAGTAGAATGCTAGTTGGAGCTAGACACATACGACATCTCATATCGAATATCGTTATGGAAAGTAGCGGCATTTGCCTAGAGTTGTCAGTGCTAACAGACAAGCAGCACTGCGTGAAATAGCAGCAGAAATCAATGTGAGACGTACGATGAGCATATCTGTTACGACAGTGTGGCGAAATGTGGTGTTAATGGGCTATGGCAGCAGACGACTAACGCGAGTGCCTTTGCTAACAGCACGATGTCGCTTGCAGCGCCTCTCCCGGGTTCGTGACCATATCGGTTGGATCCTAGACGACTGGAAGATTGTAATCTGGTCAAATGAGTTACGATTCCAGTTGGTAAGATCTGATGGTGGGGTTCGAGTGGGGCGCAGACCCCACGAAGCCATGGACCCACGCTGTCAACAAGTCACTGTGCAAGCTGGTGGTGGCTCCGTAATGGTGTAGGCTGTGTTTATATGGAATGGACTGGGTCGTCTGGTCCAACTGAACAGATCATTGAGTGGGAATTGTTGCGTTCGGCTACTTGGACAGCATTTCCATTCAGAGTCTTCATGTTCCCAAACAACGATGTCACTGGGTCACAGTTTTTCGTTATTAGTTTCAAAAACATTTTGCATAATACGAGCGAATGATTTGGCCATCCAGGTCGCGCTTCATGAATCCCATCAAACGCTCATGGGACATAATAGAGAGGTCAGTTCGTGGACAAAATCCTGCGCCGGCAACACTTTCTCAGTTATGAGGCTATAGAGACAGCATGTCTCAGTATTTCTGCAGTGCCGGCAGGAGTGGCCGAGCGGTTCTAGGCGCTACAGTCTGGAACCGCGCGACCGCTACGGTCCCAGGTTCGAATCCTGCTTCGGGCATGGATGTGTGTGATGTCCTTAGGTTAGTTAGGTTTAAGTAGTTCTAAGTTCTAGGGGACTGATGACCTCAGATGTTAAGTCCCATAGTGCTCAGAGCCATTTGAATTTGAATTCCTGCAGTGGACTTCCAATGACTTGAGCGCATGCCACGTCGAGCTGCTGCAGTAAGCCGGGAAAAAGGAGTTCCGACACGATATTATGAGGTATCTCCTGACATTTGTTGCCTCAGTGTAATTTCTTATTACTGCGATCTAATCCCTGTCGTAGAACTTAGGATTTCAGGTATAAACATTTATTTTTTTCGCAGGAATGTGGAATTAAATCGTATAAACTTTATAATGGTGATTGGTTTCCGGGGCAAAATGTTTTTTAAGTACATTTCAAAACTACTTTAAAATAAAACAAAAAAGATCGAGAAGTATCTGAAACTGGATTTGAACACAGCTTTTCGTCACAAATATTCGTTTACGAAAAAGGGAAAAAGTTTAACATAGTGGTTATGTTGAGATCCGACGATACAGGATTCGAGCTCGGATTGGACAAAGCCGGAAAATGAATAGTGAATGGCATTTTCAGAAACCGTCCTTGCAGTTACCCGAGGTGATTTAGAGGTTCAAATGGCTCTGAGCACTATGGGACTTAACATCTGTGGTCATCAGTCCCCTAGAACTTAGAACTACTTAAAACTAACTAACCTAAGCACATCACACACATCCATGCCCGAGGCAGGATTCGAACCTGCGACCGTAGCGGTCACGCGGTTCCAGACTGAAGCGCCTAGAACCGCACGGCCACACCGGCCGGCGGTGATTTAGAGAAATCACGGAAATCTTGAATCTCCGTGTCCGGACGTGGATTGAAAAAACGAAATTGGCTTTAGTGGCTCAGACAAAGGAGCTACATACGCTGACATTGAAGCCCGTAAAAGAAAGCAAAAAGGAAAGCATAAAATAAAACATTTGTCAAGCTCTAAGAAATACATTATGATATCTATTGTTATTTCATCTCTGTTACGTTTCAAGAGAAGCAGACCATGAGCGGCAGGCTATAGCCACAGCCATTGAGACAGGCGTAGATTAAGATGGCGACAAGTGTCTTCATTCTCTCAGCAAAGTTTACGAAATTTTCTGATGGGTAATTGTATATATAAAGAATCTATATGTACAGGGTGATTATAATTAAACTTTCAAAATAGAAATAACACCACTGGTCAGAATAACATCAAATTGGAACGGAATATTATCGGAGAAGGGTAAAAACGTAAGGCAGAAGAAATATAATAGTGTGAACATTGATCTATAAATGGCGCTGTATGTGTTATAATACGTAAATGAAAACACCTGTCACGCCCATGACCCACTGAAGTTGGTATAAGCACGCCAGGTACACGGCTTTTCCTCCTTTCGCGTCTGCGACGCTCGCCATGACTGTCTCAGTGCAGGATCGCACTCTGCTTGTAAAGCTGTATTACAAGAATGATGACTGTGCGCACGTCGCTCTACAGACGTTCCGGACACTGAAGTGTTTGAAAAAAGGCGTTGGTCCGATGACTACCGTGGGTCTGGAGAAAATGATTCGAAAATTCTAAAAGACGGATTCTTTTGGTGTGCAACCTGGTAGAGGGAGGAAGCGAACTGATTCGACGTCAGCGAATGCAGTGGCCACAGGAATGCAGGAGGAGACGAGTGGTGGTGTGCAAACATGTTGTGCACGGAGAATTGCCCGAACATTCAATATACCCATGAGTACGGTGTGTAAAATCCTACGAAACATCCTTCTTTGCTATCGATTCAAAATTATCCATGTGCACAACTTGCTTCCTGTTGACCTGCCAGTAAGATAGACTTTTGCTTTAGAATTTCTTGCTCGCATGGAAGTGGACAATGATTGGCCGTGAAGGATTTTGTGGACAGACAAAGCCCATTTCCATTTGACAGGATATGTCAATACACAGAATTGTCGAATATGGGCAACGGAAAATCCACACGCAAAACAACCAGTACCACTTCATCCTGAAAAGGTCACTGTGTGGTGCGGGTTTGGGCCATATTGTTTGGAAGAGACAATTGTTTCCTGTCCTATTACCTCTACCGTCACAGGTAAGCGCTATGAGTGTCTTTTGCGCAACCACGTCAGTCCAGCTCTCCAAAGCGTGGAGTGTGGATGGGATCATTTCTATGCAAGATGGCGCACCTCTGCACATTGCAAATCTAGTTAAGCAGGTGCTGAGGGTCCATTTCGGAAATGCTAGAATTATGAGCTGCCATTACCCTACAGCCTGGCGATCCCGATCACCTGATCTTAATCCGTGCGACTTCTGGCTGTGGAGCTATCTGAAAGATGTTGTGTTCAGTGTTCCGATTGCAAACTTAGCAGCATTGAAGGCACGCATTGCTCAACACATTCTAAACGTAACTCCGGAAACACTACGACCAGTTGTGGAACATGCTGTTTCTCGATCTCAACTTGCTGCAGAAAACGGTGAACAGTATATTCAATATGTTTTGCGCCAGTCACACGGAAATTAATAATCCGATTTGATTTTGATTCATGCTTTTTATGCGCTTTTGACCTCAGGACAATTAAAAACAGATTTTTCCCTGCCGATGTGATATGACCTTGCCATGGGTGACGGGCTTACATAACTAACAGTATCACAGCGTATGATTCATTTGTCATTTGTAGTCGACCACTGTTAAATCATGATGCTTACAGCGCCATCTATTGCTACATTTTGTAACTATTATATTTCTTCTTGCTATATGTTTTTCCCCTTCTCCGACAATATGCGGCTGCAATTTGACGTCATTAACACGAGTGGTGTTATTTCTACAGCGGTTTGAAAGCTTAACTATAATCAACCTGTACATGTGTGTATATATATATATATATATATATATATATATATATATATATATATATATATATTCTCCGCGAACCACCGCACGGTGCGCCGGCCGTTGTGGCCGAGCGGTTCTAGGCGGTTCAGTTTGGAACCGCGCTACTGCTACGGTCGCAGGTTCGAATCCTGCCTCGGGCATGGATGTGTGTGCTGTCCTTAGGTTATTTAGGTTTAAGTAGTTCTAAGTTCTAGGCGACTGATGACCTCAGATTTTAAGTCCCATAGTGCTTAGAGCCATTTGAACCATATGAGCCACCGCACGGTGCATCGCGGAGAGTACCTTGTACCACTACTAGTCATTTGCTTTCCTCTTCCTCTCGCAAACAGAGCAAGGGAAAAACGACTGCCTAAAAGCCTCCGTACGACTCCTATTTTCTCGCATCTTATCTTCGTTGTTTTTACGCGAAATGTACGTAGATGGCAGTGATAACTGTAATCGGCCTCAAATGCCGGTTCTCCAAATTTCCCCAACAGTGACTCTCGGAACCAGCGTCGCCTGCCCTCGAGGAATTCCCTTTTTAGTTCACGAAATATTTCCGCAATACTTGCGTGCTGATCGACCTTACGGATAACAAATGTAGCATCACACCTCTGAACTGCTTCGACGTCTTCCTTTATTCCGACCTTCTGGGGAACCCAAACACTCGAGCGATTATCAAGAGTGGTTTGGACTAGCGTTCTATACGCCGCCTCCTTCATAAATAAGCTATACTTTCCCACAATTCTCCCAATAAATCGAAGTCGTTCCCAACCACCAACCTGATGTGCTCATTCCATTGGACATAGCTTTTCTTGTGTGTTTGGAGCTTCTGGGCGCTCAACGACGAGGTCATCAGCGTCATAATATATATAAAGCTGCTTTACTTACTGAGCACAAAACTGAATTCGTCTGCTGAAAATTCCTTGCCATTCGTTGCGATTCACCACGTATCGAGCTGCGCATTATTTGTTGACAACAACACATGTAAACAGTGATTCAGAATCGAGTGGTCACCGCGAGTAGCATCTAATTAACATTCTTAGTGTAGCCAAAATTTTTAGCCGAAAGCATTCTTGGCTCGCAGGCAGCTATGTCATCCACCGAGAACAATGTGACTAAGCCACGATCTGAACGAGTTGCCCCATTGTATGTTAAATGAAGCGAAAGAACTTCTTGTTTTTGTGCTAGGGGTCGCCTCCCAAACATTTGCCGACATCTGCGCCTTATACGGCCATTAGCTTTCGATGAATGCTAGAGAAAAAGAATTCCAATAGAGTTGGAGCATTGCCGCAATCAGTTAAAGGTTTTGATGTCTTTGCGAAAACCTAGTTTATTCGATAATACATTAATGGAATATTTTGGCAGATTCATACGATAATATTGGTTGGTCCGACAGAAACCTTTTCATACCTCTTTAACGTCACAATTATCATTCGTTGTTAGGAAGATGTTTTATTGGCATTATGCATGCATAGAGAGCTTTTAGTGTGCTACGATTACACATTCTGATATATGAGCTAATTTTATCATATTGTATTTATTTAATATTTACTTCAAAGACAGAAATATCAGTACAGAGAATGATTCGTTTGCAGAAATATTCTAATGTTGCTTGATTCGTGTCTTCAAACTGAGAAAGTGAAAGTCATTAGCTGAACGTGAAAACTGATTCATCTCGTAAATATGTCAAGATAAGTCTTGAAAACTTGTTAATGCCTGTGGGAACAGGACAATCCGTAGGAATAGCCTGCATTCTCGACGAGTAGCGCCATATTTCAGTTAGTTATTGCTGGAAACACCAATGCCGCTACAGCGTAATTCGCAACTGCGCTGCTGAAAGGTGAAACAGGTCGGTGCACCCATGATCTGGTTTTTGTATTCCAAATCTTAATAAGAATCTTAAATGGAAAGTAATTCTCGAGTTTAATTTATCGGTACTCGTATAATAACGAAGTATTCACAAGCTGAAAGATAGACACTCATTACATACCTAACAGATAATGAAACTTAAGGAACAAAATTAAATATTTTCTTAAAATTTTCGTGAACGGTAACAATTACATACGTGCCAGAATGTAAGATATTATCTCAAACCTTACGTTTCACATTATTTTACTGGTAACAGCTTTCTTCTTATCCGAACAGATAATTTGATGTCGACATGCGACTGTTTCTCGATGTATATGCCCAATTTCTGCTTTTTAATTCTCGTTAGTAAAAAAACGTTGGAAGTATTACATCAGTTTTTGTTAAAAAAAAACTACACCTGTATTCGAGAGTAGAGGATCCACATACCTAATTAGCAACACTGATTTGATTTCTCGTGTTTTCCTCATATTGCTTCCTTGCGAAAGACCGATCACGATTCGCTGTTTCTCTTAGGGAACTGATAAAGTGATGCGTCTTATTTGAGATTTATCCACCTATTTTTCTGTTTCCATATGTGAAGAATAACTTCTTCCAGTCAAGACGTACAAAACTATAGACGTTTCAAAGGTTGGTAATCTCGAAAAAATATTGTTAAAATGGCTCTGAGCACTATGGGACTTAACTTCTGAGGTCATCAGTACCCTAGAACTTAGAACTACTTAAACCTAACTAACCTAAGGACAATACACACATTCATGCCCAAGGCAAAATTCGAACCTGCGACCGTAGCGGTCGCACGGTTCCAGACTGAAGCGCCTAGAACCGCTAGGCCATAATCTCATATACCACAATTTTTCACAAACGTAACGTAATAGAAGCAAACAAATAAATTACGAAGGTCCCTGGCAAATAACATACGCTTCTTGCAGAGGAATATCTCGCTTCAGCATATGCTGAATATAAAGGTACTTGGCCGTTGAGACAATTCTTTATTATAGAATTATATTAATTTCATCAGAGGTTTCCATACGAGATATAAAGGTACTTGGCCGCTGAGACAATTCTTTATTTTAGAATTATATTAAATTCATCAGAGGTTTCCATACGAGAAAGAGGTGAGATGAGCTCGCAGGTTTTGGCTGAATCTCTGTAATATTTATCAGCCATTACAACAGCCGGTTGTGACTGCCTAACGTCATACTTCCAGTCAATTATCAACGATAAATGCTCTACGAATAGGTCGATTGTATGCGACTGGAATGCTCGCCAAATTAAAGAACTAAATTCATTCTTCGTGACACGAAGATGGATGAGATGTTAAAATTCAGGCTAAAACCGGAATGACGAAATTCGTCATTGGCTGGAAACTGTGAGCTGACGAATTGCTTGTGGTATGCGGTATCATAATAGCAACACTCAAGGCCACAGATACGCCGATTGCAGTAGAATTATGTGTGCTTTCTTTCCTCCTTTTGCGATGCCAGACTGGTGCTAATTCATTTCGAAGCAGTGCGGCGGTTATCTTACGACATCGCCTAATGAACGCCTCCATTGCTGCCAGCATGATAGTCGATACGTACACAGTGTGGCAGAGCGACGAAAAAAACTCGGCACACTCCGAGACACGCTGAACCAGCTTTTACACAACGAGAGGGTGCATAAGGTTTTATTGTGGAAGACTAGCTCACTTAAGAATAGTTTTTGCAAGAAATGATATTATTAGATATAAAATGCACATTACTTAACGACAGTTGACAGTAACCTTCCAAAGATGTTATTAGAATTGCACACAAGGAAAGTTACGAAGGTAGGGTTGAAAACTAGAAACTGTCACATGTTTTCCAGTTGATTTTATGACTTCTGTACTGTAATACCCAAATATCGATTAGCGTTCTCGATTTCTAAAAGAAAATTTTAAAAATTATCTTGAACTGAAGCATACAAATAACTTTATCTTTCTCTACCCATTTCAGAGGATTATACCCCAATCAGCTGGACTTTTGACTAGCTGAAAAAGACCTGTTTTGCATAGTTTTCATTTCTTTCCTGCCAACATTCCCGATCACTCGAGAACATCTGAGAACATAGTAAAAAGGAACATTCAACAAATCGTAAAAATGTTAGTATGCCAAGCTAAAAAGTACTCTCAAATATTAAAAAATACTCCCCAGTACTCTTAAATTCACTGAAGTATGCAGCATTACCCTGATTCGGAATAAATTAATCTGCCAGTCACTTCTTTATCGTATACCGAGGACATTCCAAAACATTCGAGAGTTAAAAATCATCTACAACACTCAAGAATGTTTTACAACATTCGAAAACAATCGTTAAGGGGCTCCGAAAAGGCTCAAAATCATGAAAAGTTCAATTTTTACTTTTTTGCGTTTTCTGAATCTGCAGACTATTACCTTTTAATAGATATATAATTTATTCAATTCCGAAGACTACAACTATTTTTAAATTTTTTTTGAAATGTGTTCTACATGGGCGTGACCCACTGTGGCGCTGTTAAACTGCTGTCAAATGGTGTTATTATTAACGTCCGTGTTCATCAGGTACATTTTAGTGATGTGAGATAAAGTATGTGTTGTGGCTAACCTGTGATGGTTCAATATATATCGCTGGTGTGATTGTCGATTGTTTAATGTTTATTTACTCTGTCATCTCGAAAATATTCGTAATTAATTCTGTTTCTTGAGTCTCTGTTTTGTTGAAGTATAATAATGAGTAAAAGTAAAGTTATTAGAAATCCTCTGAAGGCTTTTAAGAAAAGGAGAAAGGTTGGAAAGCCAAAGGTATGTGTTATTACTGTAAACAATAAAGACGATAACCAAGTGAGTGAACCTAACCTCTCAAGTACACCTGCCCATAGCAGTCAAAGTGGGAAAGAAAATACTTCACAGAAGAAGCTTGGTTCAATGAGTGAAAACTATGAATGTTTTATGGGCGAATCGGATGTGAATGAAATATTTGATATGTCGGTTCTCAAAGGAATTTTTTCAAACTGTGTAAGATGTATTCATTGTAGTGAAGTTGGTCTGTAACTCTCCATAATAAAGCACGTAGGACTTGCTAGTGAAATACAACTGAAATGTGATAAGTGTTCATACATGACCACCTTTTGGAACTGTGTTGCAGTAACTGCAACTGAAGAAAATGGTAGCAAAATCTACGAACACAACAACGAGCGATGCTTGCTTTAGACAAGGAACGCCTTCGGGCTGCAGACAGGGCTGTAAAGAGTCTAGAAATACAAGCAAGAGTAAACAGGAGGAGGAACAAGAGGAAGCTGGAGGAGGAGTTTGCAGAGGATGAAGATAATCCATCCTATCGACCTGGAATGCACTAAAAAGTTAATCCAATCTTTGTCGCTCGATTCCCAAAACTTTTATTTTCTAATACTAATTACATGTTTTCTAAGGATCTTCCAAACATATTTGTTTCAAACTTTCAGTAAATGTTACACAGTACCTTCTGCATAATTTAACACAGCCTTTTTCCAAAAAACTGTATATTTTTGAATATATAAATAAAAAATTGCAAATAAATGTTGTGAATTTTCATTACAATTGAAAAAAAATCATCTTTAATAACTGAACTAAAATTTTGTAAAATCCCTGTGTGAAGTTGTAGCCCATATTCCAATAAATAATCTGTAAAAAGTTCAACTTCCTACCTCAAATACTTTGTGAGGAAAGATGTAATTTATAAGCGTTATTTTAACATTGCAAGTATAGGGCGTTCCGGAGCCCCTTAATATTAAAAAAATATTCATAAAAGTTCGACAACACAGATAAAATTAGCAATTTTTCCCTTCAAATACACATTGATGCGAAGGAAGCGGAAGATGTTCTGGCGACCACCACAATGTGACAGCGACCATTCCAAACACTCATATCTCCAGAAACACAAAAGCAACCATCGCACAATCACTATTGCACAGAACATGGGAAGCAAGACTAGCACCTGACACAAAAACCAGTGATTGGTGGCAGGTGATGGTGTATACTCGCATATGTAATCAATCTTAAAATACAGAAGTTGTAAAGCTATACTAAATCACCAGATTCTCAATACAGCTGCATTTAATTTAGTGACAGAAAACTGCTTTGTTTTCACTACGTTTCATACTTAATTAACTTAGTTTATCGCATACTTACTTATGAAGTACATTTTTCATCTTGTTACTTGGTGAGTAGATACATAAATTCTTTGGATTTACCATCCCCAGACCAAGCAACATATAGCTGAGCGCGAGGAAAGCATGATTCTTTCAAAGTAATACCACAACATCTTAACGTTTCTCTTTGTGCCTTATTTATCGTGATACTTTGAAAAGGCAGTTCGGTAGATATGAGAAGAATCTTCGGAATTAATAGTGTTTTTTTTTCTTTATATTTACCTGATATTGTTTTTGCTTCATTCATATTGTTTCATAACGGTTGACGACCATGTCTGGTTTTGAATCTTTAAATTAATATCATCAACTGTTTTATTTCTTAGTGCTAAAATTGCTCTTTCAAATTAGCAACTAGAGTAATTTTGAACAATGGTCGGAAAAACTTTATCTGTTAATTCATTTGGAGTGTTGGCAATGCTACACATATCATTCGCAAGTTTAATTTGGCCAGTTACACAATCAACTGGGTGAGTACCTTCACTAATTTGTAAGCGTTTTTCGACAAGACGTTTCGCTTCTTCATTATTGGAAAGTTGAACTCTCATTTTTTCATAATTGTACTTTCCTCACTCCAGATGAAAGAAATGATTTCTGCAAACATGCCTCGATTTCCTCTGCTGGAGCTGATTGCAGAATAACTCGAAGCGTTCGCCGAAAATGTCAAGAATGTATAAGTAATGCACCTCCCATTAATTTCGGATTAGCTCGGAAGATTCTCCAACGTTCTCCACCATTCTCGAACATTTTTAAAAGGAACATTATGGTCAGTCTCGGCCACCTCTTCACTCGATTCCAGGCTGCTTCACCGTTCTCCCATAAGAAGCCTATTGGTGCGATGCCCTCTTTTAACACTTACATCTTCGAACAAACCCGTGCAATTCCAAATCAAGCCTCCTTCATGGATGGGGATGGACGGCTAGCGTGCCATGTAACCCCGATGGGGCTGCAGGAGTGTTTGGCGGAGATATAGAGGCATGCACGGACAAACACGTTTCATTTACTTTATTGTCGTGAACAAATGCCCTCTTTGGGCACCCATATGTTCATAATTAACCCCTTCAATTCCAAAACGAAACCTTCTTCACGAATAGGGGATGAAGGATTACCACACCATATAACCCCCATGTAGCTGCGAAATCCGCATGCGAAGGTTTGGTGGCATGCACAGACGCAAAACACTTTTTATTACGTAATATTTTGCTATCGATTGAGCTATCCAAGCGCGACTCACGACCAGCCCTCACAGCTGCCCTTCCGCCAGCACCTCATCTGTTGGAAGTAAACCTGGGAGAGATCGGGTCGTGAGTCGTGCTTCGATTTCTCAGACGGTATACAACTTTCCCGCGAAAAACAAAGGTCCCAGTTTCGAGTCCCGGGCCAGCACACAATTATAATCTGTGAGGAAGTGTCGACTCAGCGCACACTACGCTGCAGAGTGAAAATTCATTCAAGAGATAATTCTGTTGTATATGTTGAAAATTTTCTCATTTAAACTGCAGTTATTTGCTTTTCTTCTGTATTTATGTACCGGGAGTGTTTCAAGGATGTCCAATTTTTTTCTTGCTTGGACATGTAGGGTAGTGATAAATCTTAAAATGATGAAGATGTGTGGCGTTTTCTATTTCTCAAACCTGCCATATACTATACGTAATTTGAAGGTTGACGGAGGGGGGGGGGGGGGAGGAAGGAAAGGGATTACTGATGTCAAATGCATCGGGGGATTACGCTGAATCAGCGGCGACGAGTGAAAATATGTATGAGACCTGGATTCGAACCCAGGATCTCCTGCTTATGAGGCAAGTGTGTTAACCACTGCGGCATCCGGGACACAGTGTTGTCACAAATGTGTGGACTACCTCGGCGCACCTCCCGGACGACCTATCCGCAGTCCTTGTCCATTTACGCCATGCTCGCTACTCAGATTCCCACAGGATGTCCAATGTACTTGTGCATCCACACCGAAGAAGGTGGATTCAAAAAATGGTTCAAATGGCTCTGAGCACTATGGGACTTATTTCCTGAGGTCATGAGTCCCGTAGAACTTAGAACTACGTAAACCTAACGACATCACACACATCCATGCCCGAGGCAGGATTCGAACCTGCGACCGTAGCGGTCACGCGGTTCCAGATTGTAGCGCCTAGAACCGCTCGGCCACCCCAGCCGGCAAGGTGGATTGATTGCCCATTTAGGCGAATCAGTTACATAAATGACATGGTATCAAGTAAACTGCCTGTTTGTCTAATCTGTAAGCAGCTACAAATCCAAACATATAAATGTTGTGTACACTCGACTGATTTAGCGAATTTGTGTTGCTACTACGATTAAATTTCTGCCCAAGATTTTTCTCAGTGACTAAATATACCGGGTGTCTCCCCGAAGAATCGTCAGGCGCATTTTCTCTAGTGTTTTAGCAGCTATTTGCAATTTCGTTTTTGCCTTATGTCGTTGGAGTCAGCCCAGATAAATACTGCTCGTCACATCTTCATGCGACGCCCAGTGTCAACAGAAAGCTTCGGTTTGTTTTCCATTGCAAAGAAAATTATTTTTAAATCGGAATTTTACGTGTTCATTCGATAGAGCGCTCCCAAATTAGTATAGTTTGATATTTGTTTTATCGATGGGACAGTAAAACACGAAGAATAACTAATTTTCTAGCAGCGACTGCGTAGTGCTGCATGCTCGACGGTAGCAGACGGCGCGGGTCAGCGCAGAGTTGTCGCTTCTACAGTACTGGCTATTCTTCGAGTTTTACAGTCACTCTTAGCACACATCGATAAAATAAATATAGCACTAGACAACGTGTGACAGCTCTGCCGAATGGGCAAGTAAACTTCCGCTCTAAAATCATTTTGTTTGCAACAGGAAACAAACCCACGCTTCCCGTCGACGTCAGGAGTCGCAGGCAAGATTTAATGAGCACTAATTGTCTGGGCTGATTCCAGCTACACAAAGCAAAAACGAAATTGCAAATACCTGCTGAACCACCAGAGAAAATGCGACTGACGACTCTAAGGATGTTAATGTGTTTTCATTTTAGGGCAATCTGGCGTTAAACGTTTCTTAGAGAAATGGATTGTAAAACGGGTCTTAATCTCTGTACTTCCTTGTGTTGAGTGTGTCTGGGTAGTACTGAGTTTTCTGTTTGTTAGCTATTGAGCGACTGATTGAGGTGAACTAGAACATTAAAAAAGGTATTACTTTCAAATGGACAGAACTGGTTCCAAGTGCAAATCTACTGTATATCGCAGCTGTAAATACGAGCAGCAGCTGTTAAGAGATCAAGCCGCGTTACGTACAAATTTTGGCACAGGGCAAAACTGCAGTTGATGTATTAAACTGACCAGTCGATGGCTACATAGTTTTCATACATGGACGCTAATGGATTCATAGTATCTGATGGAAATCTTCAGTAGTTAGTTCAGTAGTACTAGGCACATGTTATCAAACACATGCACTTCGAAACTATGAACATACGACTTTCATAAATCAGTCTTTTCACTAACAATCAACTTGGTTGGTATTTGACCATTATAAATAAACGAAAATTAAGAAAATTACTAATGTATTATATTCGTTAATGGGAGTCCAATTGAGTGCAATCCATATGGGCTAATGGTTAGAATAGTTTCCGTTTCACAAGGCAAACTGCTCATGAAACTTACTTACTGTGTATCCTTTTTATACTGTCTCTTAATAGTGTGGCAGCAAGCGGCAACATCGTAACATACGTTAAACCACATTAGTACTCTATTATTTACCTCACCAGCCACTTGAAGAGATTCTTCTGGAGGTGGTTTGCTTCTACTTTCCTCTAATTTGTGAGAAAATTTGTAGGTGTTCGCTGTAACGCCCGGTATGACTATAATGAGTACGTCAGCATTATACACAATGTGATCAAAAGTATCCGGAAACCCCCAAAAACATAAGTTTTTCATATTAGGTGCAGTGTGCTGCCACTTACTGCCAGGTACTTCATGTCAGCCAACTCAGTAGGCATTAGAAATCGTTAGAAAGCAGAATGAGGCGCTCCACGGAACTGACGGACTCCGAATGTGGTCACTTGTGTGTGACTTGTGTCATACGTCTGTAAGTGAGATTTGCACACCCCTAAACATCCCTAGGTCCACTGTTTCCGATGTGATAGTGAAGTGGAAACGTGAAAGGTCAAGTACAACACAAAAACGCACAGGCCGACCTCGTCTGTTGACTGACAGAGACCGCCGACAGTTGAAGAGGGTCGTAATTAGTAATATGCAGACATCTATGCAGACCATCACACAGGAATTCCAAACTGAACCAGGATCCACTGCAAGTACTACGACAGTTACCCGGGAGGTGAGAAAACTTGGATTTCATGGTTTAGCGGCTGCTCATAAGCCACACATCACGCCGGTAAATGCCAAACGTCACCTCGCTTAGTGGAAGGAGCATAAACATTGGACCATTGAACAGTGGAAAAACGTTGTGTGGAGTGACGAATCACGGTACACAATGTAGCGATCCGATGACAGGGTGTGGATACGGCGAATGCCCGGGGAACGTTATATGCCAGCTTGTGTATTGCCAACAGTAAAATTCGGAGGCGATTGGGTTATGGTGTGGTAGTGTTTTCCATGGAGGGGGCTTGCACCCCTTGTTGTTTTGCGTGGCTCTATCACAGCACAGGCCTACACTGATGTTTTAAGCACCTTCTTGCTTCCCACTGTTGAAGAGCAATTCGGCGATGGCTATTGCATCTTTCAACACGATCGAGAACCTGTTCATTACGCACGGCCTGTGGCGGAGTGGTTACATGACAATAACATCTCTATAATGGACTAGCCTGCACATAGTCCTGACCTGAATCCTATAGAACACCTTTGGAATGTTTTGGAACGCCGACTTCGCGCCAGGCCTCAACGACCGACATCGATACCTCTCCTTAGTGCAGCACTCCGTGAAGAATAGGCTGCCATTCCCCAGGAAACCTTCCAGCACCTGATTGAACGTCTGCCTGCGAGAGTGGAAGCTGTCATCAGGGCTAAGTGTGGGCCAACGCAATACTGAATTTGAGCATCACCTATGGTGCTACGAACTTGTAAGTCATTTTCAGCCAGGTGTCCGGATACTTTTGATCACATTGTGCATACGGAATAGGAGTGAACCCAAAATTGATCGGTGTGGGACTCCTTTTATGATTTTTCCTCACTCACTAGAATTTTCTACCTTTCCGACATGTGTATATTATTCAGTACAACCTTTTTCATTCTGTTCGTTAAGTATAGAATCTGATAGGGACTCCATCTGGTTCTAGAGTTTTGTTCAATTTTAACGATTTCAGCTATTTGGCAGCGATACTGACACTAATATCTATTCCATTCATCATATCGGTGGTATGAAAATTAAAGTTGGGCAGTACTCATGGGTTTTCCTTTGTAAGGGGTCATTTGAAAACAGAGTTAAACATTTCTGCTTTTGCTTTGCTATCCTCAATTTCAGTCCCTGTCTCTTCTGTGAGCGACTGGAAACTACTTTTGGTGCCACTAATCGCGTTTGTTACAGACGATCAGGATTTCTTTGGGTTTTGTGAAAGATGTTTGCCGGCCGTGGTGGCCGAGCGGTTCTAGGCGCTTCAGTCCGGAACCACGCGACCGCTACGGTCGCAGGTTCGAATCCTGCCTCGGGCATGGGTGTGTGTGATGTGCTTAGGTTAGTTAGGTTTAAGTAGTTCTAAGTTCTAGGGGACTGATGAAGTGAGATGTTAAGTCCGATAGTGCTCAGAGCCCTCTGAACCATTTTTTGAAAGATGTTTCGACATTTTCTTCTGCAGCAGTCGTTGAAGGCTTCAAGCATTGTTATTCTGACAGTCAAACACATTTCATTCAACATCTGTTTATGGCCTTCTGCTTTGTTTTACATCTGTTATGCGGTAATCCCTGTTTCTTTGGAAATTTCTTTACATTGACTGTATACCACGGAGGGTCAGTCCTGTGAAGGACTGTTCTATTAGGTATGTGTTTCCAAGTGCGCGGTCAACTACACTGACAGAAAAAACTGCAACACCAAAAAATAATTAATGTAGGGTAATGCAATGTACGAGGGCCATTTTTAAAGTAAGTGCATAGTGTCCGCGCGTCCCGCCACGGGACTTCCGTTCACGGTCGGCCACTCTTGGCCAGCCTCTCACTACGCCGCCACTACGTTTCACGTCTCTGCCGGTGTTGGTTGTATGGTTATACAGTTTCGTTTTTCGCTATGTCCATCATTAATCCCGCCGATTGTGCAGTGCACTGGGTTATTCCGCTCTTAAATGCAAAACAGCTTCGTCCTGCCGAAATTCATCGGCAATTTGTTA
The DNA here is from genome assembly GCF_023864345.2 of Schistocerca serialis cubense. Classification (NCBI taxonomy): domain Eukaryota; kingdom Metazoa; phylum Arthropoda; class Insecta; order Orthoptera; family Acrididae; genus Schistocerca; species Schistocerca serialis. Next base: position 1,006,739,382 of record NC_064640.1, read on the forward strand.
AAGTTGATGGTGTAGGTGTAATGAATCACGAAAATGTGTTAAATGGTGTAGGCTGTTTAGCTGAAGGAGGACAAATGTTCACGATGAATAACGGTCTGGTCGGCTTACTATCATGAATGAAGACTTGACACTAAATGCTGATGAGCCAATTCGACAAAACAGGCCCTTCATTATTTGAAATTTTTATACGTTTCAAGATCAGTAATTTTTCACTTTGTTTCTGACAAACTTAACTACAAAAAAATGTGTGCGAGACGGGTGCCGAAAATTTTGACAGAATAACACAGAACAAAGCGAATGGCACATACTTTGTCCGTTTTCGATCGCTGTCATAAGGATGATGAAGAGTTCTTGAGTCACATTGTGACCGGCAATAAAACGTGGATTGTGCACTACACACCAGAGTATAAACGTCAATCCAGCGTGTGGCATTATTAAAACTCCACGACGAAGCCACGAAAATTGAAACAAGAACCTTCAACATGGAAGATCATAGCCACGGTTTTTTGGGACCGGAAAGACATTTTTCTGTTAGGCGTTTTGCTAAGAGGAATGACAATAAATGCCGAGAGGTGCTGTGAAACGTTATTAAAGCTAAGGAGTGGTATTCAGTATCGCCACCGGGGACTGCTCTCTAGTGGCGTCGTTCTGTTTCTTAACGCTCGCCTCACGTTGCGACAAGAACAAAGACGCAACTGGACTAGTTTCATTGGGAATTACTGAATCATCCACCATACAGCCCCAACTTAGCACCATCACACTTTCATCTGTTTCCAAAACTGAAGGAATTTCTTGGTGGCAAGCGCTTGGAAAATAGTGACAAGTTAAAAGGAACTGTTATTAACTGGTTTAACGGTCACGCGGCAGAGTTCTTTGATGCTGGGATAAAAAAGTTGGAGCCACAACTTGACAAATGTTTAAATGTTTATGGAGACTACGTTAAAACGTGAGAAAATGTGCGTATTGTAGTTTGAAACTTTATTAATTAACGTAATTGTATCACACTTACTCTATTACAAATCGGTTCTTATTGTAGAAATGACCCTAATACATTTGTCTAGGTGCCATACTTACGTGATTGACATTTCAAGATCACAGGTTAATGTAAGCAGTAAGAATGTTGTATGCAAGCATGAAAACATGCATGCTTTCTATTGTACAGGTGCCGGATGTCAGTTTGTGGGATGGAGTTGGATGGCTTTTGCAGTTAGTTGGTCGATACAGGTACGGTTAATGCTGTTTGTGGATGACCCTGGAGGTGTCGTCCGGTGATGTCCCATATGTGCTCAATTGGAGACATACAGTGATTAAGCAGACCAAGGCAACATGTCGACACAGAGCATGCTGAGTTACAACAGCGGTACGTGGGCGAGCGTTATCGTGTTGGAAAACACCCCCTGGTACGCTGTTCACGAATGGCAGCACAACATGTCGAATTACCAGTGACGTTCAAATTTGCAGTCAGGGTGCGTGGGATGACCGTGGGGTGTCTAGCACGAAGATAGGTTGGTTGCAGACCCTCAACTGGGCTTCTTCTGACCAACAAACGAAAATCACTGGCACCGAGGCAGAACCAGCTTTCACCTGAAAACACAACAAACTTCCACCTTGCCCTCCAACGAGCTGTCGCTTGACAGCAATGTAGTCGCAAATGGCGGTGGTTCGGGGTCAGTGGTACGCACGCTACAGGACATCTGGCTTGGAGCTGTCCTTGACGTAACGGATTTGTAACAGTTTGTTGTGTCACTGGTGCCAACTGCTGTTCAAATTGCTGCATTAGATGCAGTACGCTGCGTCAGAGCGATACGCCGAACACAATGATCTCCCCTCTCAGTAATGCCAAGTGGCCGTCTGGGGCCGAGTCATCCTGAGACCGTATAGTCTCGTGGCGAACGCTGCCAGCAATTATGTACAGTAGTTACATTGCTGCAGTATCGCAAAATGAACATCCAGCTTCTCGTAGATCTACCATACCAGCTCGTTAGAACACTCTGAGGTGCTGATAATGGCGTCTCTGTCGTCTAGAAGGCATTCTTGACTAACACCGACTCATCACGTCCAGTCTCAAAGGTAACTGACGCTCACGACCTTTACAGCACGTATTTACAGCAAATCTGATTTGTATCCTCATAGACGCGCTAGCAGGGTCAGGCTTAGGCGACTGGCGCGAAATGTCAATAGATGTCATCTTTCAGATACAGAAACGTGGCTGTCAGCTTTCGTTTACGTCGCACAGCTCCTCGGTGTAGCGATTTTTTTCATCAGTGTCTTTTTTTTTTCAATTTCAGGCGTAGCTCATCTACATGCTTCCGTAATGAGGAAAAGGTGTTACTACACACTCGAGGTCCATCCCGCACATCAGAAACTATAGATGAAAGACAGAACGGTGGCCAGGGTGCTGTAGAACGTCCAGACGCCAGACTGTAGGCCGGCGACGCATTAGGCGGCCACAAATCACTTCGTTCACAGGCGCGCCTCTGTGTGGCTGGCCGGCCTGGCCGACTCCGGGGCTCCAGCCACCACCGACGAGCCAAGCAAACACTCCTAAGTAGATGCCCAGTTTCGGAGAAACCGAGTACGTTCTGATAGATTCATAATTTCTTTCCCTTTTACCGTAACGGATGTTGCTCCCTTCTCGGATAAGATGCAGTCCAGATGCGCAGCTTTGCACCCGGCGATCCACAGTTTTGTCCGTAGATCGAACGCGGCTCGGTGACTGCGTGTCACTGAATGTGCTTTAGACCTACTCGAAGAGTCAAATGTAAAAAACTATCGTGGGCTAATTTAGTACGCACACTTACATCTACCAGTAATTTTACACGGTGTTTCAAAACTCGACGGCAGAACTTTGCGAATGGATTACTCATATAAGAAGAAAAAAAAAAAAATTCTACTAAACATGGGCTCTAAAATTGATACCTTAAGAGCTGTGAGCATTTGTTTACCTCTACACCTCTACTGTGGAACACGTCTCTTCCATTGACCGCGTGCTCATAGCTCTTAAGGTGTGATGCCAGAGCCCATGTTTACTGGACATTTTCTTCTTTTGGTTCAGACTACCTCCTTCGAAAATATGAAAAACAAATAACTTGGATTAGAAGAGATTTAGTTCACAGTATCGAAGATGAAGAGGCGCTCATAGCTCTTCCAAATATATATATATATATATATATATATATATATATATATATATATATATATATATATATATATATATATATATATATATATATATATATATATAGGGTGTCCCAGCTATCTTGTCGACCCAAAATATCTCTGGAACAATAACAGCTATTGGTAAACGACTTTCACAGGTATCAATGTAGGGCTGGGGCCCATGAATGTACATATTTGGAAACATTCTAAAACGAAAACATATGTTTTTTAACACAAACTTATGTTTTTTTAAATAGACCTCCTATATTTTTTCTTCAGCAATCCATAGCATGACAAAGCACATACACAATGCCGTTGATTGCATCGCAATATTCACATTACATCCCGAGATATTAAGGCGCGAAGTTGATGCTTGAAACACCCGACATGCGCTGCTAGCGCACGTCCTGAGGTTCAGGCGTGAACCCCATGCTGCCCGTAATCGCGATGTGATTGACATGCGTAATCACACTTCCATACTTATCAAGAGGTCCGAAACGAATAATACGGTCTGCCGCCATCCAGCATTAACGTCGTACATTCCAGCAGGTGTTTATCCCATAGGCTAGGGGTGATGCGGTTCTGTAACATATCTGTGTACCGCAACGTTAGTCACAAAGTTAACTTCGCTTATCGTTAATCCGTTACTAAAAAGGTAATGCCGTTCAACGTTAAAACTTTACTTTACTGTAAATCTAGCGCAAGTGACAGTTAATCATTCACTCGTAATAGTAAATTTCATGTTGATGGTTTTAGTGAAACGAGCAAGTGGACTAAAAGTTTTACCGTTGTTTAGGTAAACATGTTTTCATTTGGGAAGTTCAGGTAGGACATAGAATATAAATGTAAACATGTTTAACCAATTAGTTTTATTATCACATAATTACCAATGTTACGTTTATCTAATGCGTTAAATGACAAATGGTTGCAAACAAATGTTTCTTAACATCACTGGGTAAAATGGCCCTTTGTAGAAACTTCCACTGTGATACCAGCACTACATACTAAACATAGCGTTCACATCTCATGCTCAAAGTGATGCCCATTGGCTTGCATACATAGGGTCACTCTGCGGGTGAAAGATGCCCTACTTCGTGCTACTGTTTCCTCTTTGATGGCTGTACAAGCATCAATAATGCGTTGCTTCATGTACTCTGGTGTTGTTGGTTCATGTTGGTAAACAGCATCCTTCACTGCTCCCCAAAGAAAATAATCCAGCGGTGTAAGGTCCGGAGATCGGGCAGGCCACCTAACTGGGCCACCTCGTCCAATCCACCTACCAGGGAACTTACCGTTCAGAAGTCGTCGTGCTCGTAAGGCGTTATGTGCAGGGCATCCGTCATGTTGATACCACATGACCATTCTCCGGTTCAGAGGTACGGTGTCCAAGAGAACAGGAAGATTGTGTCGTATAAATCTGGAGTATTGCCTGACATTTTGGATGCCATTTATAAAGAAAGGTCCAATAATGGTATCTCCAATAATTCCACACCAAACATTAACTTTCCACGGACGTTGATGCTCTACCTGACGGAGCCATTTTGGACTGTCTGCGGACCAATCACGCAAATTCCTGATATTGACAATTCCTTTGTTGGAGAATGATGCCTTGTCGGTAAAGAGAACACCTGCAAAAAAATTTGGATTAGTCAGAAGTTTTTACTGAGCCCACCGACAAAATGTTACCCTATTGCGGAAGTCATTTCCATGAAGATCCTGGTGTAAATGAACATGGTAAGGATGAAATTTATGACGTTTAAGAATATGCTGTGCACTTGATTTCGACACACCAAGTTCACGTTCAATTTGACGTGTGCTGGTTTGAGGATTCACAGCTATGGTGGCGAGCACAGCAACTTCAGCACGTTCATCTGTGCGTGTTCTAGGACGACGTCGAGGTCTTGGATTTAAGCTTCCCGTTTCACGTAGACGAGATGTGAGACGACCAAACATCCGGCGCGAAGGCGATGGCTTGTCAGGGAATCGTCTTCTGTACAGTCGTCCTGCCTGAACAGCATTTCGTCCACCTACAACAGGGTACAGTCCAGGTATGTAGAGTAGGGTAGAAAACAGACATATTAACTTAATAATCATAATGTTCGCTAACAGTACTATTAACAAACAAGTAATCTCATAACGTATTTCCCGTCAACGTACATTCTCCATAGATCAGCAGCATTTCTACCACGTAAAATGTGCAAGGGGGAAACCATTATGTGCTTATGAGAGTTGATGGCAGCCGACCGTATTATTCGTTTCGGACCTCTTGATAAGTATGGAGGTGTGATTACACATGTCAATCACATCGCGATTACGGGCAGCATGGGGTTCACGCCTGAGCCTCAGGACGTGCGCTAGCAGCGCATGTCGGGTGTTTCAAGCGTCAACTTCGCGTCTCAATATCTCGGGATGTAATGGGAATATTGCGATGCAATCAACGGCATTGTGTATGTGTTTTGTCATGCTATGGATTGCTGAAGAAAAAATATAGGAGGTCCATTTAAAAAAAAACATAAGTTTGTGTTAAAAAACATATATGCTTTCGTTTTAGAATGTTTCCAAATATGCACATTCATGGGCCCCAGCCCTACATTGATACCGGTGAAAGTCGTTTTCCAATAACTGTTGTTGTTCCAGACATATTTTGGGTGGACAAGATAGCTGGGACACCCTGTATATTAGAGCCCTTGTTTACTAGATTTTTTTCTGCTTGTTATGTGAGGAATCTATTCCTAAAGTTTTTCCGTCGAGTTTTGAAACACCTTGTATATTCCGCAGGCTACCTTATGATGTGTGGCGTATGGTACTTCTGATACATCTCCTTGTCCAATTCGCGAATGGTGCGTGAGAAAAATGGCTGTCCGCGTACCTTCGTATTAGCTCAAATTTCTCGCATTTTCTCGTTGTCATTTCGTGTGTGGCAGTAAGTAATATTTTGCCAGACTCTTTCCGGAAAGTATTCTGTCTAATGACGCAGCTCGTCGTTGGATCTTCTTCTTCTTCTTCTTCTTCTTCCCTCTCTATCTCCGTCCCTCCCCCCCCCCCCCCCCCCCATTAATCCAACCAGACAAGGGTCCCAGACGTATGAGCAATACTCAAGAAGTTTTTTATAAGCTAGTTCTGTCGTGGATGAATTACATTTTCTTAAGATTCTTCCAACGAATCTCAACCTGGCCGCTGCTTTCCTTGCAGTTTGTATTGTGTGTTCATTCCACCTTAGATCGCTCCGGAAGGTTTCTGCTATATAATTTACAGTAACTGCTGTTTCCAGTGATTTGTTGCCAGCAGTGTAATCGTACATTAGTGGGCTTCTTGGCCTTTTTATGCTCAGCATCTCACATTTATTTACGTTTATTGTCAACTGCCAGCCACTGCACCAATCAGCGACCTCTGTGCAGGTCTTCCGACAATTCGCTTCAGTCTTCTACTCTTCTGGCGTTGCTACATTCTTATAGACAAACGCATCACCTACCAACAGCTTTACGGAGCTCCTGACGTTATTAACTAAATTATTTATGTATATTGCAAACAGTAACTGTCCTATCACTCTCCCTTGGCGCCCTCCTGAAGTTATACCGCTGAACACAGTATAGCGCAATTGATCATGAGTCCATGCTTTTCGGTCACGGCACCAATCCAACCGCAGCCGTCTGTAATGCAGTTTTAACAAAAGCCTATACATGGGGTCAGTAAGTCCAGTTGCTGCTATGTCTCCGATTTCACAGAATGTTGCACAGAGTCCATTATGTGTTCTCAGGTGGTAGGCGTGGATGTGAAGGGGCTACGAAGTCCTTGATGCACAAAAGGGCGATTCTCCTATTTGGTGGTCAGACGTGATCGATCAAACGCCGAAGACGAGTATGCCAGCCTTCAGTGCAGTCCAGCACCGGACCACTATCAGATCCGAGTGCCCGACAAATCAGATTATTGCACGATTTGACCAGCTGGCCAAATAGAGACACTTTCAAACTTTGACAGGTGCTGATAAGCCTTTCTCACACCAGTACGCAGTATCTCCGTATCCTTCAGTGATCACTCAACATCTGACGCTGTTCGAATAGAAATACATAAAGCAGCTGGTTGCTGTGTTTATTAAAATAATTAAAACTACAATTAATTTTTGGATTTAGTTCACGAGTTCAAACAAAAAAAAAATAAAAATAAAAACTTGGTGTTTCCATTCATCCCGCAGTGACGGGTGAATAGAAACATTCACGAGTTTCCCACCCATCCTCTCCCTTGCCCTCCCCATCCCCTATTTCATATAAAGAAACAGCAGTGTTACTCTCATTTTTTCAACTTGTTGGTCTTTGGTCTGAACTGAGACATGTCAAAATCTGTTTCGGATCTAGTGTTATAACGAAGAAATATATCTGATTCAAGAAAAGTTTAATTCAATACAAAAATTAAAAATAATGCATGGACTGTGGTTTTTTATTCTGTTTCTCAAATAAAAAAATTGTATCTACGTACTTTTGCTGTAACGTTAAAGTGATGAACTTCGTGTGTTTGTTAATACAATAAGTCACTGACGTCAAGTTCAAAAATCATTTGCCCGGCCGGTGTGGCCGTGCGGTTCTAGGCGCTTCAGTCTGGAACCGCGTGACCACTACGGTCGCAGGTTCGAATCCTGCCTCGGGCATGGATGTGTGTGATGTCCTTAGGTTAGTTAGGTTTAAGTAGTTCTAAGTTCTAGGGGACTGATTACCACAGATGTTAAGTCCCATAGTGCTCAGAGCCAGCCAAAAATCATTTCTTTGAATCTACAAGTAACCAACTGCTTTCGAACAACGTATTCTCGACTAAAAATGGCTCCTAATCTTCAAACTTGTTTAATCGGCCTTAAAAAAATACTGCACATTCGCCCTTATAGATAACAAATTTTACATTCACACAATCTAAATGACTCCTTACTTTTCCCATATACCTTAATCACAGCATAACCTCGTCGGCTGAGAGCACTGTCAGATGGTTCTTCATTTCCATCAAATTTTTGGTCTTCTTCTGAAGAAACATTGACGATTACTGCTTCTATTCACCCCAAAAACTCAGAAAACACACCTCTAAAAATCAATTACCCGAAACACAAGTCATATTAAAGTATACTTTAAAACTGTGGTTTCGGTTAATGAAACGAAATTGCAAATTTGCTTACCATGTGTCTACACTAAAACAACACAATTTAGATTGCTACTTACAAATAAAGTTCGAAGTAAGTGTCAAAAGAAAGGGAGATTAACTTTTAGAGGCTGATCGACGATCAGATCATTACAAATGAAGCCCAAACTCTGATTAAACAGCGTCGCCACAGGATTTAGAAGAAACCCGCCATATCCGTTAAACCGGCTATATCCTATAAAGAAGAAAAATCCCGGTGCTCGCCTTAAACGAATTAAGAAAACCATGTATTATCTAAACCATGTAACACCTAATCCTAGATGGTCAGACAAACTTGAATTATGCTCCCCCCATCTGTGAGAAAAGTATCTTAACCACAACACAATCTTCCCTGGTATTCAACATGATATGTAGGCTAAAGACAGTATGGTGGGACATTACCGTTTTTAGTTTCATTTACAGAAATATTTGAAAGTTTCAAAGAAAATATAATTTATGAGCGTATTTCTAGTCATCCAGTAGTAACTGGAGTAATTTTAACCATCCTGCAAAGGACTGAGAGAATTGCAGTTCAAATGTGGTAATGAAGGAACACATTCTACGAGACCGTTCAAAAAGTTTTCGCTGAAAACTTCTTGTAACAGTTAGCTCACGAATTTACCGATGGCGGAAATATTGGAAATATAAGTTGGCAGCGATTGGATAGGATGTTAAAGAACAAGATCACTGATCATGAGATAGTTACAGAAATGATGGTCACCAAGTTAAAAAGAGCTACGATACAGAAGCTCAGTGGAGAAGGGTGAGATCAGAAATTGGTCGAGGCGTTGATGAAGGAACTTACTTGTCGCTCGCCTTAAGTAGTTTATGGAAAAAACCTGAATCAGAATGTCAGAAGTCCACGAAATCCACTACTTACTAATACGATGGTAGTGCCTTAACCACTGCGCCGTTTCGAGCGCTTATGCAATTTCGAGTGTTGAAGATCGTTACAAGCAGTTCACAGTGAAATGAAAAATCGAAGTACTAATTTAGTTATGGAGGCCACATCCGTGTAGCGTCTTGGTTTTGGCACGAAATAGACCCCACGAACCACGTCAGTGTTACCATAAGTGGCATTCACCGATTTCGGAAGGAATGTCAACCACATTGGACATTTCGATCCAAAATGATTTTGCAGCGACCACAGTCAGTACAGTATAAGTGCGTAACCAGTGTCTCATTTAAGGTGGGGATGGGGGGACAACTCGTTTAGTTTTGAGGTGAGCGGCGAAATCGTTTTGAGATTTCACGACAGATGGTTCTGGATACACTTGCTACTAGTCAGCATCCATTACATGTTCTTCCTGTTTTTCAAGGTAATACTCAGATACGTCTGTGTTTGGCAGGGCAACGTGTGAGTTTGTTTGGTGATGCTTTTTCTAGAGGGGGAAGAGGGGGGGGGGGGGTAGGAGCTGGCCACCCTTGCTCTTTGCTGTGTACATTCTTGCAGTTTTATATGTTTTGCCTTAAACTGCAGGCCAGCCATCACTTAATTCCAGTACACGTACATATGCATCAATCAAGAGCTGTATGTAATGAGTTATAGTGTCCCACAAATATACATGAACGTATTTGTAAGATACTTCCTAGATACTGTGCAAGTAGTCTAACAAAACGAACGACGAGTAAAAATTAAAGTGTATCGTGTTGGTTTTCATTGTATCTAGCGAATCTGGAAACTGTACAATCAGTGGGGTAGCAAAGTACGATATCTGATGTAGCAGGAACGGGACACAGCGGCGGAGAGAAGGCCTGAGGACATTTCTGAGATGACGTCAAGCTCGTGAGCTCAGAGATGACGTACTAGCATCGCCACGTTTCTGCACACAGGTATTTGAGAAGTAGTGACCTCACTGCCCTTGTAAAGGTCAGTTCATTGTACGGCTGCATCGCGGCGATAGGAAGAGAGGCACGATTCCCACGTACCACTTCCACAGATTTAAGGCATTCTTCACAAATCTCGTACTTGTGTTAATTACGTAGTGAACGGTGTAACTATTTTCATCCTGTAGATAACAAAACTTTTATCTTTTACAACTGAATGTTTATTTTGTTTCTAATCAAACATGTTTCGCTCAATCATACTGGGCACGGCCAGTGGCCTGTACACCTTTCAAGGTTGATGAGACACAGTTTTGAGCACTGGGGTAACTACGTTCCATATCTGAATAGTGCTACCATTTAGTGAGAAAGTTTTGAACCCTGCGGTCCATGGTCTGGGTACACAGAAAGATGAGAGTGAAGAAGTGGTGTGGCACATGTTTATAGCTGGCGCAGTGCATTTGTTTCATGAAAATCAAATCACATCACAATATTCTTCATTCCAGGAATGTCTGAAATAAGTCATTATGTTTCCGCATACATTGTACACATAGTTTTGAAACGACACTAGGTCCCTAAGTAATTCTGCCGGATTGAACATCATTTGCAGTTAGTGAGACTGTATGTTCCAGCTAACTTCATAGAAGGTAAACTACGTTGTTTAGCGATATGTCAAAGCCTCTTTCAACTTTTATGTTGACAGTTCGTTAGCAATATTTCATGTTTTTTATTGTCATGACAATAAATGTGTTTTAGCTCCTGTCTGTTATGCCTTTTTCCGCATTTTACGCCCTGATAATGTTTCTTTACAAACAAAAATTTAACTTTGAAAATCCTAATTCCAAATGCAAACATGAAAGATGTGTAAAATAAGATTTTTCACCGGAAGAGATAATACGAAGAAAATTATGTAATTGTACATATTTTGTTAGGAGATCTGTAGTGTTTGTTGAAAGCATTTGATTGTGTAACTATTTACAGTTACATAGTTATGATTTAACAATTCAATTTTTATAATCTTTTCATGTATCCATGGGTTATTCTGAAGGCACTAGATGCACACAGTACAGGTTTACAATTGATAGCAGGTTACATTCATACATTACACTACACATAACCTTTACTGTTGGACGTGGCATATTTCCCTGTTCAATTCCTGGAGAGCTGACTAAGAGATTATAAGAGATGTAGATGGTGAGAGTGGAGCGGCTGTACTGTGTCATTTAGTGCCTACTAAAGAACTTGCGGACGCATGAAAAGCACAGAAAAATTAAATTAAATGATAAATCACAACCATATATTTGCAAATCCTTAGATACTTTAGGCCGGCCGTGGTGGCCGAGCGGTTCTAGGGGCTTCAGTCTGGAACCGCGCGACCGCTACGGTCGCAGTTTCGAGTCCTGTCTCGGGCATGGATGTGTGTGTTGTCCTTAGGTTAGTTAGGTTTAAGTAGTTCTAAGTTCTAGGGGAATGATGACCACAGCTGTTAAGTCCCATAGTGTTCAGAGCCAGTTTTGAGATAATTTAAATATACTACCTAGAAACACGACATATGGTTCAAATGGTTCAAATGGCTCTGAGCACTATGGGACTCAACTGCTGTGGTCATAGGTCCCCTAGAACTTAGAACTACTTAAACCTAAGTAACCTAATGACATCACACACATCCATGCCCGAGGCAGGATTCGAACCTGCGTCCGCAGCGGTCGTGCGGTTCCAGACTGTAGCGCCTTTAACCGCTCGGCCACTCCGGCCGGCAAACACGACATATCTCTTAATAAAATATGTATAATTAAATGATATACCATTCATGATGCCTAGTGTGAAAAAGGCGAAACCTTTATTTAGGAACAAAATAAGCATTCGCTTGCAAAAGATGGATTTTTTAATCTACATAATAAACATAATTGAAGAAGCAACTGAAGAAGAATGATTGCAAATGCATAGGTGAAACGGAGTACAGTGGCTAATTATCTACGAGATGTACGCGGGCGTGCTTAAAAGTAATGAATCCGAATTTCTTGTTCTGTGCTAAATATCGCTTGAGGTAGTACATGTTATTCATATTACTCCGTAGACTTTCCTGCTTCGTTGACAAGTCGGAACACATGCCGCTAGACGGCTACGAATTTTTGTGTATAACATGGCAGTGTGTAACGTAACTACGCTGGTGCGTGAGAAACAGGGTGCAGTAATCGTATTTCGAACTCAGAGTTCGTACATGAATGGAACACCCTCTCCTTCTGCACGACAATGCCAGATCATACATGAGCGCTACGACATCTGTAACAATCTGACGCCTCGGGTTCACTGTCGTCAGTGATCCTCCACACAGTCCCGACTTGGTCCCATTCGATTTTTATTTGTTTCCGAAACTTAAAGAACACCTTCGATGACTTTACTTTGATAGTGATGAAGTGCTGCAAGCAGAGGCGACGTTGTGGCTCCTTCAAGAAAGTCATTCCACAGTGACGGTAGCAAAACACTTGGTCTCTCGTTGGGAGAACTGTATTCGTGGTCAGAGTGCTGTGCCGAGAAATAAGTATGTAGACATGAAAAATAAAGATATAAAATGTTAATAAAGTTTGTTTCATTTAAAAACTTTAAAAAGTTTTTACATTAAAAATTCGGAGGGGTTACTTTTCATTGACAGGAATCGGACTGTGTGACGATACGGTGGCGAGTCGTTTTAAGAACGTGCAGTCACAGTAACCTGTGCGCCTCCTGCGCCGCAGCGCGGATCGTGCGATGTGCCGAACACCTCACCCACTGAAGGTACCAAATGCAAACTTGTGGCGCCGTTTTCACTGTTCACACGTGACTTGTAGAATATTAATATGCTGAATTTTCACCTCTTCTTGTCCTCCCGTCAAGTTTCACGTCCAATGACGTAGTTTATTTTCGGAAACTATTGTTAATGTGAACAGTTTCTTTGTTATAAGATGCATGTCTTCCCGCTGATTCCAAATTGACCAAGGAAATTCTGGAATGATTCCTTTCAATTGGATATGGTCCAGTTCCTCCCTGGTCCTATTTCGTAGACTTCTGAGCATCCTGATTTCTGTTTTTCCCTAAATCATCTCAGGCGAGTGGTAGGTTAGCTGCTTCATTAAGGTCATGACCAATTAGTGAGCGAAACATTTTCCACAGACCTATTGTGTCGAAACTCTTTGCAATTTAGTCACCATCGATTCTATAACTATCTCGTGGTCAGTGGTCTTATTCTTTACTTGAAGATCCCAACTCATTCGTCCCAAATGTATGTGATGTGTTTCTACTATCGGCAACTTCATGAACTATCTGTTACAAGCAGTTTTCAGCAAAAGCTTTTTGAAAAGTTCCGCATATTGTGTTCTTTCACCACTACTTCTGAACTGTAATTCTCACAGTTTATTGAAAAATGGTCTAAAACTACTCCCGTTATTACTGCATAAATGGAGACACACTTTCTAACTTATATTTTCCAATATTTCTGCGAATGAATCTAAGTCGGTGGAAGGTCCCACCATACTACCTTCATTTCTTTTAAAGAGGTGGAGCCCCTCTACGCCCACACCGGCGTGATGGCCAACAGAAGAGGTCTACTGCCATCACTGCGTGATGGTTAGTTTTCACTAAAGTGAGGTCTCGAAGGATGTGGGTACTGCGATGTTTGCATATTTCCGGTTAAGGTTAACCATTAATACGTGCTCATCTGGAAATAGATTGGGTCGAAAGCTGAACGAAGGATAGCGGTTTGAAGGACAGAGGGAAAAAAGTGCCAAGGCAAGAGCCAAGGGGAAAAAACCTCTGCGATAGTTGGGTCGGGTTGTAAGAGCAGTAGCGGCTTTCTTAATGCCTGCAACAGGTCGTGCAAGAGTAGGCTTTGTTAGTAGTGAGTATTATGCAAGTCGATACCTTTGTCGTTGTCGGTGGTGTTACTCGGCGGCTGCCACTGGGTGCCAGTGTTGATTTCTCGGTCTGCGTCAGCATATCTGTAACAGTTAGGTTCATCATCGTTTTGTGTCCGTTAGGTCATATGTCAGATTCACAGTGTAGGGTGATGTTGGAGGTTTGCTTGTGCATCAGTGTGCGAGCTTGTCGGTTTCCCTGCTGTAGCCTGTTGGTCGGCTTTAATAGCAGCTGGCATATCAAGTCAACGTTGCTGATATGCAGGGGCTTGCCGACGTTGTCGGTTGTGGCTGTATGTTAGCTTGCCATAGGTGGTTATGCCCTAACTAGTTGAGACTTTTACTACGTTCAGCCTACACATCATGTTATATACTAGGGGAGGTTGTGCCGTTGTTGCGACACTGACCATGCAGGATTTGGTATTACATGGTTCAGGTATTCCATTTTTTTTAAAGTCGGTTAAGGCGAATACCGCGATTTTTCCTCTTAAAAGGATGGATTTCCCTCAAAATATTGCGACGACAGGCTATAATCGAAGTTTGAGCTTCAGCTCAAATAACCTCGTTGTCGATGAGATGTTAAACATTAATCTCCCTTTCTTTTGATAGTTAATTTCACTGGAACGCTAATACAGAAAAAAGTTCCATGTCTTTGGTCATAAGTTTTTATATACTCCAGTATATACACAACGTTGACGCCAGCTAAATTTTATCACAATAAACAATGAAGTTCCTTCCAAAGTGTCTTTTTCATACAGACTTTAGCTTGAATTCCAGAGCAAATTTTGATGCACCTCACAGCTTTCCAAAATTTCTTCAAACTCAGACTCCTTCGAGAACATATCTGTAGATGGCCACTAATTGTGGGGAAGCAATTCCTTTTGCTGCACAGTAACAGTGGCGAGTTAGTGGGAGAGAGGGACTTCTCTATCTACCCAACCCCTAGATCAAACGGAGTGCGCCATCTGTGTATATTCGTGGCAGACAAACTGTTGCACTACTATGTAAACCACAAATGAAATATTGTTTGAATTTTGTAATGTGTTCATAGAATTAAAAGACAGAAAAACTTAGTAGAGTGCATTGTGTTTTAATCTGTAACCGGGAATGCGAGCCATTGGACAGCTATGTACGGACACCTTTGAGTCACATCAAGAAAATTGAAGATCGTGCGTTCAGAGAACTGCTAGAACTGAACTTTCGCGTGAGCTGCCGCTGTTGAAATGCCTGTTTCGTTTCAGTCTAAAACGGTTTGTGCGCCGCCCGTCCTATTCTAAATCTGCGTGGGCAGTGGAGCAGAAATTTACCATATTTAGGCGATCAAAAAACCAGTACTTTGAACTATTAGACCTATTAATTTTTGAATAGTAATTAACAAGGAAGGGAAATTTGAGGGGATTTAGGCCCTCAAATGTGCCGAGTTCTGATTCGGGAAGCAAAAATTAATGTGCGTGTGAAACAATTCTTTTGAATCTATTAGTACTGAAGAGAGTGAACTTTTAATTTATTAGCCGGCCGGAGTGGCCGTGCGGTTCTAGGCGCTGCAGTCTGGAGCCGAGCGACCGCTACGGTCGCAGGTTCGAATCCTGCCTCGGGCATGGATGTGTGTGACGTCCTTAGGTTAGTTAGGTTTAATTAGTTCTAAGTTCTAGGCGACTGATGACCTCAGAAGTTAAGTCGCATAGTGCTCAGAGCCATTTGAACCATTTTTTTAAAAATTTATTGTTATTTCCTTTCCCATTTTAAGGTGGAGAGAATGGCTTTACGTGTCAGTCTAGGCGAGCTAAATCTGCACAAGCAAATTAAGAGTATCAAGTTTTTGGCTACTTTCTGGATGCTCATCAAAGTAATAGACAGACCCTTAGGGCGTAGTCACGGCAACAACGACGACGTGACAAATCCGACGCTACACAATTTTATCGTGTGTTGGAGCGAGGTGACGAAAGGTAACACACTGGCCGAAAGAGCAGGGTTCAGATGCTCGCCCGACCACTCAGATGTGTGTGTCCCCTGCTTTTCCTAAATCGACTAAGGAAAATGCCGGGATGATTCTTTTAAATTGGATAGCTCGATTTCCTTCGGTATCCTTCTGTTAGTGCTCCGCCCTTGATGACCTCGTGGTTGACGAGATGTAATTCATTTTCCTTATGCTTTTCCTCGTTAAAAGCTGTGTTCCAGTCATTCGACCGATTCCATGAAACAAGCTGTTGCTCTAAATTTTCGTAAGCGATAATGGGAATTAGTGTAACCTGTACACCTACTAATGATTTAATTATCTGTAATTTGGTTCTCGCTAATAGTTAAACCATTTAATATTGGTAGAGGAATGTACAAGGCCATTGCTGATTTTGTTAAAGTATAGAAGCGGCATTTAACGTAATAAGGAAAGCAATAATCTAGAAAAACAATGTCGCTTACATACACGTTTCAGATATTGGATTATTAAATTGTTGCTACATTAAGAATAATTTTTGCGTTGTGTTGCATCGTCGCTTATGGGGGACAACGTAATGGTTTGCAACGCCAAAATTTTGTTTTGCACATTATCAAGTGTCCGTTAGTGATGTGATCGTTGCAACCATAGTTTTACTATAGTTCTATATACTGCTGTGATATGAGTGTTCCCATGTAAACCATGCAAGAGTGTACCCAGTGTCTGAGCTAATGAGTAGGGTTAGGGAGACCAACTCATGACAGTTTCGCTGTGAATGACGAAATAGTTTTGAAATTTCACAATAAATGTCTCTGGATACATGAGCTACTGGTCAATATGCATTACATGATCTGTCTTTCTTTAAACTGATACTGAACTGATTGGTATATCTGTCTGAGTGTCTCTCTGGTAGGGCAGGATGCGAGTTCGCCTTGAGACGATTCTTCTGGAGGGAGAAGACCAGCTGTACTCCCTTACCCCTTCTTAGGTGCTCCTTAAAATTTCTGTGTTCACAAACATACTTTATATCTCCTTAACGTACCACAAGAATTTTATGAGTAAGCAAGCATTAGAACGCTTTCCTGAAGGCCAAAAAACAAAATAAAAGTAATTTTGGATTAACTCTAGTCTAGCGAGGGGAAGCTGTGCTCTTTCAGACAATTTGACGGTGGCCAAATTGGAAAGATTACACGCACAGCCGTGCGAGTGGATCTCAGTGCCTACATCCTCTGTATATCAGATTTTCTGCGTCAAGTTTTGGTGGGGACAATGTTCGGTGTATAGCCCACCACCGTTGAAGGTCCTCTATTTTCATGGTATGCAAGTCAGTCTCACGGAAAAAGTGCAGGAAGCTATAGAAGCGCTGTTATTGACAGTTTTTATTAAACGAGTAGGCAACATACCATCCTGAGTAATGACTGGTTGTTTAGTATATGCTACAATTTCTTCTATTCACTATGGGTTCAAATGAACTGATTTCTGTGAGGCCTCTCTCCTTTCCCAGAGGGAATTAAAGATAATTAAAATGGCAAGAACCTTAGCTGACATATTTATTACCCACATTGAAATAATTTTTTTGCAAAATTTCAACAGGCAACTGAAGAAGTTATTTACTATGAACACCATGCCGATGCCGGCCGGGGTGGCCAAGCGGTTAAAGGCGCTACAGTCGGGAACCGCGCGACCGCTACAGTCGCAGGTTCGAATCCTGCCTCGGGCATGGATGTGTGTGATGTCCTTAGGTTAGTTAGGTTTAAGTAGTTCTAAGTTCTAGGGGACTAATGACCTTAGAAGTTAAGTCCCATAGTGCTCAGAGCCATTTGAACCATGCCGATGACACAGTATTTCTGTTGAAAGGTACAGAGGAAAACATTGTTAATATTGCTAATATGCATGCACACCTAAATATTATGCATGACATGATCAAAATCGCCAGCGTAGTAGAAGCAGATACCACTAATAACTTTTTAGATATAGCAATAAAGGACAAGGATTCAGTGCAAAAACTCGAATTTCTCGGTAAGCAACAACAACAGATACATTAATCAGAAATAGATTATGCCACCCAGCAATGCACAAAAAATCGTACTTCCATGTAATGTTGTGCAGAACGATAAATTTTCAACTGGATGAAGGCGAAATTAACAAAGAAATAACATTCCTTCGAAATTTATCCAAAGCGAAAGATTTTGATCAAAAAATAATTGAAGAAATGTACAAGCAAAAATTAATAAGTGGACAGATTCTGCAACCAGTGACGTTAATTTAGATATATAAATGATTAAACAAAAGACTGATTTTGCAGTTCTCTCATATTTTAGTTAGATTTGAGACAAAACTGCCATAACTTTTAAGCAATGGATTTCGCACCATAAAACAATATTAAAGATATTGTAGGACGTGCCACTCGCATAACGGAACCATTACATAAATCCAGAATATATAAAAGTAAATGTTATGATATACATTGGACAAACCGGTAGTAATTTTCAGATCACATTCAAAGAACACGCGAAATCAACGAAAATAATCCATGTGCATTTGCTATGCATCAAACACACAACACACACATCCCGAAACATTTTCGACAGATTCGAAATCCTTCACCAGAGAAAGAAATGAAAGAAAGTGGGTGTTCTGGGAGAAATCAAAAATTTTAGCCATTTAAAAAGTTAGCCAGATAAATTTATCAATGAAAAAACTGAAGTGAAAAATAGAAGGTATGTCACCAATGTTGCTGGCATTCTGCTTAAAGATAATCAAAACCAAAATAGTGACTCCACTCGTAAATGTGACACTACAGTACAGTACGGAAGGTAGCTGATTGAACTATTTATTTGCATAATTAACCTGATATGACTAAGGCCATCAGACTCTCTTTAACATCGGACCAGTGTTTCATACATGTAGCACCTATTTTACATAGTAGTTACCTGAGAAATAATTTTAATGTGACGAATAGTACTAAAATGATCTGAGTGTCTGTTGACACAATTTGAGTAAAAACTGACTATGAACTAATTAAGTTAATACTGCCAGTACTTCCAGCTGCTGGTGCTGCGACTAATAATAATAATAAGCGCAGATATAAAAATAATTCACAGGCGTACAAAACAGATGTTTTCTGATATAACGAATTCAGGGGAGAGGAAATTTAAGGAGACTGCACCAGGTAAAAGAACAGGGAAATGGGCAAGACTTGGTTGGAAAGAAGAATGCACAGGGGAAACGAGTGCGTGCAGGGACAATGGCAGTCATTATTGTTGCTTCATTAGATATGTCATTAACTGTCTTCTGAAGCTGGAAGTGTTATTTAGATCTGTAATATAATGCAGGAGGTAATTCCACAGACGGTTTGCTGCTACTGAGAAGGACTTCGAGAAACTGGCCGAACGATGGAGTGAGACAGAAAGGATTCTGCTCTGATGGAAATGGGTGTTTCTCCATGTTGTTCAGACAAGAGCATTAAGGTTGAGGAGTGATATGAGGGACAGTGTACGTTGATAAGACAGTAGAGAAGGAAGAAGGCATGGAAATTTCTGTACTTGTTTGCACACAGCCATGACAGCTGTGTATATGACGGTTAAACACAGACAGTAGAACATCACATATATAACGAACAGAATCATTCATAACCAGATCCAGGCGCCGTGAGCTTTGCTGTGAAAGACCTTGGAGGATAACATCGCCGCCATCAATAATTGGAAGTGTAAGTGTTTGTACAAGTTTCTTCTTCAGGTCAAGAGGGAAGAGCTTTTTAAATTTTTGTAGGACATGCACAGATGCTGATGCCTTCATGTACACTGCAGTTATGTACTCAGTCCAATTTATATTTTCATCTATTATTACTCCTAGACTTTTTGCTGAGCGCGAAAAGTTGATATTTAATGAACTTAGAATGACCAACCAGTACTGCTTGGGTTTTGGATGGGTTGAGCTTTAACGCTACATTCTGTGCCCATTTTGATCGTGCACACAGGTCGGTACATAGATCCCGATTCCTGTTTTCAGGTTTATTGGTTTTGCACTCAGATAAAACTGGAGGTTATCAGCGTAAATGTGGTATTTGAAGTAGGACAGAACTGATTGTTATCACCAAACGAAACTACAATTATCTGGCTATAACTGTGGAATTCTTTGATTGCCTTGGGTGAGGGCTCGACGAACTACAACATACGGAATGTTATTTCATTTTATAACATGAATGAATAAAAAGATATATCTAACTTGATACACACAGGAGTGCTCGATAATTTTCAACTGTCACTGACTATTAAAGCATCACTTCATGCACTAATTAACAAATTCTTCTCTCGAAGTACAATGCTAAATATTTACAAAAGTACATTTCCATCTGAGACTTGAATAACACTTTAATCCTAACTGATGGTGCTAACAGCATCAGTTGAGGTCATGTACTGGGATGAGCACTTCCATGTTCGGTTCTATATTGACATCTGAGCTAGGATGCTGTTGTGTTGAGAGAGAGTCGTTGTCTTCAGCAGCGTCTCCCATTCGTCGTTGCGGACTGAGGCGAGACATCGTTAACGTCTGTGATATCGATGTACGTTGCCGACTCTCCTGTGGCGCCGCGATCTTTGGACGATACCACGGTGATGACACATCATTGACATAACAATGAAAAGAGTATATTTATTTATTTATTTAACCTGATCACATTAGGGCCACCAAGCCCTCTCCTACATCGGACCAGTGTTTCACACATTGCCGGCCGCGGTGGTCTTGCGGTTAAGGCGCTCAGTCCGGAACCGCGCGACTGCTACGGTCGCAGGTTCGAATCCTGCCTCGGGCATGGATGTGTGTGATGTCCTTAGGTTAGTTAGGTTTAAGTAGTTCTAAGTTCTAGGGGACTGATGACCACAGATGTTGAGTCCCCTAGTGCTCAGAGCCATTTGAACCATTTTTGTTTCACACATTCAGCATTTCACACATCAGAGCTACATCATGACAATAGTTTAAATACGAAAATTAGATTACTCTAGTGACAATATGAATAATGAGTAATGACTAAGACCTAATAAAGTAAAGGCCCGCATCTCGTAGTCGTGCGGTAGCGTTCTCGCTTCCCACGCCCGGGTTCCCGGGTTCGATTCCCGGCGGGGTCAGGGGTTTTCTCTGCCTCGTGATGGCTGGGTGTTGTGTGCTGTCCTTAGGTTAGTTAGGTTTAAGTAGTTCTAAGTTCTAGGGGACTGATGACCATAGATGTTAAGTCCCATAAAAAAAATAAAAAAAATAAAGTAAATGCTGGCAGTATTTTTACAACAGGTGCTATACATACAAATTATGATACAAGCAATAATAATAACAGTAAAAAAATAAAATAATAATGATAAACATGAGAAAAATCGGCAATAGTAATGAAGATTTGTGCAGATGTACATTAATATCTTGGTGTGTAAAGTAGATGTTTACTAGTATAGCGAGTTTTGGGGAAGGGAGATTTAAGGAGGGGGAAAGAGGGAAGTAATGAGGTGAAGTGCATTCATGTACAGAGGAAGTCATTACTGTTGCTTAGGTAGATACGTCATTAACGGTTTTTTGAAGCCGGACATGTTTTTGAGTTCTCTAACATAATGAGGGAGGTTATTCCAGAGTCGGGTTCCCGCTACTGTAAAGGACTTGGAGAAGGTGACTGAGAGATGCAGTGGAACAGAGAGGATTTTATTATGATGGGAACGTGTGTTTCTGTCATGTTGTTCCGACATAAGCGTTAAGGAGGAGAAGAGATACGAGGGACAGTGTACATTTATAACGCAGTAGATGAGACAGAGTGTATGGAAATCACTGCGTTTGTCTGCACGCAGCCAGGACAATTTTGCATATGCTGGTGAAATGTGATCAAAAAGTCGAACGTCACAGATATATCGGACGTAGGCATTCGTGACCAGTTCCAGACGTCGCGAATTTTCCTGAGAGAGGCCTTGTAGGATAATATCGCTGTATAGGACATCAAAGAAGCACAAGATAGTCGCCTCTTGTGCAACCATGACAATCTTCAGGTAATCTATTACTTTTATTAAGGTAGATGTGGTGAGAAGCAGAATTGCTCAAGCAAAGGCTGCTTTTAACAAGAAGAAAAACATCTTAACATCTAAGAGCATCAGCCTTGAAATCAGGAAAAGATTTTTGAAATTATATGCGTGGAGTGTGGCATGCTATGGGTGTGAAACATGG
The DNA here is from genome assembly GCF_023864345.2 of Schistocerca serialis cubense. Taxonomy (NCBI): domain Eukaryota; kingdom Metazoa; phylum Arthropoda; class Insecta; order Orthoptera; family Acrididae; genus Schistocerca; species Schistocerca serialis. The sequence goes on from NC_064640.1 coordinate 1,006,761,540, forward strand.
ACTCTCAGGACAGTGGAAGACCAGAAGCTAAATTCTTTTGAAATGTGGTGCTATAGACGCATGCTCAAAGTAAAAAGTATCGACAAGGTCACAAACGAAATGGTTCTGGAAAGAGCAGGTGAGAAGAGAAGCTTCTTGAGTTTCATTGTTAAAAGAAGAGTGCAATTTACAGGCCATCTATTAAGACATAAAGGACTCCTGAACACAATCATAGAGGGATATGTCGAGGGAAAAAGACCAAGAGGAAGACCACGGCTGAGGTACATGGATCAAATCGTGAAAGATGTGGGATGTAACACCTATGAAGAAATGAAAAGCTGAAAGACGCACAGAATGGAGACAAGCAGCCATTGTAGCTGTTGCAAACCAATCCCTGGATTGACCACTACAGAAGAGAAGAGAGATGTGGTGTAATATTTACGGAAACCTGATTGGTATTCGTCTAGTAGGTATTTTGTAGTTATCTGGTCGTGGACTATATATTCTAAGGCATTGGACAGTGTAGGAAGAATGTAAATAGGTCGGTAATTATAGGGTGCTGTGCAACGTCCTTTCTAGGTAGTGACATAACTGGTCCCTGTTTCCAGGTCTCAGGGAAAACATCTATGGTTAAGGAACGGTTGACGATATGCGTTATAGTGGGAAGTACTGGGTTAATACTAAGCTTCATCATTTAGACTGTGATATCAGGTCCAGTAGTTGCCGATCTGATACGCATGATCGCTTTTTTTTAACAGTATTGTAAGTAACATGCTTTACATAGAATGTGTTCGTCACCAGTGTGACTATGTTGAAAAATAAATATGTAGACATGAAGAATAAAGATATAGAATGTTAATAAAGTCTGGTTTGTTTAAAACACTTTAAGGGTATACACATAAAAAATTCGGAGGCATTACTTTTCAGCACAACTTCATACAGAAATTTAATTTTAAGTTGTTGGAACGAAGGTATATTGTTTTTAACATAAAAATTTTTAGAATGACACTTTACGTGTACGATTTGTCTTCCGATGCACTGTGTAACAAGGAGCCGTCCTCCAGGTAATGATTTAGCGGACAGGGTGGGCAACAATCTGCGATTTTTTGCTGACTATGCCGTGACGTACGGTGGTTCGAAGTTGGGTGACTGTAGGAAGATATAAGACGAGTTAGACACAATTTTCAGTTGGTGTGAATGGCAGCTAACCCTAAAAGTGGAAATATGTAAGTTAATGCGGATGAGTAGAAAGATCAAACCTACAATGTTCGGATACAGTGGTACTAGAGTCCTACTTGACACAGTCAGGTCGTTTAAATATCTTGGCGTAACGTTGCAAAGCGATATGAGGTGGAAGAGTATGTGAGAACTGTGGTAGGGAAGACATATGGTCGACTTCACTTTATTGGGAGAATTTTAGGAAAGAGTGGTTCACCTGTAAAGGAGACCGCATATAGGACGCTGGTACGACCTATTCTTGAGTACTGGTTGAGTGTTTGGGATCCGTAGCATGTCGGATTGAAGGAAGACATAGAAGCACTGCAGAGGCGGGCTGCTAGATTTGTTATTGGTAGGTTCGAACATCACGTAGGTGTTACGGAGATGGTTCGGGAACTCAAATAGGAATCTCTGGAGGGAAGGCGACTTTCTTTTCGAGAAACACTATTGAGAATATTTAGAGAACCAGCATTTGACGCTGACTGCCGAACGATGCTACTGTCGCCAGTATAGGTGATGCTGTGATCGCCTGGACGAGTTTATATGGATAGTAGATCGGAGGTCACAATGTTTTAGCTGATGAGTGCGTGTGAGTTTACACACCCTAACGTCTGTTGTTTCGAAAATAATAGTAACGCAGTGGTGGCGTTTGTAACTAATAGCATACAGCTGATTTAGTGCCCTACCTATCCTGTCTGCCTTTTCGGTACATCCTACTATTATAGGGTACGTGTTATCCTTTTCTCCACCCGTATGAAGAGGGTTGTCGATCAGTTCCAGGCGATGGAAATGTTTTTTCAAGCGACTTTGATTGAATTTGGTGTGTGCAATGGTTATATAAAATCCTCTTGACAACGTGTGCTTCATATTCATGAGCTCACAGCGTGTATCGCTCCATAATGTTTCCTTTCGTCATTGGTTCTTCTGCTCCATCCCTAGTACCAACTGCTTCGCATCGTCCTTTCAAATCGTTGTATGTAACCTGTGTGTGGTACATTTGGATAACATGGCATTCCTAAAGCTGCGCATTGTTTAGACAACGGATGCCGCTGTGACCTTTCATCCAGATTAATGTGATGAATTCTTCTCGGGTTATCAGCCGAATGGTGGCGTCGTCTTGTCGCAACGTTTCAATGAGTTTCTGGTGAAGATGATGGGTACGAAACCCATTGAAATGTTGCGACAAGACGACGCCACCACTCGGCTGATAACCCGAGAAGAATTTATCAGTGGAATACGCCGAGAAAGACTGCAATCGCACAGATTAATGTGATTTCCTTTTGCCGATTTTTCAGCCACTGACTTTCTATATAATGTCAAACGCCTGGGTTGCCGTGTCGCTGTGTAAAACGGTTTTTCAAGATCATAACTTCTGCTCGAGAGTCAGTCAAGGTAATATTTTTGCCTTAAATGTAGTTTTATGCGTACTCGATTGCTTCTAAAATGGCTTCTAGCTCTGCCGCCGTAATAGACATTTATACAGCTAATTTATAACATCCCCAAGCTTGTGTTGTCTAGTCTATGACTGCACATCCTGTCAGTACAACCTCATGGGTGTCACAGTTGGTAACGGAATAGCAGGTTTCCGTCAGAGGCCGATAGCAGTCGCTCAGAATCTGACGGAGCCAGTGGTGCGCGCCCGCTGTGCCATGCCTACAGCGGTTCAGGGCTTCAAGCGCCCTCTGCCGCCACGCTTCAGGACGGCTGGCAGCCTCATCGCTACGACACCATGGTTCGTCCTTAATGCAGCGAGCCTCATCGTAATTGACATTGTGATAGCTGGACTGTTTCTTGCTGCATTATTTGTAAGGAGTCTTCGTTCACTTGGAGAAATGCAAGTTTACTTGTTCACCAATTTTTTCTGTTCCTATCCAGTTTTCCTACAGCGACAGTTGGCGCTCCTCTCTGTAGCCCACCTCTCTGTCCCGTTGTGTACAAAGTTATACACAACACATCTAGTGCCATTTTCCTTCTTGGGTCCATCTGAATATACACCGGTGTCCAAAATTAAAGCAAAAAATCATTATTTCCCCGTCCTGAGTCTCATTCACAATATAATCATACGAACTGTCATGGATGTCTGTACGATCGTGTATTGCACGGAAGATGGCACTCTGGTCAACGGACCACCACGCCAACAATGACAAGAGAGCACCTGTCAAACGGGATAGTGTTTTCTGGGTAGTCCCACATCGACGGTCACTGTATACACAGTCACAGACGGTGCAGTATGGCATAGAGAAGACTCCTACTGGACTCTCTGCGATGGAGGGCCATGGGAAGATTTGAAGCAGGACAGTCGCAAACTAATGTGGCCCAGTGGCTTAATGTGAATCGTCCTGTTGTTTCTCGCATGAGGCGACAGTTTATGGAGATCGAGGCTTCAGCAGAGTGGCCTTTATTGTCGGAGACCTGTTGCGTGTGTACCTATGACGCGTATCCACGGTGGTGGTGGTGGTGGTGGTGGTGGTGGTGGTGGTGGTTAGTGTTTAACGTCCCGTCGACAACGAGGTCATTAGAGACGGAGCGCAAGCTCGGGTTAGGGAAGGATTGGGAAGGAAATCGGCCGTGCCCTTTCAAAGGAACCATACCGGCATTTGCCTGAAACGATTTAGGGAAATCACGGAAAACCTAAATCAGGATGGCCGGAGACGGGATTGAACCGTCGTCCTCCCGAATGCGAGCGTATCCACGGAAGGGAACGTCTAGAGTGGAGCCATCGACATGCTGCCTGGACCGTCGAACAGTGGACCAATGTTCTTTTCGCAGATGAGTCCCGATTTGGTGTGGACAGTGATTCCCGATGGATTCGCATTTGGAGGGAACGTAGAACACGATTCCGGGACCTAACCATTGTGGAAAGAGACTGATACCGTGGATGATCCCTAATGGTGTGGGCAGGGATCATGTTGACCACTCGAATACCTCTTCATGAAACTGTACGGTTAAATCGGCAAGATTTAACTGCTGCCAAGTATCGTGACGAGATCTTGGGACCTCATGTCCTGTTGTTACGAGGTGCTGTGGGCCCAGACATCTTATTGGCGGACGATAATGCTCGCCCTCATAGAGCACGCGTGTTTGATACTTTCTTGGAAACGAGAGATATTGCACGCAAAGCGTGACCTGCTCGCTCTCCCAATTTGAATCCCATTGAGCAAGTCTGGGATGCACTAGGGACACTGATTGCATCACGTCGGCATCCACCAACCACTCTCCAAGATTTGCTAGCAGCGCTACAGGAAGAATGGGCTTATTGCCTCAGCATGATATTGATGGCATCATTCACAGCATGCCCCGTCGTTTGTCAGGCCTGTATTGCAGCCAGAGGTGGTCACATCCCATACTGAGCATATTAACCATTGTCGGAATGTGTGTGTAAATCCGTTAAGTTAGAAAAAACGAAGAACATTTTTGTCTACCGTTATGCATGTTGCAGTAGTTTACGTTCTGTGTTCTTTATATTTTTTCTTCTTTTCTATCACCTGATTATACTGTTTTGTTGCAAAATAAACGCAACCTCGCAAAATTTCGGTCTGTTGCTTTACATTTGGACACCAGTGTAGTATTTTGGTGTCCAGTAGGTGTCCGAAAACTTGTATCGCCGTCATATGCTCTGAAGGGCTATCATAGGAATCATTGAGATGATTTACTTTGATTTGTGTGAGGTATGTGACCTGCACCGACGGCCAACCAGCAGTTGTCAACCGTTCTTGTGGTGGAGGAATGGAATGCACTGCAACGAGAACTCTTTAGCAGCCTTGCGACCAGCATGAGAGCACGTAGCAGAGCATGGTGATACGTGGTGATCACAAACCCCTTTAGGAAGCATGTTCTACCATTTGTAACGTCCACGGTACCGTCACGAATCCCGATGACTTCTGACTTCAGCGTAGTTATCGTCCTTGAATGAAAGTGTCACTTCTGTTCGTCTCATTGCAGTTCTTTCTATCTCCGGTCTAAGTTTCATTGAGCTCTGTTACCAGGCAGTGACTTCAACGGTCGAAGGTTCGAATCCTTCCTCGGGCATGGATGTGTGTGATGTCCTTAGGTTAGTTAGGTTTAAGTATTTCTAAGTTCTAGGGCACTGATGACCTCAGATGTTAAGTCCCATAGTGCTCAGAGCCATCTCAACCTTTTGAACCAGGCAGTGACGCATCACGCGAAAGTTACTTCCATCCTTAAGTTTTGCACACTAATGTATTTTGAAACTCTTGTATAAAATTCTTACAGCTTTCGTAATAAATTTACAGTTTGTTCATTCTTCTGCCACTCTTTGTTTTCATAAAATCAGGAAGTCTATTGTTGGACGAACTGTATATAGTCCAAAATAATGGTCCTATAACCCTCCCTTGGCTCTTAAGATTCCTTCCTGGTAAGAATGAGATGTGTTCTTTATGCCAGGAACTCCATCTAATTAGAAAATATAGCTGATACTCTGTACTTGCATTTTTCGCTCAAAAGGTTTCATTTCGGAACTCTTTGGAACATCTTCTGGAAGCCAAAGAACACGGCATGAACCTAGGCGCCGGCATGTAGTGCTTTCTGGGTATAGTTGAAGAGCAGAGCGAGTTGGGCTTCACAAGGTTTCTCAGTCTGTAACTGCCTGTGTTAGTAGTACTTCCGCACGGTAGGAAATGGATATGGACTGTGCTTGTTATGTTCGGACAGAGGAAATGGCCTCTGTAGAGAAACAGCTACAAGCTTCATTGGCCACCGTTGGCAGGCTTCGGGCTGTTGTCCTAAACAGATCAGAGGAACAGCTGACAGGTTGCGAAGCAAGAGCCGTACGCATTCACAAGGGGAGGCTAAGACGTTCAGATCATGGATTTACTTCAAAGTTTCTACGATTTTAATAGTCCATTGTGACACCATAATGTTTAAGAGGTAAGGAGTACTACCTCGGCGATTTCAAGAAAATCGCAAGAGAAGTCTTAAGCGTCATTGATGAATCGGTGCGTTACGACTAAACACGAACCGGTGGCGGTCCTGCGGTTAGCGTTAAAGCTCCGTAGTCGGTGGAGGCCTATATCTAGTCCCGCTCATCTGTCTTTTTTTTATTTATTTTTTTCAACACTAGTCATATTATTTAGTACAGATTACATTTGAAAGGTAATATAATGGAAGGACATATGTATTTGCATTAATTTTTATTGAATTTCGAACGTTATTTGCCTGGTTCCTAATTTTTATTATTACTACAAATGTTATGCGACTTCTGTTTCTACAGGGAAGTTAAAAACTTAATCGAGCGCCTTCACACTTGACAACGAACGATAAATTGCTCTTCGTGAAGATGTTATTAAAATACATTCATTCGTTCATCGCCGATTTTCGGCACCGATATCTACGAAAATGCCAACGGCCTAGCCGCAGTGGTAACACCGGTTCCCGTCAGATCACCGAAGTTAAGCGCTGTCGGGCTAGGCTAGCACTTGGATGGGTGACCACCCGGTCTGCTGAGCGCTGTTGGCAAGCGGGGTGCACTCAGCCCTTGTGAGGCGAGGAGCTACTCGATTGAGAAGTAGCGGCTCCGGTCTCAGAAACTGACATACGGCCGGGAGAGCGGTATGCTGACCACATGCTCCTCCATATCCGCATCCAGTGACGCTTGGGGGTTGAGGACGAGACGGCGGCCGGTCGGTACCATTGGGCCTTCATGGCCTGTTCGGGTGGAGTTTAGTTTAGTTTTTATATTTACGAAAATGTTGCGTTCATCCAAGACTTCTTAAATAGTAGAACCCAGTACGTTGTCCGCGTCGGCGAGTGTTCATCAGAGACAAGGTTTTCGTCAGGAGTGTCACATGGAAGTGTGATAGTACCGCTGTTGGTCTCTATGTACATAAATGATTTGGCGGACAGGGTGGGCAGCAATCTGCGGCTGTTTGCTGATGATACAGTGACGTATGGTGATTAGAAGTTGGGTGACTGTAGGAAGATATAAGACGACTTAGACAAAATTTTCAGTTGGTGTGATGAATGGTAGCTAGCCCTAAAAGTGAAAATATGTAAGTTAATGTGGATGAGTAGAAAGATCAAACCTGCAATGTTCGTATACAGTGGTACTAGTGTTTTACTTGACACAGTCAGATCGTTTAAATATCTTGGCGTAACGTTGCAAAGCGATATGAGGTGGAAGAGCATGTGAGAACTGTGGTAGGGAAGGCGAATGGTCGACTTCACTTTTGCCCGCATCTCGTGGTCGTGCGGTAGCGTTCTCGCTTCCCACGCCCGGGTTCCCGGGTTCGATTCCCGGCGGGGTTGGGGATTTTCTCTGCCTCGTGATGGCTGGGTGTTGTGTGATGTCCTTAGGTTAGTTAGGTTTAAGTAGTTCTAAGTTCTAGGGGACTGATGACCATAAATGTTAAGTCCCATAGTGCTCAGAGCCATTTGAACCATTTTTTTCGACTTCACTTTATTGGGAGAATTTTAGGAAAGAGTGGTTCACCTGTAAAGGAGACCGCATATAGGACGCTGGTGCGACCTGTTCTTGAGTACTGTTCGAGTGTTTGGGATCCGCTCCAGGTCGGACTGAAGGAAGACATAGAAGCAATGCAGAGGCGGGCTGATAGATTTGTTATTGGTAAGTTCGAACATCACGTAAGTGTTACGGAGATGGTTCGGGGACTCAAATGGAAATCTCGGGAGGGAAGGCGACTTTCTTTTCGAGAAACGCTATTGAGAGAATTAGAGAACCGGCATTTGACGCCGACTTGCTGAACGATTATACTGCCACCAACACACATTCTGCGTAAGGACCAGGAACATAAGATACGAGAAATTAGGGCTCATACGGAGGCATACAGACAGTCGTTATTCCCTCGCTTTATTTGCGAGCGGAACAGGAGGGGAAGTGACAAGTAGTGGTACAGGATACCCTCCGCCATGCACCGTACTGTGCTTGCGGAATATCTACGTAGATGTAGAAACTGTTGGAAAAAAGAGAAATTTTTAAAAATGTTACCGTGGTTTATTTTTCCTTAGAAACTCTGAAGATTCCTTTTGCATGCGAGAAAATTCCATTCGTTGAATGTAGCAGGTACAGCTTCAATTTATGTTTTCCGTGTCTGTATGAAAAATACAATCATGTAACTTGAAACGTCGAAAGCACATCTGACTATTAATAGTACATTACCCTCATATTCTGGCATATTGTAACTCACTGTAATCTTGAGTGATATTTACACCTTTCTTTATCGATGTTTGACATCAGCCCTCCAAGACCGTTCCTCGCCCTTGAAACCTCTGTCTGCAGTTCGAAGCGTTCCGGTGCAAAGCAGTTCTCGGTACCTTACCCCACTGCAGGTACAAGGAACCCCGGAAATCACGGCAGGCATACTTTTCAGGAAAATGTTACGCATTTGGCCGTTTACTTGTCGATAGTTAAAATATTTATTGTGATGATAATTTTTAACAAGCAAGCATAAAGTTGGAAATTCGATAAAAGTTCATGCAAATACGTGTGTCTTTTCATCATATTCCCTTTCATATGTGATATGTATGAAGCTGCTTCCAAGGGTGGAAAGCGTGCTGGTCCCCGGCAAGAATACGCAAGGCGGATAAGTGTCGAGGTCCGGTGTGCCGGCTAGCCGGTGGATGATTTTTAAGGCGGTTTTCCATCTGGTTCGGCGAATGCGGGCTGATTCCCCTTATTCCGCCTCAGTTGCACTATGTTGGCGATTGCTGCACAAACAGTCTCCACGTACACGTACACCATACTCTCCATACACCACACACTCTTTCACGCAAACCTTTGGGGTTACACTAGTTTGATATGAGACGTTCCCAGTGAGGGAGGGGGGGGGGGGGGCTCCACTGGGGGCCGAAGAGCACAATAGCCCGGGGTTCGGTGTGGGGCGGCGGTGAGGTGGGTGGATTGCTGGGGCCTGTTGTGGGGTAGTGAACCACTGAGTGCTAAGCAGGAAGAAGCCTCTCCGTCGTTTCTAGGTTCCCGGTTTAATACACACACATACAGATTATGAGTAATGTTAAAAACTGTAAATAATAAAAGATGAGCGGGACTGGCCTAGCGATCCACAGATTACGAACGCTAACCACATGACAGCCTCCAGTCCGTGCTCAGGGTCGCAACGCGTCGGCGCATCATGGACGCGTAAAACTTCTCTTGCGATTTTCCCGAAATAGCCTATGTAGTATACCTTAGTAGTCGCACATTACATTGTCCTAACGGACTACTAAAAGTGTAAGTCGTTTGAAGTAAATCCATCATTCGAACGTCGTGGCCTCCACTTGTAAGTACGTTTGCCGGGAGGTCCGAGGTGCACAACAGACTCTGCCGTTGGCTAAGAAAGGACAGGGTACAAATTGTACCTTGTGTTGGAGCGAATGAAGCGTGACTGCTGACTGCCGGCTGCCACGCACTGTGCAGACTCAGCTCAATGTTTACAATATCGTACACATAAACGATCACGGTCCTCTAATACAAGACTGAACATAAACAATGGCCCGAAAACGAATAAAAAGTCTCCCAATCTATGCACTGCTCTGGATTCCGGCTTGCCCATTCTATAGTGAAAACACCATTAAAATAATCCTTTTTTTACTAACGGCAGCACATTTGTCTCTTATCCAAGTTATGTTTGTAAAAAGTACATATTTACTGTTTACAGTCGCGAGTTTGTCGTATGTTCAAAAGCCAAACGCTAAGAGGACGGTTGAATAATATTTTGTTCGTGCTGGATTTGGCAGCTGCTGTTCATTGTGTGAATGATAAAAACAATGACCCATCCGTTGCTGCAGTGCATTTTAATTTATTTTCTCGCAGCTAGTTTATGTGTTAGGCCATTATCAAATGATCCATACGGAATTAGATAAATACACTGAAGCGCCAAAGAAACTAGGCAACGGCCTTGCTGCAGTGGATACACCGGTTCCCGTGAGATCACCAAAGTTAAGCGCTGTCGGGCGTGGTCAGCACTTGGATGGTGACCAACCAGGCCGCCATGCACTGTTGCCTTTTTCGGGGTGCACTCAGCCTCGTGATGCCAATTGAGGAGCTACTCGACCGAATAGTAGCGGCTTCGGTCAAGAATACCATCATAACGATCGGGAGAGTGGTGTGCTGACCCCACGAGGATGACAACGGCGGTCGGATGGTCCTGGTAGGCCACTCGTGGCCTGAAGACGGAGTGCTGCTGCTGCTGCTGCTGCCGCCAAAGAAACTGGTATAGGCTTTGCTATTGCTTACGCCTTTGTCCCACAGTTGGCAGAGTCGGAGTGGCTACAATCGTATTTGGCAAGGTTAATTTGAAGGGGTGGCTGGATGCCATTCCTGCCCCCAGGACGGTATCAATGTACCTGAGCTGTCTGCGTCTAGTGGAAATCATGAAATAGTGCGAACATTTTTCAAATGTCTCTGAGTCGTGTAACTGAGGCGAGATATGGGGACCAGCCCAGTATTCACCTAGTGGGATGTGGAAAACCGCCTAAAAACCATATCCAGGCTGGCTGGCACACCGACCCTCGTCGTTAATCCGCCGCGCGGTTTCGATCCGGGGCCGGCGCGCCTAACCGAGTGCAGGAAGCAGCGCTTTAGCACTCTCGGCTAACCTGGGGAGGGTGGGGATAAATAAACAGGTATAGGCATGCGTATTCAAATACAGAGATATGTAAACAGGCAGAATATGGCGCTGCGGCCGCAACGCGTATATAACACAAGTGTCTGGCGTAGTTGTTAGATCGGTTACTGCTGCTACAGCTATCGAGATTTAAGTAAGTTTGAACGTAGTGTCATAGTCGGCGCACGAGCGATGGGACACACCATCTCCGAGGTAGCGATGAATTGGGGATTTTTCCCGTACGACCATTTCACGATTGTACCGTGAATATCAGTAATCCGGTAAAACATCAAATCTACGACATCGCTGCGGCCGCAAAATGATCCTGAAAGAACGGGACCAACGACAACTGAAGAGAATCGTTAAATGTGACAGTAGTGCAACCCTTCCGCAAGCTGCTGCTGATTTGAATGCTCGGCAATCAACAAGTGGCAGCGTGTGAACCATTCAACGAAACATCATCGATATGGGCTTTCGGAGCCGAAGACCAAATTGTGTACCATTGATGACTGCACGGCACAAAGCTTTACACCTCTCCTGGGTCCGTCAACACCGACATTGGACTGTTGATGACTGGAAACATGTTGCTTGGTCGGACGAGTCTCGTTTCAAATTGTATCCAGGGGATGGACGTGTACGGATATGGAGACAACCTCATGAATTTATGGACCCTGCATGCTAGCAGGGGACTGTTCAAGCTGGTGGGGGCTCCGTAATGGTGTAGGGCGTGTGCAGTTGGAATGCTATGGGACCCCAGTACACCTAAATTTAACTCTGACAGGTGGCACGTACGTAAGCATCCTTTCTGATTAGCTGCATCCATTCATGTCCATTGTGCATTCCGACGGACTTGGGCAATTCCAGCAGGACAATGCGACACCCCACACGTCCAGAATTGCTACAGAGTGGCTCCAGCAACGCTTCTCTCAGTTTAAACACTTCCGCTGGCCACCAAGCTCACCAGACATCAAGATTATCGAGCCTATCCAAGGGACTTTCATACATCCCGGTGACTTCAGTGTAATTATTGTCTTTGAATTAAAGTGTCATTTCTGTTCCTCTGACACTGTATTTCTATCAGCTCCCTTCTGTATTGGAATGGCTTGCAACGTGCTGTTCAGAAGAGATCTCCACTCCCTCGTACTCTCACGGATTTATGGACAACCCTGCAGGATTCATGGTGTCAGTTCCCTCCAGCACTACTTCAGACATTAGTCCAGTCCATGCCACGTCGTGTTGCGGCACTTCTGCGCCCTCGCGGGGCCCTACACGATATTAAAAAGGTGTACCAGTTTCCTTGGCTCTTCAGTGTATGTCTCTTTGACATGAAAATATGGTAACATGAACGTTTTTGTAGAAATTACATTACGTATATATTAAGCTGGTGTTAATATCATTTCTACATTATTAAAGACTGTGGAACTCAGTCAACAAAAAATACCGCGGAAGCACTTTTGAATTTGAGTAAAATGAGTGAACCTATTTACAGGGTGATTATAGCCACATTTTCGTTATTAGAGCGGGCCTCCGTGAAAAACGAGCGATCGCAGTACACTGAAACTTTGTGGGAACCTTTTTAAGGAGATGAGCGAGATAAATAAAGACTAAAGCAATGCAAAAAACATCTTAATTTCCACATGCGAAGGTAACGTATGTTAATGGCGTAGCATGTGTACGTTACAGGTTACAAAGATTGCTCTATGTGGCTACCTTCTGCGTTCACGACAGCCTAGAACGGGTTGCACATTGCGTCCAACATTCTCAGCTTTGGCAACAGCGACTTCTTCAACAATTTGAGGCTCAACTGGCCGTCGGCCTCTCCCAGCGGCAATTCCCCATCGCCAGTTAATTCGAACTTCCGAATCATGTTCTTCAAACCCGGTGCGCCGAGAGGACCTCACTGTATTCCTTTAATGTGTCGATACTCGCAAAGAGGATCACAACTGTTGTGGATTGGCAAGAGAGCCAACCCACTATGAGAGGAAGCCGAAAGGCACGCGTTTTAGCTCACGCAGGCTGGCGTGAGGTCTGGAACAGGTCAAGGAAATGAGACTAGCAAAAAAGGACGTAGCTGTGGAATACTTAACTTTAATCCATAAATGGTGAACATCGCTCTTGACGGTACATGTTTTACAGTATCAATAGTAACTGGTAATGGCGCCTTGCTAGGTCGTAGCAAATGACGTAGCTGAAGGCTATGCTAACTATCGTCTCGGCAAATGAGAGCGTAATTTGTCAGTGAACCATCGCTAGCAAAGTCGGCTGTACAACTGGGGCGAGTGCTAGGAAGTCTCTCTAGACCTGCCGTGTGGCGGCGCTCGGTCTGCAATCACTGATAGTGGCGACACGCGGGTCCGACTTACACTAACGGACCGCGGCCGATTTAAAGGCTACCACCTATCAAGTGTGGTGTCTGGCGGTGACACCACAACAACTATTGCCGTTATTTTGGTAAAACAGCTTTACGAGTAAAGCCCTGCTCGCCACGTCCAGACCCATGTTGTCTGTCTGCAACTGTAAGTCCGCAGCTCGTGGTCGTGCGGTAGCGTTCTCGCTTCCCACGCCCGGGTTCCCGGGTTCGATTCCCGGCGGGGTCAGGGATTTTCTCTGCCTCGTGATGACTGGGTGTTGTGTGCTGTCCTTAAGTTAGTTAGGTTTAAGTAGTTCTAAGTTAGGAGACTGATGACCATAGATGTTAAGTCCCATAGTGCTCTGAGCCATTTTTTTGCAACTGTAATACAAACTGATAGTTGCGCTCCAACCCAGTATCGGCGCGTACCGGCCAGTTATGACACCAACACTTTAGACAACGCAAATCGTGCAGCGCACAGTCTGAGCATCGTTCCTATGGAGTTAGGTACCCATACGATAAATAGTTTTCTATCTACACTGGCTCAAGTAGCGAGAGTGTAATTATAACGTGGTGGCAGATGACTACGACAAGCCACGTAACTGGCCAAATACAAGGCATACTTCCAGCCTTGTACCTGAGGTGCCTTTTCATGACCCCAGTTTTTCATGTTATGGACATCATATTGTTAGTACATGAAGAACGAATGCTAATTTTGCATAATAGCCTAAGGCCCGAAGAAGTCGTGCCAAAGTTATAATTTATAAGAAAGTACAGTTGCGTACGAATTACGGCTTTGTCGTTTTATAATTATTACTGAGTTAGTTTGACTGGATTAACTGCTACACACACATGGCAAATCGAGATCCTAGTAAGCACTGGTCCAGCCCAACGAAGAGTTTCAGACGGTGCTTTCGTTGAGCAATGTCTCGCTGGTAAACACTTTGCGGTTGTCCCGGTAAAACCCGCAGACACAGACGAAACGGATGATAGCTAACTACAGAGAAAAAAACCGTACGTAAATAAATATGCCCTCGTTGTGAAACGGGGTTAGGGATCCACGTTACAAGATGCACGATTCTCAAAACTGTGTGACTATGAGATGCTTGCGTTACTTCATCTAGCAATCAGGAAAGCTAAAAAGACGAAACATACGGCTCTATGACTGATTAATATTAAATTGGATGTAAATGATTTATATTCTGCAGTAAGAAGGGTCAGATTATGAGCTAAGATTTTTATAACACACGTGAAGTTAGCCGCACCGATGTCACCATTTCCCATCTCTCTTGTCGCCATCAACAACACAAACATGACTCTTGAAGTCCACATACAATCATCACTGGTAATCTCGCGATACAGCACTCATACAAGGAGCTTCAAGATGATTCGTACCATTTCATAAGACTATACCTTTCATATGGACGAAGATGGACACTTGGGGTTAAATTTAGCTTACACATAGGACTACAAAGTTTTTATTTTCAAAAGGTTCAAGCTATAGTTCTCATGTGGATGCACATACAACTTTGGGGCACAATTACGTTTAGGCTTAGTTTCCATTTACCTTTCACATATGTTCAATTTACCCTGCACAGGACGACTGACAAATGTCCAGACGACAGTTAAATTAGTTAAATGCTTTTTGGAGTAGGCCGTGTCTAGGGTTGTTTTTGCATTCTTGCTGTTGTTGTGCGGCGTCTGAGACCAAAGTTATTGGAAGGGTAGGCGCATATATGGAGGCTTTCGAAACTCTCAGAAATTAAAATCACATATCGTGAGATGTGACCTCATAATAACAAGCAGTATATTGAAACTGCTGACGTCATCGTCCAGCGCTTTGTGCAGCTCTTGAAGCGGAGAACGCTGTTGAACGAACGAACGAGCAGTCGGCCTGGTTGCGGCATTGGCAAGCACATCAACCTGGAACTTGCAACTAGCACCAAGTTAAATTATTGGTTTTGATGAATAAGTTAACATCTACCCCAAGTTTCTATCCTTAATTATGTAGAATGTAAACCTGTAGTCTTGCGAGTCGGATCAATTCTTTTGAAGTTTTCTGTTCATTGTGCATACAGAGAAAACCTTTCCGATTACACACCTAATCCCACCATTCGGGACCTCGCCTCTGTCAGTATCAAACGTCCACGTTTTGTTTGTAACACAGACGATACTCTTAATGTTATCATTTACGGATTATCACGATTTTTTCTGATATATCATACAGGTTGGCAGCTCGTGGTCTCGTGGTCTCGTGGTAGCGTTCTCGCTTCCCGAGCACGGGACACGGGTTCGATTCTCACCGGCGTCAGGGATTTTCACCTGCCCCGAGATGACTGCGTGTTATGTCGTCATCATCATCATGATTCATCCCCATTACGGTCGGAGGAAGGCAACAGCAAACCACCTCCATTAGGGCCCTGCCTTGTCCGGCGGTGAGGGTCTACCGCATCGTTCCCCTTCTCTCTGTCAAGAATCGTGGGACTTCATTTCCATATCATCCAGAATTTGAATAAATCGAAATCATTCCTCAGGAAGGAAATCGTTACTTGGCTCGTGGACCTTATTGTTAACGATATAGGTGTTCTAAAAATTTAAGCAATTTTGTATTACAAACATTATTCGTTATAGGGAATGTCTGTGTGTTCACTTACTTCGTCTAAACAGAACATTCATGAAAAAGGAGTGTGATTAAGGTCAGAATAATCTAAACACTATTCCAAGAACCCATTAAAGGAAATATGACTAATCTGCATCTACCACACATGAAAGATGTTGCAGACAGTCGTCTGTTATATTAAACTAAATTGCCCAAAAAAGTTCTGCACAATCTGCTTATCAGTGCAAATTTGTGGCCTTAGATGCAAGGCGAGCAGAGAATGAAAGAATAAACCTTATAAAATTAAAAAAGAAGATAACTTCACTGCGAAATAAAATAAAGCAAAACTGAATGAAGGAAGTTAGCTGTACACGATGAAGACGCTGATGCTCAGTTCTACCACTCTTTCGACGGCGCCCTCCTGAGGTCATCCAATATGTGCGGAGGGTTCCTGCGGCAACTCTCTGCAAGTTCCAACTGTTCCCAAGCCTGCTGATATCGGTTCATGTTAGCAGATTAATGGTGGCCATTAGTTCGTTGAAATAATAAACTGTACTGCAGAAAGAGCACAGCTGGAAGATAGTCAACATGTGGTTATGTACACTGATGTGACTAAAGTTATGGATTAACGATATGCACAACAGATGGCGGTAGTATCGCGTACAGGAAGTATAAAACGGCAGTGCATTGGCTGAGGTGTCATTTGTATTCAGGTGATTCGTGTGAAAAGGTTTCCGACGTATTCATGACCGCACGACGGGAATTAACTGACTGTGAACGCGGAATGATAGTTGGAGCCGGACGCTTGGAATATTCCAGTTAATAAACAGGGATTTTAATATTCCGATGTCCACAGTGTCTAGATTATATCGGGAATACCAAATTTCAGGCATTACCTCTCACTACAGACAACGCAGTGGCCGACGACCTTCACTTAACGACCGAGAACAGCGCGTTTGCGTAGAGCTGTCAGTGCTAACAGACAAGCAACACTGCGTGAAATAACCGTACATATCAATGCGCGAGTATGACTAACGTATCCTTCAGGACGGTGCGGCGATATTTGGTGTTAATGGGCTATGGCTGCACACGACCGACACGAGTGCCTTAGCTAACGGCACGACATTGCCTGCAGGGCCCTTCCTGGTCTCGTGACCCGATTTCAGATGTAAGAGCTGATGGTAGGGTTCGAGTTTGTCGCAGATCTCAGGAAGCCATGGGTCCAAGTTGTCAACAGAGCATTGTTCAGGCTGGTGGTGGTTCCATGATGGTGTGGACTGTGTTTACATAGAACGGACTGGATCCTCTGATTGTTCGGCTACTTGGAGACTATTTGCAGCCACTCATGAATTCATGTTCCTAAACAACGATGGAATTTTTATGGATGACAATGCGCCATGTCACTGGGCCACAATTGTTCAAACTGGTTTGAAGAACATTGTGAACAGTTCGAGCAAATGATTTGGCCACTCAGATCGACCTACGTGAATCGCATCGAACATTTATGGAACATAATCGAGAGGTTAGTTCGCACCCAAAGTCCTGTACCGGCAACACTTTCGCAATTATGGACAGCTATAGGGGCAGCATGGCTGAATATTTTTGCAGGGGACTTCGAACAACTTGTTGATTCCACGCCATGTCGAGTTGCTGCACTACGCCGGGAAAAAGAAGATCCGACACGCTATTAGAAGCTACGTCACTGCTTTTGTCACCTCAGTGTAAGGTGCAATGGTATTAATAGCGTAATCTAAAGACCACATATTTTAATTTTTGCTGATGTACAGAGAGCATGAAGGAACTTTTATTATATCAAGTAAGGCAGCAGCTCACTCAAATAAAACGCACTGTTAGACGGAGTCAAACACGTTCGCTTACTCGACGAACTTCTGCACACTCGTCGCTGGTTGGTTGTCATTTTGCGGCCGGGGACCGCAACCCGCGCTTCCGAGCTGTGGTTATTTGAAATATTTGGCTCGATTAGACGTCCCCTACTGCGCTCTGACTTAGCACTTCGTTTTTTTTTCATCTTGCATGTAGGTATCCAAAAGAAGGAAAATATGGCTGAAAAAGGGAGACTTGTTAATACTGTACTTAATATTAAGAATTAGGAAGCCTTTTCTTATAGTATCTGCAGTTTAGTCTCATAGGGGAGCGAAACGGACAGTGAAAAGTACAGATTAGAAGACAATAGAAGCTTTCGAATGTGTTGTTGCAGGAGAATTCTGAACATTAGATGAGTAGACAGAATAACAAATGAACAGGTATTGAATAGAATCAGGGAGGAAACAGTTTTATGGCATTACTTGACAGAAGGGAGAGACAGGTTGACAGGCGTTGTCCTCAAGCATTAAGGAATAATTAGTTTGGTAGTGGATGCAAGTGTGTGGGGTTAAATTTGAGACTGACATCGAGGCTTGAATGCAGTAAGCCGGTGGTATATAGTGCAATAGCTGTGCGGATATGGAAACACTTGCACAGGGTAGAGCAGCGCGGGCACCGGCGTCAAGCCAGACTTCGAAACGATGATAACAAAATCTTAAACTGTTCCTAAATAATGAAAGAGGGACAAGGAAATTTATATTCAGTTTATAGCAGAAAAACAGTATATATTGCCGCCCGGTGTGGCCGTGCGTTTCTAAGCGCTTCAGTTTGGAACCGCGTGACCGCTACGGTCGCAGGTTCGAATCCTGTCTCGGGCATGGATGTGTGTGATGTCCTTAGGTTAGTTAGGTTTAAGTAGTTCTAAGTTCTAGGGGACTGATGACCACAGAAGTTAAGTCCCATAGTGCTCAGAGCCATTTGAACCATTTGAACAGTATATATTACGAATTGTGTTGTATTATTCTACGAGGATTCGGGATTGCAGCCACATCATGTTGACTTCTTGCCACAGTATTTCGGCTGGCAACAATCCAGACATCCTCAGGTGAGTGTCCACCACGGGAGACTGCTAGTTCACGGTGTCGGCTTTACAGCAAAAATTGGCGCGGAAACGCATGCGCATTGGCGGCCGTCACAGGAGCGTCCTCTATCGAAATCCGTGTCTTCCGCGAATACTGTTTGTTCCATCTGCGGCGCGCAGGCGCATGTGTAAAGGTGAAACAAAAAAAAAAAAAAATATTACTACTCTAAAAATTCATATAAATTTATCGAAAGAATATATAGAGCTGGGCTTAGTGTTATTTTAAGGGAAACACATCAAGCTTTTTTATCTTAAACTAAGGATGCTGTATGTGGCTTCCGTTGGTTATCCTGTACACATCCCATCGGAAGTCAATATCTTCCCAAACTCGTTGTTGCACTGCAGGTGTAACTTGTTCAGTGGCGGCCCTACG
Organism: Schistocerca serialis cubense; assembly: GCF_023864345.2. Classification (NCBI taxonomy): domain Eukaryota; kingdom Metazoa; phylum Arthropoda; class Insecta; order Orthoptera; family Acrididae; genus Schistocerca; species Schistocerca serialis. The sequence continues at coordinate 1,006,780,602 of NC_064640.1, forward strand.
AAATCGATGAGGATGATCAAGAACGAAATATTTATGTCATTCAAAATGTTGCACCACCCCACTACCTGACTGACGTCCGGGACTTTCTCAGTGACCGCTTTCCAGGTCAATAGATTGGCCGTGATGCGCCAATTGCATGTCCGCCACGGTCCGCAGACCGACACCAATCGTTTTTTTTTTTTTAATGGGGATTCATCAAGGATATCGTGTTTGTACCTCCTGTGCCGGTTTCTCTACCCGAACTTAGAGCAAGAATTTACGCCGCCACGTTGTCAAAACGTTGTCTCACTCGCTCAACGACGTCGTCAGTTATGCTTGGACGCTGATGATTTCCCATGTCTTACCGGACATCCTGTTTCTACAAAACATTTATGCCACTCATAAATAACTAGGAAGAACTTTAGCGTACTCGATACGGAAATTACACTAATTTTTTGTCGCCGACTTCGATTCTCCAAACCAAAACACAGCCAGCACGCTCGGGTCCAGTGAAGGCAGCCATCTTTAGCGCAACTGCCGCTAGCTCTCCTTACGGTGCGATGCGGCACTAGCGAACTACCCGAGACAAAACTTGATGTATTTCTCTACAGATTGACACTACAATTACCTCTGTAGGAACTATGAACTATTTTATACGAATTTTCAAAGTTGTAAAACTTACACCCTGTACGTGTATGCCCTCTATCGGAATGCGCACTCGCGTTGCTAAGAACAAACGTCAGATGTCTCCAGACGTGTCATTGTGAGTAAAATGTTTTCTCTCAGAAGAAATGAGAGATCACTGGGTCCCATGACTTCTCCAGTTGAAAGCCGCCGTCGCGATTTATAAAATTTTGTGCTAGATGTATTTCCACAGATTCGTTAGTTACTGAATCCCAAAAATATCTCGCCGGAACCAAGATTTTTGTGGCAGAATAATCCATAGAGTGTCCCATGGTAATACAATCCACAGCTACGGCGAAAGATGAGTGTGGCGCTCATGTTCAATGTACCTGCCATGTACCGTGCTTGTCGTCTGACATATGTAAGCTTTGAGGCACTGCCAAGGAACTTTGTAAATCCCGGCCTTCTGCAGACCCAGATCGTCCAGTGCCGGATCGAGAAGGGCACTAATATTCACCAGTGACCGGAAGCTTACTTTGACTTGATGTTTCCTTAGGATTCTGCCAACTTTAGACGGAAGGTTGCCGACATATGGAAGGAATGCCACGGACTTGAACAGCTTCTTATCTTCTCGATGTTGTGGGTGACCGCATTTCTTCCTCCTTAGCGCTATACTAATCTGATGTGGAGAGTAACCATTATCTTTGAACGTCGACTGTAGATGTCCTAGCTCCTTTGAAAGGCTGTGTGTGTGTGTGTGTGTGTGTGTGTGTGTGTGTGTGTGTGTGTGTGTGTGAATTCCTAAGGGACCAAATTGCTGAGGTCATCGGTTCCTAGACTTACATACTACTTAAACTAACTTATGCTAAGAACAACACACACACACCCATGCCCGAGGGCGGACGCGAACCTCCGGTGGAGAGGCCGGGCTGAATCTACCAGAAACAACAGGAGCCTGATGCACCAACGTTCTAAGGGCGCCAGTAGTTTGTGAAGGTTGATGGCAGCTCGACTCTTGCAGCTAAAGGTCTGTATGTGTCGGCTTACGGTAGACAGAACACCCTAATAACCCATCCACTCTCCTAGTAACCAAAACGTTCAGAAACTGTAAGCAACTATCCATCGTAGACTGGATGTTCTTGTGGACTGAATTCAGATGTTGCAAGAAAAGTGACAGTTATTCGTCACCATTGTTAACCTAAGAATATCGGAAACTGCAATTTGGTTTACAATAACAATAAGTTCCTTCACTGATTTACACTTTAACCGTGCCAAATTACAGAACAGATTCATAGTCTGAGTCAGTCAGTCTCCCAGGCGGATATGTTGTGATAAAACGGCACAGGAGGCTGCGTGGCGCTCGTCGTGAGTGATGCACTTTAAGAAGAGCCACAATAACAACGCGTTCCGGCTACCCCCGAGTGAGTCAGCAGCTGAGGCGGCGGTGGTCTCTGGCTTCCCGTGCGCCGCTGCTGTCTCCCAGAAGCGCGACCGCAGCCTCCGATAAGGCACTGTTGCTCTAAGGACCAGCCTCACGGCTCAGGGCGGCAAATTTATACACTGCTTGCCATTCAAACTGCAGCACCAGGAACGAAAGCAAATAACAAAATTTTATTTATAGTGCGTGTAAAATACAGAATGGCCTATTTATCCGCCGGCCGGGGTGGTCGAGCGGTTCTAGGCGCTACAGTCTGGAACCGCGAGACCGCTACGGTCGCAGGTTCGAATCCTGCCTCGGGCATGGGTGTGTGTGATGTCCTTAGGTTAGTTAGGTTTAAGTAGTTCTAAGTTCTAGGGGACTGATGGCCTCAGAAGTTAAGTCCCATAGTGCTCAGAGCCATTTGAACCCATTTACCCTGACGAGCCGAAGTAACCTTTTATCCAGAAGAAAAATACGAGGTGTCGAGCAACGTGGAGACATTAACCACAGTGACTGATTTTCTTGTAATTTTGTTCGCTATGAAGATATGAACAGAACATTACATTTTTTATTCGGTAATACAGTTAATCTCCTCAAGACCTGTACAAAAAGTATCACAGTGTACCACTCGCATAAACATGACGTTATTAAAAACGAAACACAAACCTGACTTCGCCCCTCCTCTGTTGGAACACAGTGAAGATACCCTGGGTAGTATAACTCGTCCACTTGATGGAGTTGGCAGTAAACAAACGGAAACACGAGGCACACCAGTCATCCAGTCAACCGCTTCAGCTGAAGGTTTATGCGAGTATAACCCACACTGAGGAAGATTAGGCAGGTATGCTAATCATCTAGGAGTGTGTAAGTCAGCAAAACAGTAACTGCAGTAACGTTTTATCGTTTACAGTAAGGGTAGATGTAGTAAAACCAGAATGAAAAATGCACAAAACTAGGCGAATATGATCTGGGCTCAGTTAGCGATGTAAAAGAAGGGAACTGGATTTTCCACTTATCTGGCATCTACAGAGACATTTAAAACATCTCGACATATCCACGTAAAATTGTTTCATTGTACCCTCAGGAAAAAATTCACTTCTTGAAATTTTATCCCCAAAAAATAGTTAAAATCGTCTGAGCACTATGGGACTTAACGTCTGAAGTCATCAGTCCCCTAGAACTTAGAACTACTTAAACCTAACTAACCTAAGGACATCACACACATCTATGCCCGAGGCAGGATTCGAACCTGCGACCGTAGCGGTCTCGCGGTTCCAGACTGTAGCGCCTAGAACCGCTCGGCCACCCCGGCCGGCAAATTTTATCCCCATAGAAAACCTTTTTCAGCTATTAGGCGTTCGCTCTTCAGCTACATATCGTTGTACACTCAAGCTCATAAATTAAGAATAATTGCAGAATGTAGTACTGCACAAAATGCTAATAGCATAGGCACATAGGGAACACACACAACACAGGTCTGTAAATCGACAGTATTGGTGATAAGTTGAGAAAACCGTCCCGAAACACGTGTGCTACAATGTTCAAAAATGTTCAAATGTGTGTGAAATATTATGGGACTTAACTGCTAAGGTCATCAGTCCCTAAGTTTACACACTGCTAAACCGAAATTATCCTAAGGACAAACACACACACACACACACACGCACACACACACACACACACACACACACACACACACACACACACACACACACACACACACACGCCCGAGGGGGGACTCGAACCTCCACCGGGACCAGCCGCACAGTCCATGACTGCAGCGCCTGAGACCGCTCGGCTAATCCCGCGCGGACATGTGCTACAAAACACCACTGTTTCCTGCGCATATACCCCGACATCAATATTAGATATGATCACCATGCACACGTACACAGACCGCACAATAGGTTGGCATGCTCTGGATCAGGTGGTCGAGCAGCTGCTGGGGTATAGCCTCCCATTCTTGTACCAGTGCCTGTCGGAGCTCCTGAAGTGTCCTAGGAGTTTGGAGACGTGCAGCGATACGTCGACTGAGAGCATCCCATACGTGCTCGATGGGGTTTATGTCTGGAGAACAGGCATGCCACTCCATTCGCCTGATATTTTCTGTTTCAAGGTACTCTTCCACAATGACAGCTCTGTCGCGCCGTGCGTTATCATCCATAAGGAGGAAGGTGGGAGCCACTTCACTCCTGAAAAGGCGGACATACTGGTGCGAAATGACGTCCCGGTACACCTGACCTGTTGCAGTTCCTGTGTCAGACATGCAGGGGTGTACGTGCACCAATCATAATCCCACCCCACACCATAAAACCATGACCTCCATACAGGTCCCTTTCAAGGACATTAAGGGGTTGGTATCTGGTTCCTGGTTCACGCCAGATGAAAATCCGGCGAGAGTCACTGTTCAGACTATACCTGGACTCGTCCGTGAACATAACCTGAGACCACTGTTCCAATGACCATGTACTGCGTTCTTGACACCAGCCTTTACGGGGTCTCCAGGGGTCAGTGGAATGCACATTGCAGGTCTCTGGGCGAATAAACCTTGTCTGTTCAGTCGTCTGTAGACTGTGTGTCTGGAGACAGCTGTTCCAATGGCTGCAGTAAGGTCCGGAGCAAGGCTACCTGCAGTACTCCGTGGCCGTCTGCGGGCACTGATGATGAGATATCGGTCTTCGGGTGGTGTTGTACACTGTGGACGTACCGTACTGTAGCGCCTGGACACGTTTCCTGTCTGCTGCAATCGTTGTCATAATCTTGAGATCACACTTTGTGGCACACGGAGGGTCCGTGCTACGACCTGCTGTGTTTGACCAGCCTCCAGTCGCCCTAGTATTCTACCCCTCATAAAGTCATCAATATGTGTTCTTTGAGTCATTTGGATTTTGTACGGATAGCATCGGAGGGTACTCCTCAGTGCCAACCAAACAGCAGTGTACGGAATGCCGGTGCGACGTGCGACTGCACGAGCGCTGACTTCCCCGTGCATAGACGAACCCTTTACAATTTCTTCCTGAACTGTCTCAGCAGTATTACGCCTTGTGCTCGGTCGGCCACTGTGGGGTCTAGGGTCTAAACAACCCGTGGCTTCGAACTTCGAAATCATTCTCGCCATAGTTGCAATTGTCAACGGACCTTTACCCATTAGAATCCCCTTCCTATGGCGATAGGATCGTAACGCTGAACTACCACATTCCCCATTCTGATAATACAGCTTCACTAAAAGCGCCTTTTCAGGTAACGTCAACATGCTGCGACTGCTGGCGCATCTGATTCTCTCTCTCATTACAGCTCCTTTTATGCACGATTGTCATGCGCAGTCACTGACGTTATGCTGACCAGCGCCATCTGTCGGACATTTTGTGAAGTTTTTTTTTTGTTCTAATAAAACCCCATGTCATTCCAAGCATGTGTGTCATTTTTTACCTCTCTATCTACATTATTCCGTGGTTTATCAAGTTTTCAAATTTATATTGACTTTTTGATCACCCGATATTTTTACCCGATTTTTACCCGATGTATCAATCTAATCCGAAATTCAGATGGACCACCCTATATATACATCGGGTAAAAATAGTGGGTAAGACAAGTTAAGTTCGTAAGCTCAAAGGGGGACAACAAATGATACTACACATGACCCTACCAGTGGAGGTCTCGTTAAAGTAGTGTAGCGGACTTTTCATATGTGACCTGCACTCACAAACTGACTGTACGCTGCCTGGAAACTGTGTGCCATGGTGACTGTTAGGGGAAGAATGTGTGCAAAATAGTTAAGTTTGGACACTAGGTAAGTGTTGACATAACGTATTCGAAGAATTATATCCATATTGCGGAATCTATCACGGAGCAGCGCCCGTGTCCATTGTAGTAGCCGGCGATATGTGGCTGTCGCAGTTCGGCGAACTGTACTGGAGAACTGCACCCCCAAATGCGTTCAGTGAGGGAACCTTTTGGAAGGGGATCGCTGTCGGGTGTAGAAGGCCTCTCCCGACATCCTAGTACGTCGTCTTGCACATGTTGACGACGCTGCCTGATACTGTGCCATAGAAACACAACCACTGAAGCGTCACTCGGATTTCGTCACCCGACCGCATCAAGAGCACCACGTTGTCAGAGAAGGCACCACATCGGAAGGATACGTCTCGAAGGCGGATGCCTTCGTCATTGGCGAAGGCCCTGCAGCGCTGGTTCGAGGGCTGCCGCGAATAAGATTCCTGTTAAAGGACATCCCTATCGCACCGACCGTCCGAGAGTGGTGTGTTCAGTCTGGTGGCTGTTGACTATAATCCGGGAGCGCGCCCCGTGGATTAAACATAAGATCACCCTTGCTGACGCTTATTGAGAGGCCCAAGGCCCATGCGTTCGAGCACGGCGCGAAGGAAACCGTGGTCGACACGATCAAAGAGGTGATCAAAATCGAGGGCGACAAGGGCGCCTCGGAGGCGGCAGACCACCGCCAGCACTGTGGCGTCGCGGTAAGCACCAAATGCCCCGTGGATGCTGTTGACACAGCGTAAACATGTCTGGTCAGGATGGATCACGTGTCCGATGGTGGCCTGAAGATGTGTGTAAAAGATATGGGCGAAAAGTTTATAATCCGCGTTCAGGAGCGTAAGAGGATGATAGTCGTGACAACGGTGAGAACCGCTCCGTTTGGGAAAGGGTATCATGATGCCTTCGAGGAAATGCGTGGAGATGGTAAAATGGTCTTCGAGGAGATCTTGAAACATTTGAATCCACTGAGCGCCCATCAGAGCATAGAAAGCGCGGTAGAATGCGTTCCGTAAGCCGTCCGGGTTCGGTGACTTGTTCAGAGCGCCACGTGCCAAGGTCACTGTTGAGTTTTCAGCGGTTAAGGGAGCCAGCAGGGCGTCGTCCTGGGCCACTACTCTGGGGTCAGGCAGACCACACAGGATGTCTTCGTACTCACGAACAGTCTGTGGGTCCTCGGCGTACAACGTCCTGTAATGCTAAACAAATGCCACAGCGATGGCGCACTGCGGGTCGATGCGTCCACTCACTGCTGTCTCTACTGATGTTATGCGGTGGCGTGACGTGATAAACAGATGCCATTTCGGTGGGGATGGTATCCTGCAACCTCGCCCGGACTCGGGCTCCATCAAGCTTTTCCGCGGTGAGACGGAGTAGGTGAGCATCGAGACGATTAACCGCTGTCTGCCGTTCTCGTGATGGCGGCTGTGTAATTAGTCCCTCAGCGCAGTTGAATAAAATTCCGACCTCGCCCGACTCCAACGTACCATTTGGCTATCCATGCACGACTTGCAGCCAGACCCAAACCTCCATATGTCGGTATTTCATTCGACAGCTTGTGGTTGTCCCTATTCGCAATTGCGAATATATTTTATTTATTTCATAACGTCTGTACATCGTAATCAGAATAACACGGGCACTACAATATCGTATTTATCTGCCGATTTATCTGTGACTTTCAAGTACAACGTCTGACCTGTACGGGAATATACATAATGGGTGTACGAGTACAGGTCCTAGACGTGTGGTTGACGACATATGGAAGTTTGTGTCTGGCCGTGAGTCGTGCACGGATAGCTAAATGGTGAGGCGACCACTCGCGATAAGCGGGAAATTCGGGTTCGAGTCCCTGTCCGTCACAACTTTTCACTGTCGTCATTCCATTCTACAGCTGATGGTTGCCCTTATTGGCAATTGTGAATACAATTAATGTATGACTATTAAAATAGTCTCATCTACTGCAAACTTTCTGCTTTCCATACTTTCAAAGGTGGTGGTATGTACCAAAACAAGAAAAAAATGTCCAGTAAACATGGGCTGTAAATTGCATACCTTAAGAGTTATGAACACCTCTTCATATTCGCTTCTGTGAAACATCTCTTCTACTGAGCACGTGCCTATTTTTACTGGAAATTTTGGTCCATACTACCTCCTCCTAAATTATGGAGAGCAAAGAGCTTGCAGGTGGTATTTGTTTCGTAGTATCGAATATAAAGAAATGCTAACAGCTCTTAAGCTATGAGTTTTAGAACTCATGTTTGCGCAAACTTTTTTGCATCTAGTATTGTGTTCATTCAAATGTATGTGTTTACGGTATTAACTATGATACATCCTGCATTATTTTCTGTGGAATTGGAAAGAGCCTTCCGAGAGGACTTCAGTGACAATATATGTGGAACTTGATCAGACAGGGCAAGATAACAGGGCTGCAAACGCGGTCAGCAAATGGGGTCTCACAAATATTCACCCCACTCCGGAGTGGCCGAGCGGTTGTAGGCGCTACAGTCTGGAACCGCGCGACCGCTACGGTCGCAGGCTCGAATCCTGCCTCGGGCATGGATGTGTGTGATGTCCTTAGGTTAGTTAGGTTTAAGTAGTTCTAAGTTCTAGGGGACTGATGACCTCAGAAGTTAAGTCCCATAGTGCTCAGAACCATTTGAGCCACCCCACTCTACCAAATATAAGCAAATACGAAACTCGCGTAAAGTCCACCTTTTTATTATTATGACTGTCATAAAAATGGTTAAAATGGCTCTGAGCACTATGGGACTTAACATCTGAGGTCATCAGTCCCCTAGAACTTAGAACTACTTAAACCTAACAAACCTAAGGACATCACACACACACCCATGCTCGAGGCAGGATTCGAACCTGCGACCGTAGCGATCTCGCGGTTCCGGACTGAAGCGCCTAGAACCGCTCGGTCACTGCGGCCGGCCATGACTCTCATATCAAGCGCTGAAAATGATGAGCTTGAGCAACAAGACATGATATAAAGCGATTTCGGACAGAAAATACTATATGTTTAATTTCATCTGTACTTATTGCAACGGAGGCCGATGTTGTATGGCATTTTATTTCTTCGACAGTCGTCGGTATTTGCTTGTATACCATCTGTTTTAATTTCCCAATAGACAAAGTCCAGTGGTGCTAAGTCTGGTGTACATGAAAACCATTTTGTGTTTACCGAACGACCGATCCAGTGATCTCAGATGCTCTGTTTGGAAGGTCTGTAATAATCAGTCCAGAACGGACGGAACATCCGTCATTTTGGTACAACATGTCCAGTAGCCCGCTGTAACATCTTTGTCAATAACTGTAGATACTCGAGGGTATTTAGTCCCATAAATAAAACAGGACCAATGACGCGATTCTAAAACGCTTACACAACGTGTTGACCGTCGAATGTCGTTGTTTAGCCACTTCTCACAACTAGCCTGGAGTTTCAGCTGACTAGTAGCGCATATTGCGAAGACTTGATTTATCTATGGTTTATTAACGACGCTTCATCCGTAAATAACAATTGCATATAAACGCTCCATCACTTAGCAGGTTCCGTTTTGTTTTGTTTTAGGGCGCAAAAACAACTGAGATCATACACGCCCATATCATAACCTTGGAACACTAATACGAGAAAGAATTTAAAAGCGACCACACATTAAACCTAATCGACGGAAGGAAAGAGAGCTAAGAACAAGGAATTCTTCTTGAAGAGAGGTAGACACAATACGCCGTAGACACAACTAAGGTCCCGAACTAAAGATTAAATGTTCTTCACCATATTGCTACGACGGCTAAAAAGTAAGACGCGGCCGACAGCCCGCTCATCTTTCGCTAAAACGGCCCATAACTCAGTCGGCTAACAGACACTGGAACGTAAGTGGTTAAAAAAATGGCATTCTGTCAGGAAATAGCGAACCGTCTAAGGCTGATGACAATGAGCACATAGTGATGGGGGATCACCACCTAAAAAATGACGATGGCGAAAACGACAATGGGAAGGACGTAAGAAGTGTTTCCGAGAATGTACCTTTTGTCCTTTCCAGCTTACCGGTTGTGAAGCCGGGGGCGAAGATTTGGTGCCTTGTTGCGCAGCTGGAGGAGGAGAAGGAGACGGGGTTGCTACCGTGATACTGGGCGATTTTCGAACTGCACTGTTGAATTTGAGGTCGCAAGTGGGTGAGGAGTAGCAAAGACAGTAATGTAAGTTTCAGATGGTAAAATTCCGGGTTTTCGACTAACTAAAACTTGCGAGCAATAGGGTAAGGTACTTTTTCCTTCACCTGAATCTCCTGGACAGCTCGCTCATCGACATGCACGAGGCATTATCGGGATGAGGCTCCATGGTCGCCACTGCATTCGATACAGTGGGGAGAAGGAGGTGGGGAGTTGCCCTCGGAAGATTCCCAACCACAAGTAACACATTTGGCCGTGTTTTGACACGACATTCATGTGTGGTTGTAACGTTGACACTGGTAGCAATGCATCGTGTTTGAAATATATGGTCGGACCGTTCAAAATGGTTCAAATGGCTCTGAGCACTATGGGACTCAACTGCTGAGGTCATTAGTCCCCTAGAATTTAGAACTAGTTAAACGTAACTAACCTAAGGACATCACAAACATCCATGCCCGAGGCAGGATTCGAACCTGCGACCGTAGCGGTCTTGCGGTTCCAGACTGTAGCGCCTTTAACCCCACGGCCACTTCGGCCGGCAGTAGGACCGTGATGGCTTCATAGCATGTTTTGATCTTTGATGGAAGCATTACTCCAGCAAACGTGAGAAAAAGTTGCATCAACCTTTTTCATTTCCCGATGGACTGCGGTGACGCCCAAATCAGAGACGTAAGTTTGGATTGCTTCCTCGGTCAGACCATCTAGCAGTCGAGTGTAAATAGTACCACACGATGGATTCAGCATTCGATAGGCCTCGACACGAACGGGATAGGCGTGGAGGATCGAAGCTGTGAGCAGTTGTTGGACTTGAAAATCAAAACTGGTCTCCAAAAGTAAAGTTCCATTACTTACACGAGAGCAGGATTCCACAGGGCCTGCAGTTGCTTCAACACCTTTCTGGATAATAAACGAATTAATTGAAGCAAAGAACTGACCTCCTTCAGTACGTGATACCACGAGGAACTGAGATGCAGCTGGGAGATTCTTTGAATCTTTATCCTCATTTCGTTTACATTTAGTAGACGTAGACAGAGATGGTGATTGGCTCATTGCAAGAAAATCCCCCATGATTGCCAGCGTGTCCGATGGCGGGCTCCTTCCAACTGGGGGCTCCCTCTCAGACGTGATTGCTCACACCTCAGGACGCATCTCCCGAACTCCTGACACAGGACCAATTGGCAATTTGGCAAGGTAACAGTTCAGGCAGTCGCCCCTCCCTGGACCTGGCCTGTACCAGGGGTACGTGCCAACCCTACCTGTCGATCCGAGGCTGGGAATTACACATTACCCAGTGACCTGTTGCTCGTAAAACGTGTGGGCCGGCCCTCAGGAGAGCACAGGGAGGAAAAAGAAACATAGAGGAACCTCAAACGCCGAAGCGGTGGAACGGTAGGAGATGGAGAACCAAGAAAGGAAGAAAAAAGGCGAGGGACTGTACCCATATCAGGCTATTACAACTTCAGAACACATTCCCAATAATATCCCAGACATGCTGCCCAGAGGAGGGGAAAAATAATAGCAGAAGGATAGGCATGCAGGACGGAAAGGGAAGAGGTGCTGCACAGGCTGGGGTCCTGTGGTAGCCAAGCACGAACTCGCTAAAGAGTGGTGAGCCCCTTGGGAAGTTACGAGGTTCTGTAGACACCACTCGAAGGACTGTAACAGATTTTGAAGGCTGTTTGCCCATAAAGCCGCCTAGTTCACTTAATATACAGTATCTGATAAAAAGTATCCGGACGCCACTATGTAATGCAGAACTGACCATGAGACCTCACTACAGGCTGAACTGCCAATTTAAAAGTAGGTGAAGAGTGTTGTGTTGCCAGTAGAGAAGTAGAATAAGTCTGTCAGAAGAGCTCAGTGACTTCGAACATAAACTATTTGTTGGACGTCACCCGGGAAACAGATCCATCAGGGGCATTTCAACCGTTCTAAAGCTAGCCAAGTCGACTGCTGATGATGTGACTGTGAGCTGGAAACACAAAGGAACAACCACAGTTAAACCAAGACCAGGCAGACGTAAAGTACCGACCGACAGGGGCCATCGAGCTTTGTGGAGGGTGGTTGTAAGGAATCGCATGAAATCACTCCTGAATTCCAAAGTGCTACCAGCAGTCCAGTTAGCACAATGACACGCATAGGGAGTCAAAAAGAACGGGGTGCAATAGTCGCGTAGCCACATATTTCTGTACTCAGTGCTAAGTAACGCTTGAGGTGGAGTACAGAGCGACGCAACTGAGTGATTTTCTGCAAATGGGTGATTTGCGGTAGTAAACCACGCTATATCATTCAACAGTCCGATGGAAGGTTTTGGGTTTGTTTAATGTGTTGTGAACGTTAGCTGCTACCATGGGTAGTGCCAGCTGTCAAGCACAGAGGAGATGATGTTACCGTGAGGGGCGTTTTTGGGGGATAGGATGTTCTCTCCCTATTGTGCTTCAGAAAACGTAAAATACAGTAGGATACGAACACATTCTACACCACTGTGTACAGCAGAGGAACAGTTCTGAGGCTATGACTGATTGCATCAGCGTGACAGTGCATCCTGTCATAAGGCAGAATATGTGAAACAATGGTTAGCCAAGAGAACACCTTTGACATAAGTTAGACCGTCGACTTCGATAGACCCCAACGTCCACCACCACAATCTCCTCTGGTTTCAGCTTTTGAGGTACAATGGGCTGCCATTCCTCTACAGACATTGAGGCAGCTCAGGCTCCCTAGCAGAGTTCAAGCCGTCATAAAGGCGAAGTGTGGACACACCCCATCTTAATGTCCAACAATATGTGCCTAGATACTTTTGATCGGATAGTGTATTTCGTTATTTTAACTTCGTATCTGCTTTATCTCCTGGTGACACAGCCACCAACCAAACAGTTCAGTACAATGAATTACCACAGCTCCAGTCCACTAACGACACTTCCTCCGGAACTCAACAAAAAGAATCCGCAGCACATACAACACCGAACCTTCAGCAACTGTCACGGTATCGTGTGCCTCCAGCCTCGCCACCAGAGGCATAAACATCGCCATAAACAGTGCCGCAATCGTGGCACTATCTTGTTTCCGTGATTCACGTGCCTCTGCCGGCATCCTTCTAATACAGTCAGTTCGCACTCCGGCCTTAAGGCCGACCGAGCCTAGTGGTTCCTCAATAATTCTTTCACCGAGTGCACTGTATGCTCCGGGGTCTATGCCCATGGCACCAAGCAGTCCATCATTCACAGCGCACTGTAACTTCCACGCTCTACGCCCGCCGCATCTAGCAGTCCATCAGTCGCAGTCCACCTCAGCTGACCACATCTTGGGACTTTGTCTCCGACTTGTCCCGAGCTCACTACCTCGCATGTCACTATCACCATAGACTTCATCCACATACGAACATCCATGCGGAATGTCAGTGATTACCCACTAGGTCATTCCGGTGCCACATCTGCTATCCCCTGTTAGGACATGCCAGTGCGTAAGTGATTAACCATCAGACTGGCTCTCTTTCCAAAATATCTTAATGTATTTTGTTTATTAGACTCAATAAATTTCCATTGTTATTGGTTGCCTGGACACATCAGTCTTACTGTGATGTTTCCCCCCGTCACGAACCCTATAATGGTAATGAGAATCACAGTATTTAAAGTTTAATTACATTCGGCAACATCAAAAATCAAAGATTCAACGTTCTCATCCCATCTAGGATGGTGATAAGGATCAAAGTTTACAAAGTTTAGCCACAGTGTGCACTACCAAGGGTCTAAGATTCGAATTTCTCGTCCCCACTACAACAGCGATGAGGATACTTCACTTTGGGATTCGTCCCAACAGTGTCTAGCGACCTGATTGACAGAGTCTGTGATTTTTTGCTTGCCCAAAAGAACATTCCATACCTGTGCGCTACTTCGGTCCATTGCTGGTATTTTTTCACTGCATATATGTACTCTCAACACCACTGTCCCTTTTACACATTCCGTGGCGTCTGTCACACTGCTCTCTGACACCTTACATATTCTTTGGCGTCCTTCACATCGCTCCTCAACACCTTCCAGTCCTTCATTTCTATCTACATACTTAAAGCCTTCAGCGTTATCGCTATCTCACGGTAGTTCCTTGCCCTCTGGGCGCAGCATCTTTCCAAGTTCCTACTAATCTATGCTCCCACACCATTTCCTTCCCTTTTCTGTTCCTGTGGTGGTACCTTTTCGTGCACAAGTCCTCCTAGGGTAGTCTCACTGGACTCATCTGCTCCTCCAGCAGTATTATTCCCCAGCCGCGCCTTCGCCTCCAGCCGCGCCTAGCGGCACCATCACCTCTGGTGGCACCTTCGCTTCCAGCATCACGCTGCAGAAGCTACACTCTTTCGGTATGCCTCTTTTAGGCTATTTATTTCTGGTTACATATGACCATGACCCATTCTTGTCAGATCGCTTCTGTACCATTCCACGGGATCTCATATACTTCTGTCATTCTACTCTCCTTCCTCCCAGGCTGGTCACATATCTCATGCTTTTGCAATGTTTCTGGACCAGCAGCATTCCAAGACAACACACCTTCCAACGACCCATATCCTTTGCTGCCCCTGCTTGGTCGCCTCTCCAGGACTCATCACGCCTGTAGCACCAAGTGCTACCATAGGCTCCTCTTGAGTTGTGCAGGGCTGAAGCTATTCGTCGTCTGGACACACCACTGAGGCCATCAGTAGAACTAAACTCGCTCTCCACTTGTTCACTCCTGGGAGTTTCGATGCAAACCCAGGCCATGTCAGGTACGGTCACAGTCGCCACCTTTGGCTACCAGATCGACCTTCCGAGACGACGAGATTGCACGTCTCCGTTTTTCAGTTTTGCTTCTACCAGTTGTCGTCTGAGTGAGATGCATCTGTTGCCCTCGGCCAGTGATCCCTGCATCCAGGCCTCCACCATCAAGAGCACCCATCCCAGGGACCGCTTTCCCGACTCTGCTGTGCCTCCTGTCTGCAGCGGCCACGCCTTCTTAGAGATAACTACACACTCTCTTCCCTTGGGGGCGATCAGATGCTGTATTCTCTGGCGACACAGCCACCAACCATATAGTAGTGTGCAGTGGGTTGCTGCAGGTCTAGCCCACTCAAGACACTTCCACAGAAGCTCAGATGACAACAATCCGCAAAAACATACAAAGACACTAAGCTGTTTACGACCTAAGCTCCAGCAGCTGCCACGATCCCGTGTAGCGCCACCCTCGCCACTAGAGGCATAGGAAACGCTGCAAACAGTGCCGTCATCGTGGCACTGCCTGGCTCACATGAGGCATGTGCCTCCACTGGTATTCTTTAGGTCGCTATCAATCCGCCCTGCAGTCAGTTCGCACTTTAAGCTGAACGCTGACTGTGACTGGTGCTCCATCGATCAATGTTTTGGTGTCGAGTGCACCCTATGCTCCGTGCTCTATGCCGGCCGCACCTAGCGGACCGTCAGTCGGAGTCCACCACAGCTCACCACTTTGTAGGACTTTGTCTCTGACACATCTCCGAGCTCACCACCTCGTAGGACACTATCGCTATGGACTTCACCCACATATGAACATCCCTGTGCAAAGTCAACGATAACCCGCTTCGATATTCCTCTGCCACATTAGTGATAGCCCGCTAGGACATTCCATTGAGTCAGAGATTAACAACCAGACTGAACCATGTTGTGTGAACTCTCCTTCATAGAAACTGTTATTGTATTTGTTTATTAGATTCAATTTTCATTACTTTTGGCTGTCTTGGCACACAGCTCATGTTGTGTAGTTCCGCTCGGTCACGAACACTGCAGTATCAGCTACTATCACCATCAGATCTATAATTAAAAGTAAAGGAACATAATAATGCGAGGTTTTTGTTATACGTTACTAAGCTACAAAAGATTAAAAACTAAAAAGTTATAGATCTAAAAAGGTTATAGATTAAAATTTTTTTAAATGATTCACTCACTTTTAACTTAGAAATTCTAAAATAACTTTCAGTGTCAGTATAAATAAAATCTGTTCCTCAGTGTGCCTCAACTGTGAAATTGCCTCAAAAAATGTACAAGGATACAAGTCCTGGCCGAGAGGTTGCCAACAGTGTGGGCAACCTCTCGGCTGAATTATTTTTCCCAAGTTATACTTACAAAATAAGTCACTAAATTAAAAACTTTTCAGGTCAAATTACAGAATACTATTTAAATAAGTTGATAATCATGAAATTAGCTTTTCAGATGGCAGTAATAAAATTTTGTGGAATTTATCTGAAAGTATTATCCATTAGATTCGCTTTACAACGGTATTTGTACAGCAGCTACATAAAACTTGAGTGGTAAATATATTTCAGCTTAAAACTTTTTTGTGATTACGAAAGAATTATTCGCTTCTCTGATAAATAAAAGCTGGCCCTACTTGCTGAAATTTTGCCAAACAACGTACTAACATGTGTAGGCTTGTCAAACAGAATACAAAGATTAAAACAATTTGATAATGAAAACCAAGTATTTTGGAGGCAGTCCGATCTTGCGGTAGGACCAGTAACTTGCTGCCAGCGAAAGCAATGTCGGTCGAAGAGAGGCGAAGTGAGGTGCGATCCTGCTTACAGCAGGAGAACACGCCACAGTCAGCACACGTCATACCTTCAATTCAGAGAAAGTTCGAAATATCTGTCAGGAAGGAACTAACTCCCTTCCGTCAAAACTGATTTTGGATCTCTGGCAAGGGCGGTCTCCCTTCATGTTCACAGGGTTGCAACAGGTCACCTGCATCGTCTGTCCGTTTTCAGTTTAGGCTTATATTTTTTTGCGGAATTGCGAAGAGAACAGACAGGCTGAGTTTTTTCCTCGCTCTAGACGATGGCTTGGTGATGTCCACACCTAGCCAGAATACAAGGATTGGGCAAAAACTTGTAAACAACGCGAGGAACGCATGCTTGTACATAAATGCTGAGTGTCGCCAAGTCTGCAGGTTACGCTGTTGTATTCGACCACGAACGGCACTTGTTCAATGTCCTCAATGCATTGCAAGTGTCAGTTGTGGTCACAACAGTGTTCTGTGTAGTGCGAAATGTCGGAGCTAAGTTACGTACGAGGGCAAGGTGTTGGTGCTCGTATTATTGGTACTCCCGTAACCAAGGTAGCCGAAGTATTTGGAGTTTCAAGAGGTTTCGTATCGAAGATTCGTACCACGTACAGGGAAAGCGGAAAAAACACCATCCGCTAAGTCACAACGTGGACGAAAGTGTGTGTTGAATGGTCGTGACAGACGATCATTGAAGTGGATTGTGACTAAGTATAAGAGGACGACAGCTACAAAAGCCACTGCAGAACTGAATGTCGCACTCGCGAACCCTTGCAGCGCCAAAACACGAAGGGAGTTCCAGAAGTAGGGCGAGCTGGAATTGAGAAATGAAACGTGCGTATGGCAGTGCTGACCGACAGTCCTCGGCTGCAAAGTTCGGCCGCCTGCGCGGGACTTTTTATTTGACGCCACTTCGGCAAGCTGTGCGGCGATGATGAAATGATAACACAAACAGCCTGTCCCGAGCTGATAAAATTCCCAACACTGGCTTGAATCGAACCTGAGGTTCTGCGAGCAATGCTGACCATGAGACAACGAGCTGTTGACAGGAATTTCAGAACCACTTACCATAAGTAAAAGTACCTGCAAGAGGAAAACGTGATGCCGAAGCCAGAAAGCCTGACCTAAGGAGCAATGGAAGGGAGTAAGGTGTGCGGCCGAGTCTTGTTTCTCACTGTTTACAACTTCTGGCCAAGTTTACGTCCCTAGGGAGAATAATGGCGGGGGTTGGATGATCATGTGGGCAGCCATATCGTGTTATTCCATGGATGCTATGGTTACTCGGCAAGGTCTAGTTACTGTCAATGATTATGTGACCATTTTGGCTGTTCAGGTTCGTCCCATGGTACAATGTTTGTTTGTTTGGTGATGCTGTGTCCCAAGACGACAGAAACCTGTTCACACAGCTCACATCGTCTAGGAATGGATTTTTGAGTACTAGGATGATAGTATCATTTCCGGTGGTCACCACTTTCACTAGATCTCATTATTATTGAGCCACTGGGATCTACTCTGGAGAGGAGGAGGCGACGTCGCTACCCACCTTCATCGCTACCTGAATGTGCCAATATTTTGCAGGAAAAATGGTACAAGATGCAACTGAAAACCATACAGGACCTGTATTCATCCATTCCGAGGCGACTAGAAGTTGTCTTGAATGCCGATGGGTTTTCTAAGAGTTATGAGACATGGTAGGGTGTTGAGTTTGTGGTGTTTCCATATTTTTGTCCACCCCCTGTAAGTGTGCTTTCGCTCCAACGGCTGACATTAATGAAAGTTGCCAAGGTGTGATTTCGCTCAGGCATCGGTGGATTTTTAGAGTAAATATGGCTATATTTCATTTTATTAGTAGCGAAATTTTTGGCGATTCGCGAGGGAATTTTATCTCAGTTTTTAGTTGTATTTGTACACATGCTTCCATGTGGTGAATACACTATGTGATCATGTGGACACCTAGCTGAAAATGACTTAAGAGTTCGTGGCGCCCTCCATCGGTAATGCTGGATTTCAGTATGATGTTGGGACACCCTTAGGCTTGATGACAGCTTCCACTCTGGCAGGCATACGTTCAATCAGGTGCTGGAGGGTTTCTTGGGGAATGACAGCCCATTCTTCACGGAGTGCTGTACTGAGGAGAGGTATCAATGTCGGTCGGTGAGGCCTGGCGCGAAGTCGCCGTTCCAAAACATCCCAAAGATGTTCTATAGGATTCAGGTCAGGACTCTGTGCAGGTCAGTCCATTACAGGGACGTTATTGTCGTGCAACCACTCCGCTACAGGCCGTGCATTATGAACAGGTTCTCGATCGTGTTGAAAGATGCAATCGCCATCGCCAAATTGCACATCAACAGTGGGAAGCAAGAATGTGCTTAAAACATCAGTGTAGGCCTGTTCTGTGATAGTGCCACTCAAAACTGCAAGGGGTGCAAGCCCCTTCTGTGAAAAACACGACCACATCATAACACCACCGCCTCCGAATTTTACTGTTGGCACTACACACGCTGGCAGATGACTTTCACCGTGCATTCGGCACAACTACACTGCCATCGGATCGCCACATTGTGTACCGTGATTCGTCACCCCACACAACGTTTTTCCACTGTTCAATTGTACAATGTTTACGCTCCTTACACTACGCGAGGCATCGTTTGGCATTTACCGGCGTGATGTATGGCTTATGAGCAGCCGCTCGACCACGAAACCCAAGTTTTCTCACCTCCCGCCTAACTATCACAGTACTTACAGTGGATCCTGATGCAGTTTGGAATCCCCGTGTGATGGTTTGGATAGATTTCTGCCTATTTCACATTACGACCCTCTTCAACTGTCGGCGGTCTCTGTCAGTCAACAGACGAGGTCGGCCTGTACGCTTTTGTGTTGTACTTGTCCTTTCACGTTTCCACTTCACTATCACATCAGAAACAGTGAACCTAGGGATGTTTAGGAGTGTGGAAATCTCGCGTACAGACGTATGACACAAGTGACACCCCATCACCTGGCCGCGTTCGAAGTCCGTGAGTTCCGCGGAGCGCCCCATTTTGCTCTCTCACGATGTCTGATGACACTGAGGTAGCTAATATGGAGTGCCTGTCAGTAGGTGGAAGCACAATGCACCTAATAAGAAAAACGTATGTTTTTGGGGGTTTCCGGATACTTTTGATCACATCGTGTATGTCGAGTCCATTACTACGATACTTCTGACAGATTGCTTCACACTCTGAGTTTCTCATCGGATTAATGTTTGTATTTCACTTTAGACTGATTCGCATGTTGTATTTTTTCCCCCAGTATTATATTTTCCTTGCGATGAGAAGGCACGTTTGCAATATAGGGCTCTTAAAAGTTTATTTTTAGTTCAACTTTCTGTCAGTCAAAACAAATCTTTTAGTGAATGCTATCTGCTTCTGATTTTTTTTTAATAAATTTAAATTTAATCATGGTTTCTTTGTGGCCCACGCACCCGTGATGCTGACGAATGATCAAAGTCGTTCGTGTCTCTGTAAGTTGCCTCACTGATTTCTTGCGTTTAAAGTTAGTTATGCTCGCATTAACTAACTTCTTGGGGTCATTCTCGCAGCTAAATTTCCTTAGATTTCTCTGTCCACCCGGAACATATGGAGCAAGCTACATTGTCGCACCCAATAATATGTGGAAGTCAGATATTTCTTATGCAAGCATTTTTAAAATTATTATCGTGGCCACGGAGATTACTTCTGAGACTGTGCAAACAGTTTAACGTGCGGCGTGATTTTGCTTTTTGTTACGGCGCTGTTTACCCAAGTTGCCAGTAGCATACAATGAACACCTTATGTATGCCTGTCCCACACGCACAGTATGGTATCGTCCAAAGATCGTAGTGCGACACCAAAGCCGGCAGTTCGCAGAGATACCACAGGCATTAGCGATGTCTCTCTGATGCTGCAACGATGAACGGGAGGCGCTCCTGCAGACACGCCGTCTGTGTCAGCACTGCAGCACCGTCACACGGAGATCAATGTAGAGCCGAGCACGGACTCGCTCTGCCACAGTTCACGACTTCCGATGAATCACTCAGCATCATCTAGATAGGTAACCAGTGCTATTCAAATCCCGGATGGAATTGTAATTTTGTAAATGCTGAACTTGTATTTTAAGAGAAGAGTTAGTAATTGTTTGCATCAAGTGATACTTTACTGTTCAAAGAGAGTGCTAAATATTAGATACACTCCTGCGGCAAGGGATTGTATAAAGTTAAGTAAATCTTTTTATTATTCTTGTGATAAAATGAACTAATGCTTCATATGTTGTAGCACGGATCAGCTACCTCCCAGAACGATCAAATAACCCATAGCTATGAACAGTCGATTGTAATTTCGTCGGTCATAACACTCAGCATGGTCGATGCAGTTATTTCTGTGCTATAGATGAAAGTAGAATTGAGAATGAACCATTTAGGCAATATTTCTGTTCGTTTCCTCAAAAACTGCGGCCTACTCAAATTGTTTCAAAATCTGATTCACACAACTTAGATTCCGTGTATGTTTATGGTATTTGAATACAAATTTTGTTTATGTGCAGTTTCTTTGTCGGTAACCATTAGAACCAATAAACAAAGCTTTTAGTGGACCGTGTCCGATTGAATCTGTGCTTAGATAATCCTTGTCCCCGATATTGATTTTACAAAGCTGGCACCTATCAGTCACTTAAGAGGGTCACTTCCTCTTTAATCCAAGGCAAAACCTTAAATTTTCGACAATTCCGGATTAATCCTCAAATTAAGAGTGAAAAGAACACGTAATGCACCCAGAAACAATGTTGATCGTGATCGTTTTGGTGGAAAGAGAGGGTATTTGGCAAATGTACTAGCCTGCCCATTCCACCAACTTAAATGCCGCGGAACACGTGTGGGATGCATTGGGGAGCCGTACTGTACCACGTCCACATGCACCGAACGATTATCCAGCAGCTGTGAACCGCGATGCTGGAGGAATGGAGCGCCCCATCACAACAGCCTCGTAACATGCAGGAGAGCACGGATGCATTATCGTCCTCAGTGATCAAACATCCTACTAGGAACCGTGTCTCTCCTTCTGTAATGTTCACAGGAATCGCGATGACTTGACTGTAATCATTGTCTTTGAATAATAGTGTCATTTATGTTCGTCATATTGCGTACTTCTTTCAATTACCTTCCGTACTATACTATAGCAGTTATTCGTGTGTACGGTCCAATTTCATCGCTCTGTGTCCTTGTGTAGTGACATCAAGTGAAAGCGACCTTCGTCATTAAGTTTTGCACACCAGTATACATACTTGTCTGGATTTATTTCGGGTGGCCCATCTTAGCTGCCTCATCCAATACGTACTTTTACAACGTACTGTGTACTGTAAAAATATACCGTTATCTTATCGAAGGAACCAAAGCAATAATCACCTGAAGTTGGCCAGTAGAAAATATTTGTCACCGTCTCTGTGTAAAGAGAACGCTCGTTGAACAACAGTGTACCTCAATCGCTCTGCGACACTAAACCCAGACAGTGTAGCAACCAATTGGCTGGAGTGACTAAGTACAATAGTAAGTGAGACGGAAGAAAACGCAAAGACACAACTCGACAACTTAAGTAAGACAGCCAGAAAGGTGGGACTGAAGATCGTCTATAACAAGACAAAGACATTAAACACCACTGCAGACTGGGAAACACCGGAAGGCACTGTGCAAATGGTGGACAAATTTAAATACCTGGGAGAATTTATAACAGGAAGGAACAGGAGCAAGGAGGGAATAACAGAGAAGACAAAGAAGATGAGGTCAGCCTTCTGCATGACGAGAGAGATATACAATAAAAAGAATATATCCACAGAGGTAAAGATAAGCCACTACAAGGCAACACTGAGGAATGCAGTATTATATGCTACTGAGACGATGACACTAGGAAGAAATGCGCAGAACAACTAGAGAAAGAAGAGAGAAAAATACTGAGAAAAATACTAGGTACCAAAAGAGGTGGAGAGAGGTGGATGCGAAGACCTAGGGAAGAATTGTATCGGAACATGAGAACAATATCCGGGGAAATCAGACTCAAAAGGGCAAGGTTTGCTGGGCATGTAGATAGGATGAGTATGGACTGAATGACGAAGAGAGTGTGGAAACAACAGGGAGGACAAGGGGAAAGACAGGAATCAAGTGGGTTGTTGAACTTCGGAAGGACTGGTTGGAATTGGGGATCAAGGTCGATGGTAAAGAAAATTGGAGGAATAAATATACACCGACCAATATGCCGGAGATCAATGACAGAGAAGAATACAGGAAAAGATTAGAATGTCACCAGTGGAACCGCCAGGAGAAACGGAAACTGAAGATCTCGGAAGAAGAGCGGGAGAGAAGAAGAGAAAGAATGAAGAGGTTCTGGGAGAAGAAGAGGAAAATGCAGTCCACGAAGGGGCTACCCGTGGTCCTACAGAGGCCGTAATAGAAGAAGAAGAAGAATACAACTCATAAATCACCACAGAAATTCAAGTTTAGGAATGTAGAAGAAATGCTAATATTGACTTATGTAAAACTTAATATTTTGTGAACAACTAAGCTATATGCATGTTAAGAAAATTGATTTTTAAACTGGTAAGAAACTGAATCATTTGATAAATATAGCTCGAAAGAATTATTGACACCTTAATGTCTAGTGGCTCGGCGGCAATCAGAGAACACGGAAGGGTCGCGCAGCTGCTACAGGGAGAAAGCGGAGTCAAATGGGTGCTCTTCCTGTGTAAAGACGTCAACTCAAGTGCATTACCAGCGATGGGCGAAATGCAATAACATTTATTATTTTGCATAGACATAAATTCTGATGATATTAGTACAGCAGAACAGCAATTTACGTACATATGTGGTGAAGTGTCTGTCCCTGATAAAAGCAGCAAATACGCGATTTGTGGTACAGCAGTTGAAAAAGTAGCGTAGTTATTGCTGAGGCGTAACTCGTAGGCTAAACTAGATTACCATACCGTTAATAATATGAAAATGTAAATAAAATACTCCTGAAAATATATATAATTGCCACTGAGAGTAAACTGCGATTGCATAACTGGTTGGCACTGGTTCGACAATGAATGGGCTCTCTAAGAGTTAGGTAATGCTCAGTTGTAACTAACTCAGAGAATAATAGTGTGACTTATTGAAGAATATAATATTTATCGATAAAGAGTAATTGAGGTAATCTTTCACTAGTATACAAAGCAGGATTATAACAAAGAAAGAATATCAGACGGAACTACATAGAAAAACTTCCATAACCCACTGATATGTAAAAGTTTTCCCCGTTAAATTCAATGCTTAATCCTTTTAATTTCATGTAAGTGAAAATTTTAGTGTCAGTTTACTGTGGAATCATTTGTTCAGTAACTGATGTAATTAATTTTGTAATTAATTTCGGTTTTAGTTACTGGATAGTGTCTTCAAAGGAGAATGTAAGATGAACAAGGATAATGGAATGTAGTCGAATTAAGTCGGGTGATGCTGAGGGAATTAGATTAGGAAATGAGGCACTTAAAGTAGTATAGGAGTTTTGCTATTTGGGGAGCTAAATAACTAATGATGGTCGAAGTAGAGAGGATATAAAATGTAGACTGGCAATGGCAAGGAAAGCATTTCTGAAGAAGAGAAATTTGTTAACATCGAGTATAGGTTTAAGTGTCAGGAAGTCGTTTCTGAAAGTATTTGTATGGAGTGTAGCCATATACGGAAGTGAAACATGGACGATAAATAGTTTGGACAAGAAGAGAATAGAAGCTTTCGAAATGTGGTGCTACAGAAGAATGCTGAAGATTAGATGGGTAGATCACATAACTAATGAGGACGTATTGAATAGGATTGGGGAGAAGAGAAGTTAGTGGCACAACTTGACTAGAAGAAGGTATCGGTTGGTAGGACATGTTCTGAGGCATCAAGGGATCACCAATTTAGTATTGGAGGGCAGCGTGGAGGGTAAAAATCGTAGAGGGAGACCAAGAGATGAATACACTAAGCAGATTCAGAAGGATGTAGGTTGCAGTAGGTACTGGGAGATGAAGAAGCTTGCACAGGATAGAGAGTAGCATGGAGAGCTGCATCAAACCAGTCTCAGGACTGAAGACCACAACAACATTAGTTACAGTTAATTATTGATTACATGTGCTCCTCTTTCAACTGGGAGTCATCAGGTATATATTAACTCATATGAAACAGAAACATTTTTAGAATGTTCTGTAGCATTGAGACTAAAGGCGAAGTTTAAGAATACTGGTAACACTTCTTTGGAAGTTAAAATTTCTTTCAGAATGCACTAGCATTTTAACGGGGCTATAGTGATGTTGAGTTTTCATGGCTTCTGGTTGACTAGTTCAGGCTAAATCCTTAAGATTATATTGGACTGTCAAATAAGAAGCCAGTTCATGGTACTACCAATGACAAAAAACACAAACCAGCAACTATTTTCTCCGGATGACCAATTTGATTTTCTTAAATAATTTTGATCCTAAGTCCATTTTTCAGAGAGCCATATTCATTTCTCATGCAAAATTTTACAAGCTATTCCTGCAACTTTGTTTTCTTTTTTCTCGCCTCTATCACATATCTTCACGGGGTGCGCATGTTACTTTTGCTGAAATGGTAACGTTAACAGCAGATGGTGGCTTGATGCCCTATCTGACACCACCCCTTTACCGCACAGGAGCTAATATCAGTATGTCAACCATTTGCATCTAGTGTTATCCCACGTGGAGGTGTGCGAAAGTTTTCTAAACGATTGCGAATCGTGTAACTGAGGCGGTACGTGGGTATCAGCCCAGTATTCGTCTAGGCAGATGTGGGATACCGTCTAAAAACCACATCAAGGCTGACAGGCACACCGGCTCTCGTCGTCGATTCGCCGGGCGGATTCGATCCGGGGACGGCGCGCTTCGCCGATTCATAGAATCGGATGCTTGGCGTGGCTATTCACGCGGTTCTACTATACACAACAATTTCACACTAACTGCAGCATCATGAAAACTTAGTGACTTGACAATAACGTGTTCATTCAATGGTGGTGATAAGTTCCTATGGGACCAAACTGCTGACGTCATCGGTCCCTATGCTTACACACTACTTAATCTAACCTAAACTAACGTACGCTAAGGACAACACACACACCCATGCCCGAGGGAAGACTCGAACCTCCGACGGGGGAGCCGACCTGGGGCAAGGCGCTGCAGACCGCTCGGATATGCCGCGCGGCATCATTCAATGAAACAGTACAGAAAACAAACTACTAATTGCATGCCACATTGAACAATGAGACTGACTGGCGAGAACATATTCTCACATATGATGATATCTTTGGTATGAATGTAATGCCAACTAAGAACTCGGTGAATATGAAAATTTGTGATTTTTATATTTTATTAATTATGTAAGCAGAGTGCTTCCATGCGTTTTGCGCTGCTGCCAGTTTAAGTGACCATTGTGTTGCCTTCTATGTATACCTTCAGTGTTTCTCCGTTTTTCTTCTTGAGCTTGGGTCCATGTATCCGAGCAGTATCCTAGAATGGTCCGAACGATTGTTTTTAAGCAATCTCTTTGTAAACTGACTGCATTTTCCAGTAGCCTACTAATGAGTGGAATTGTCACACATTGATGACGGACATCACGGACATTGTAGGTGCGGTGCTGTCCGCAGAACGAGGTCTCGTGCTAAAGTTGGTACCTCACAGCGGCACCACAAGTAAAGACAGTCGCTGCCAGAAGCAACAGAGAATCGTAGACGACGGCGTAGACACTCCCCTACGCTTTTCCTTACGCCGCCACAGCCGGGAAGTTATTTATTTCCGGGTGCAGTGCCATCCACTCCCCACCCCTCCTCCCCCTTCCCCCACCTTCCCCGTCACCACACCCGACCCCCACCCCGAACCCCAGTCTCTATATAATCAACGACCATCGCTAACGACAACAGTATCGTCATTGTACAGATGCAGCTGCTTGCGAATAGAGCAGTTATTTTGAACTTTGCTTCCAGTTAAAGGCTGTTGTACTCTGATGTGAAACTGTCGTTTAGCAATGAATAAAGTATTAAAGTTACAGGTGTCAGCGACAGCATCATGTCTACGTCATCTGTGTGGACAGTAATTTTTTACAAAGTTAAGTATTTACCATGCTCGAGTTCTAACACATTACTAATAAATTACTAGTTGTCACCACAGGTGGACCCAAGAGTATCAAAGGACTTGGGGAGTATTATGATGTCAGGACAGCTCAATGACTTTCACCGTGGGCTAGTTACTGGATGTCATCTGAGTAACAGAGCCATCAGGGGCATTTATATCCATCTAAAGCTGCCCAAGTCGACTGTTGATGATATGATTGCTAGTTGGTTGGTTGATTGGGGGGGGGGGGATCAAACAGCGATGTCATCGGTCCCATCGGTTTAGGGAAGAATGGGTAAGAAAGTCGGCCATGCCCTTTGAAAGGAACCATCCCGGTATCTGCCTTGAAGCGATTCAGGGAAATCACGGAAAACCTAAACCAGGATGGCTGGACGCGGCTTTGAACCGTCCTCCTTCCGAATGCAAGTCCAGTGTGATATGTTTGTGAAGTGGAAGCGAGAGGGATCAGCCACAGCTAAACGAAGAACAGACGTGATGAACTGACCGATAGGGACCGTCCAGCATTGCTCTGGGTGGTCTTAAAAAACAGCATGCAATCAGTGGAAGAAATCACTCTTGAGTTCCAAGGTCCTACTAACAGTTCAACCATCACACTGTGCGTAGCAAACAGCTCCTTATAAGCCACACATTTCTATAGTAAACAGTACTTGAGGTGGTGGAAAGAGTGACGCCACTGGACAGAGGATGACTGCAGACGAATGATTTGGAGTCATGAATCACGCTATCCTCTGTGGAAATCCGAATGAAGGGGTAGGGTTTGGCGAATGTTATTTGCCATCATGTGTAGTACAAACAGTGAGGTATGGAGAAGGTGGTGTTATGATATCGGGGTGTTTCTCGTGGTTAAGATGTGGTCCCTAACTGCGTTTCAGAAAACGCTAACGAGGTAGGATGTGACACTTTACAGCTTTGTGTACCGTGTGCAGTAGAGGAATAGTTCG
Organism: Schistocerca serialis cubense; assembly: GCF_023864345.2. Taxonomy (NCBI): domain Eukaryota; kingdom Metazoa; phylum Arthropoda; class Insecta; order Orthoptera; family Acrididae; genus Schistocerca; species Schistocerca serialis. The sequence continues at coordinate 1,006,808,229 of NC_064640.1, forward strand.
GAGATGCCTGTGTCAGCATGAAAATGCATCCTGTCATAAAACAGCGTCTGTGAGGCAATGTTTTGTGGACAGTAAATTCCTGAAATGGACTAATCTTCCAAGAGTCCCGACTTGAACCGAAAAGAACACTTCAGGGTGAGTTAGACTGGCCTCCAGACCCCAACGTCCAACGTCATTACCTTCTCTGGTTTCAGCTTTTGGGGTGGGATGATCTACCATTCTTCCGATATTCAAACGCCTTTTTAAAGTGTCCCCAGTAGATTGAAACCGTCATATAGGGAACCGCCTGGGGAACTACAAAGGTGGCAATATGGACAGCCGCAAGACCGTTCTCTTCGGAAAGCCACTTCAACGAGATCATCACCAGCTACGCTAACCCATCGTCTTTTCACCACAGGTGTCGCTGGTTTCTGGTTGCAGCTCCGCTGGACTCCGCCAAATTCGTTTTCTCGCTCCGCTGTACTGCCACGGGGCTTCGACTCAGTCAGCAGCTCTGGGCTATAGGTGATAGAGTCTGAAACATTCCCTAGGAATATCTGTGCTACCATGGCCTATGTCCCGTGGAACACTCACATTGCTCACGTTATTACCAAATTTCGCTGACTGTATCCTCTGACAGACGATGAGTGCGCTAACTTCTAGTGTCGATTCTTCTACTCCGGTCGTATTCTTGTCAACTTTAATTCTTCCTGGATAGCCACCCTGAGTGGCCGTGCGGTTCTAGGCGCTACAGTCTGTAACCGAGCGACCGCTACGGTCGCAGGTTCGAATCCTGCCTCGGGCATGGATGTGTGTGATGTCCTTAGGTTAGTTAGGTTTAATTAGTTCTAAATTCTAGGCGACTGATGACCTTAGAAGTTAAGTCGCATAGTGCTCAGAGCCATTTTTTCTTCCTGGATGCAAGGATCAGACTGTTTAAATTGCATTGGATTTTTATGCCCAGTAAATACTGTAGTTGGGAATCTATTTGTTTCGGTTACAACAGTTACCTGCTTTGCCTATGTATGATGTTATGGGATCATTTCATTTCATATCCCTACAGATGGTTAGTTCTAGGCAATTGTATGAGTTGTGATCCCAATTGCGGCTCACTGATACTGTAATTATACGATGCTACGCTTTTGCGTTTAATAAAGTGCACAATTTTTGCATTTCTGAACATTTAAAGCCATGTGCCAGTCTTTGCTGCACTTTGATATCTTAACAAGATCTGAGTGAATATTTGCACAGGTTTTTCTCAGACTGAGTCAAGGTATAGACCCTGGGCAGGGTGCTTGTGGAATCCCAGAATGAGAATTACAAATCTGAGACGAGTCATGAGATTTCAGATGGAAGTAACGGACGAACGCACTCGCTAGAAACTGAGTTGAGGTAGCTGATGGCTTGCGAAGGCCTGCCATCACGACTCATGAAAAAGTTCAGCAAATACATCGCCACAACTCGTCGTGACTGTCGTTTAGGTGGTCAAGAGAAGGACGGCTAGGTGCGACATATCGCCACATTTGAGTCCACCCAGGTCAACTGCACCTGACGCGTGGGGTACAGAAGCCACTGCTGCGCGTGTGATGTTCCTATTCCTCTAGACGAAAGGGCACATAGAGAAGGATGAATGGAGAATCGTCACTATTGAAAAAGTGTGATCTGAACAGATACGTTGGTACACACTGATGGAAGAATATGTGTTCGTCGGAAACCAAATGAGACGATTCTTTCCCCTTTTCCAAAAAAGCGTCGTTCAGTTACTGGTAGAAGTGTAATCAGTGCCGTACACATGGGACTAAATTGAGGCACGTCTGCTATCTGCTCTTACTGGTAATAAATACGGTATCTAATTTACTCTCTTATAGCTCCTTGAAAGCGGCCTGTGTCTTCAGGAAGACAATGCACCATCCCAGAATGGTTTGAAGAAAATTACAAGGACATGAGGGAGCATACGTGGTACCTGTCTCCTGATCTCGGTACTGCTGAGAATATCATTGACGTCTTCGAGCGCCTAGTACCCAGATGTGACCAATGTCCATGAGATGTCACGGATTAGGATGGCTTGCAAACGGTTTCGACGCCTTGTGGATACTGTGAAAAGATGTGACACACAGACATGAGGGCCAAACATTTTACTAGACGTTGTACACTGAGGTGACAAAACTCATGGGACACCTCCTACTATCGTGTCGGACGTCTTTTTGCCCGGTGTACGTGGCCTCCACGTAACAAGTGGTTGGAAGTCTGCCTCTACAGCCGTCCATAACTGCGAATGTTGTTGGTACAGGGTCTGGCTTCGTGGCGTCTGCGCGACACTCGGACCGTACCATCAGCTCTTACCAACTCAAAACGGGGCTCATCTCACCAGGCCACGGTTTTCCAGTCGTCTAGAGCCAATCGATACGGTCACGATTTCGGGAGAGGCGCTACAGGCGATGTCGTGCTGTTAGCAAAGGCACTCGCGTCGGTCGTCTGCTGCCATAGACCATTAACGCCAAATTTCGCAGCACTGCCCTAACTGATATGTTCGTCGTATGTCCCGGATTGATTTCTGTGGTTATTTCAAGTAGTGGTGCTTGAATGTTAGCAGTGACAACTCCACGCAAATGCAGCTGCTCTCAGTCGTTAAGTGAAGGCAGTCAGCTACTGCGTTGTCCGAATGCCTAAAACTTGGTATTCTCGACACGCTGCTGACACTGTGCATCTCGGAATATTTAATTCCCTAACGATTTTTGAAACGTAATGTTCCATGCGTCTATCTCCAGCTACCATTCCTCGTTCAAAGTTTGTTAATTCCCGTCGTGCGTCCATAATTACGTCGGAAACCTTTTCACGTGAATCACCTGAGTACAAATGACAGATCTGCCCTTGTGTATGCGATACTGCTGCCATCTGTATGTGCGCATATCGCTATCCCATGACTTTCGTCACCTCAGTGTATGGAGGGTGTCTACTCAAAGTGCGACTTCGTGTATACCAAACAGCTGCCACATAATATCGATGGTAAGTGAGCTGTGCAGCGGCTCGTATCGATGAGTTAAGAGTGCGGTCAGAGACCTTGCCACTTCGTCGCTGGGTGACGGATTTCGCGGCCTCTCGATAGGGGATACGCGAAGAAACGGGAAACAAAATTTTGTGCCAGACGTGCCTGCGTGTATTTCTCACTACGCTGGCTGGTGTTGACGGGGCCTCAGCGATGGAGCTGTGTGCTATGAGTGGGTTGGATCGCAGTGTTTATACCCACGTGGCATGGGATGTAGGGTCGGAGATGTAGTGTGACGTTTGACCGTAATCATCTGTGTATGGTGCGTCGCGATGGACGGAAGGTTACCGCAGAGAGGGCCTTAAACTCTGGGCTGCTAGTTCCTGTGACATATTTCACTGATTTACTGGAATTTCATCTTCACGACCGTATTAGGTAGAATATGGTGAGCCTTAATTAGTTAAACTTGGACAAATGTTTCTGATTTGTTGAAGACCCATTCTATTGTAATTCACTGGACATGCTTTGGTGAAGTAAACTAAGAGTAAAGGCGGTAATGATGGAAGTTGAAGAAATGAATTAAAATTTGTACGACAGCTGGGACTTGAACCCTGGTCTCCTGCATATAGAGCACACGTGCTAACCATTACACCACTGTACCAGTACTAGTAAAACCTCCCCTCCCCCCACCCCCCCGTCCCGCTCCACGAACTACCGTAGTTCAAAGCCCTCCCTTACATGCACTTCAATTGACGCCTTCAGTCTATTTCTCACTTCTTAAATCATCAGTATTGCAGCATCAGTAACAGCTTTAGAGGACATCAACGTGTTTTATGTAGGTCTTTCCATGTGATGAGTGTAACTTTTAATTGTTTACTTCTCCAGAAGCTCATTAGTAAGGCCACGCACCAAGTCTTAGCTTTAGTACCAGATGAATTTCTCTTTATATACAGGAATTGATGATGTACGTATATTATAATTTTCATGCCCATTTGCGTGGCGAGTAATGCGTTGCTTGTAATTAATTTCTCTTCGAATTTCATTTTAATGGCCCATTCATTGGCCGTATTCTATTTATGTAATTACATACGTGGTATATACAGGGTGTCCCAGCTATCTTGTCCACCCAAAATATCTCTGGAACAATAACAGCTATTGGAAAACGACTTTCACCGGTATCAATGTAGGGCTGGGGCCCATGAATGTACATATTTGGAAACATTCTAAAACGAAAGCATATGTGTTTTTTAACACAAACTTATGTTTTTTAAATGGACCTCCTATATTTTTTCTTCAGCAATCAATAGCATGACAAAGCACATACACAATGGCGTTGATTGCCTCGCAATATTCCCATTACATCCCGAGATATTGAGACGCGAAGTTGACGCTTGAAACACCCGACATCCGCTGCCAGCGCACGTCCTGAGGCTCAGGCGTGAACCCCATGCTGCTCGTAATCGCGATGTGATTGACATGTGTAATCACACCTCCATACTTATCAAGAGGTCCGAAACGAATAATACGGTCTGCTGCCATCAACTCTCATAAGCACATAATGGTTTCCCTCTTGCACGTTTTACGTATATACGTACACAATATGAACCAGTACCGATCGGTGTACACCCGTCAGGTTGTCTTATTTATCCTGCACACCCAAAATAAGGTTTATCTAATGCGTTATATGACCCATTGTGCCTGTCGCGCAGGGCCTGGCTCTACCTAGTCAAGTGTCCAACGTAGTTCCCACTACTGCCACAGTTACCACTTCGCCTTGTTTATGATTTGCGACCCATGCAAACTCCTGTACTCCACCACCCTCCGAGCATCCCATTTGTTGTGGCTTTGGCGTGCAGTACACCGCTTGCCAGTGTAGTCGTGCATCAGAGTAATCTAGTGACGGCACGGAGGTAGTACACATTGTGAATAAACGTTGTGTTGTGGAACTTATACTGTACAGTATAATGTACACACATGAAGATATGGTAGAAATGCTGCTGATCTATGGAGAATGTACGTTGACGGGAAATACGTTATGAGATTGCTTGTTTGTTGATAGTACTGTTAGCGAACATTATGATTATTGAGTTAATATGTCTGTTTTCTACCCTACTCTACATACATGTACTGTACCCTGTTGTAGGTGGACAAAATGCTGTTCAGGTAGAACGACTGTACAGAAGACGATTCCCTGACAAGCCATCGCCTTCGCGCCGGATGTTTGGTCGTCTCACATCTCGTCTACGTGAAACGGGAAACTTAAATCCAAGACCTCGACATCGTCCTAGAACACGCACAGATGAACGTGCTGAAGTTGCTGTGCTCGCTACCATAACTGTGAATCCTCAAATCAGCACACGTCAAATTGAACGTGAAGTTGGTGTGTCGAAATCAAGTGCACAGCCTATTCTTAAACGTCATAAATTTCATCCTTACCATGTTCATTTACACCAGGATCTTCATGGAAATGACTTCCGCAATAGGGTAACATTTTGTCGGTGGGCTCAGCAAAAACTTCTGACTAATCCAAATTTTTTTGCAAATGTTCTCTTTAACGGCGAGGCATCGTTCTCCAACAAAGGAATTCTCAGTATGAGGAATATCCATTATTGGTCCGCAGACAAGCCAAAATGGCTCCGTCAGGTAGACCACAACGTCCCTGGAAAGTTAATGTTTGGTGTGGGATTATTGGAGATACCATTATCGGACCTTTCTTTATAAATGGCATCCATAATGGCAGAAAATACTCCAGATTTATACGACACAATCTTCCTGTTCTCTTGGACACCGTACCTCTGAACCGGAGAATGGTCATGTGGTATCAGCATGACGGATGCCCTGCACATAACGCCTTACGAGCACGACGACTTCTGAACCGTAAGTTCCCTGGTAGGTGGATTGGACGAGGTGGCCCAGTTAGGTGGCCTGCCCGATCTCCGGACCCTATACCGCTGGATTATTTTCTTTGGGGAGCAGTGAAGGATGCTGTTTACCAACATGAACCAACAACACCAGAGGACATGAAGTAACGCATTATTGATGCTTGTACAGCCATCAAAGAGGAAACAGTAGCACGAAGTAGGGCATCCTTCATCCGCAGAGTGACCCTATGTATGCAAGCCAATGGGCATCACTTTGAGCATGAGTTGTGATCGCTATGTTTAGTATGTAGTGCTGGTATCACAGTGGAAGTTTCTACAAAGGGCCATTTTACGCAGTGATGTTAAGAAACATTTGTTTGCAACAATGTCATTTAACGCATTAGATAAACGTAACATTGATAATTATGTGATAATAAAACTAATTGGTTAAACATGTTTACATTCATATTCTATGTCCTACCTGAACTTCCCAAATGAAAACATGTTTACCTAAACAACGGTAAAACTTTTAGTCCACTTGCTCGATTCACTAAAACCATTAACATGAATTTTACTATTACGAGTGAATGATTAACTGTCACTTGCGCTAGATCTACAGTAAAGTAAAGTTTTAACGTTGAACGGCATTACCTTTTTAGTAACGGATTAACGATAAGCGAAGTTAACTTTGTGACTAACGTTGCGGTACACAGATATGTTAGAGAAGCGCATCACCCCTAGCCTATGGGATAAATACCTGCTGGAATGTACGACGTTAATGCAGGATGGGAGCAGACCGTATTATTCGTTTCGGACCTCTTGACAGGCAGCATGGGGTTCACGCCTGAGCCTCAGGACGTGCGCTAGCAGCGCATGTTGGGTGTTTCAAGCGTCAACTTCGCGTCTTAATATCTCGGGATGTAATGGGAATATTGCGATGCAATCAACGGCATTGTGTATGTGCTTTGTCATGCTATGGATTTCTAAAGAAAAAATACAGGAGGTCCATTTAAAAAACATAAGTTTGTGTTAAAAAACACATATGCTTTCGTTTTAGAATGTTTCCAAATATATACATTCATGGGCCCCAGCCCTACATTGATACCGGTGAAAGTCGTTTTCCAATAGCTGTTATTTTTCCAGAGATATTTTGGATGGACAAGATAGCTGGGACACCGTGTATGTAACTCTGCTCTCTTTGTGTTGGAGTAAAGTGGGCGATTAGCGAAAACTGCTTTCGTAATTTGTAAGCCACGCGGTCACCTTTAAGAAGCCGACCTTGATTGGTGTGTTGAATCAGTAGGCTTACTACAGAGAAGATTATTATACTTTTACTCCTTTTAATTTCTTAAGTTTTCATTCTGTCCGTTATTCTCAGAATTTGTAAAATAAGGTGGTTGCGGCGTTAATTTTTAATTGATTGTTTTTCTTAACTGTGTTAAATGTCCTTGAAGACTGCCCTCGTAACTGCGTTAAGTTTAAGGTTGTTGTTCGTAATTGTGGTAAATTTTTCGTGAAGATTGCCTTTCTCAACTTAGTTAATGTTGCTCGAAGGTTGTTTTTGTTAAATTGTAAAGTTTTAATTTGTTTCCGTTTTGTTAACTTGTGTTAAATTCGCTTGAAGACTGTCCTTTTTAAATTGTGCCAAATTTCCTTTATTAATACTATAGGGATAACAGAAAATTTGTGATAGAACTTCATATTTTATGACGTGGCCCTCCCGTTGTTCCATGCATTGTTAACATTTTAGTAAACTTCTAGAAATATTGATAGCAGTGAAACATTCTAGGTCAGATGAAAGACAAAAGTAGCATATTTGGTCAGGCAGCGGGAAAGCCAAATATAATCTTCAGTTCTTTTGCCAGAATTATATGAGTAGCGATACTGCATATGGAGGATCTCGCTTGTAATACATACATTAGAGACTGTTCTGGAATGCGTTGACCTTTTCCGGGTTCTAATCAAAATAGTCACTCGAGCTACTGAGAACGTTCAAAGGTAGGTTCGGGACAGAGTTTATCCTTGATTCAAGATTGTCATAGAAACGACGAGTAAAACTCACTAAGAGTTGTTAGAAGACTGACCTCCGACTAATAAAACTGACTGCTCCAAAAGTTGTGATATCGTATTTGGACAGAGGATCTTACCTCTCTTCAAATACGTATTGGCATCTGTGATATTAGAGAAGTAAATGGACGTGAAAGCGCATAGATCTCGATTTCTGAGATACCCTGCCGTGAAATACGAGCAGGAAAGTGTAATATAAATGTGGAGATGTGAAGCTATGGGGCCTTCAGATTAGTTTGAAAGCTGCAGACTCACGGTACAAACGTCATATTTCAGGCATCCCAG